>NC_086178.1:64438725-64754558 GCF_023053635.1 Elgaria multicarinata webbii
TGGTATATTGTGTGAGATTTGTCTATAGCCAGATTGTAGTCATACTCTCTTTTGGTTGACAGTATGCCTTTGCTTTGCAACTTCACTTTTTTTTTTGGCTAATAGAAGTGGATATGTGTATAATGTTAAAAGTTTGTAGAACTGTCGCCAATGGGATGATACTTATTCTGGATCTTCCTGATATGTTAACTATAGGGCCTAGATATACACAGTTAGGTTTAAACACTGGGTTGTATCCAACTTTGTGGAATGTATACAACTGGCAGAATAGTTGGGGAAACCTCCAAAGAAGATTTGAGGGACATGGGAAAGGGAGGGCAAGTAAGTCCCCTTGTGCAAGAAGAAGGCCACTTGTGCTTGTTAGATGCCGCCTCTGTTCCTTTGGAATAGAATTTTGCCATGGTTTGGGTTGTGGATTTTCTTTGGGCAAACCATTTTCCCCATCATGTCTGCCTCTTGCAAAAGACTACAAATTTCTCTAGTCCTTTTTATAGAGTGTGTAGGTCATTAGATGCTGTCAATAGTTGAGTCTATTCCCTACCAGTTCCAAAGCAACAGTTTGCATGTGCAGGATCAGTTTTTGGAATGATTGCTTGAGATGGTTACATATCAAAATGTGAATTTTACGGATCCCATTAACTGGACTTGAGTACAGGATTCTAGTGTCTTTGAGCTTGATATATGAATGATCTGTTGCTATAAAATATTTTTCTTTTATGTAGCCATGAGAATAAATCAAAATGAAGCTTCCTGTGTACAAAAACATTAAATTTGAATGGATCCTAGAAGCAAACTTGTTCCAATAGTATTGATTCTATAGATTGGGTAAATATCTTTGGACATGTTTAAAGTACTTAGTTCAAAATAGTTCATGTTTTGCATATGGTGGATTGGCGTTGTGTTAGAGCATTATATTTTAGAAAAATTCATGGAGGATTCATTCAGGAGAGGTATCAGTGGTTACCTGTCCTGATGGCTATATGCTACCACCAGTATGCGAGGCAGTATGCCTATATACACGAGTCAATGGGGAATATGGGTGGGAGAGTGCTGTTGCACTCATGTCCTGTTTGTGTGTTTCCTGTGGGGAGCTGGTTGGCCACTGTGTGAAGGGAATGGTGGACTAGATGGACTCTTGGTGTTATCCAGCATGGCTCTTCTTATGTTCTTATTTTTCTCTTCAGTTTATGCACATCTTCATTACATGCCAAATGGAGAGATCAAAATGAGCATTCTGTCACATATGCACCTCACTTTGAGTTTTACAATGCTGTCTCACTGACAGTATCAAAAGACATTTTTTGGGAAACTTCTTTTAAATGAGATTGACTTCGGATGTTATGAAGAAACCCTCAAAAGAAGATGTTTGCTATGACTCAATCCACAGCAAGTCTGAGCTATGGTCTTCTGAAACATTAGTTGGGAGTTCATCCTTTGTGCCACCACCAGAAGTACAGGTAGACCAGCTGTATTGTGGTTTTAGAATCAAGGAAACTTCTTAATAACAGTAAGCCAGAATGGGTCAGATGATACTCCTTGATGCTGGTAAGAAAAGTACAGAAGCTGAAGCATTGTTGGAACTTGCTTGTCGCATATTTCCCACTTCTTAATGTCAGTAAGACTGCTCCATTTATTAGTGTCAGTAAGACTACCGTACAATAAATAGTTTATGGTTTAGTGCTGTAAGTAACTTTATAACAGCATGTTTATTGAATCCACCATATGAGACAACCCAATATTTGATATACTGAGGAAATGCTTACTTTATTGGTTCACTCCCTTACAAGGTAAATCTTGGTTTAGATTAATGTATTTTGGAATTCTCTCTCTCCTGAAAAGCCCACCAAAGTTCTGCTAACATCAGATAAATGAAAATACTTTTCAATTCAAATAGACTTTTCTATTCAAAAATACCTTTGTAAACGGGTAGTGTGAAATTTTAGTTTTTTTACAGAACGTTATTTTTGACCCAGAAAAGCCCAATGGATGTTAAGAAGATTACTTATGGCTGTTCCTGTTCTAAACTTTGTCAGAAATAAAATCCTTTTGAAAAGCTGAAAAACATTTCGGTGTCCAATTCATTCATCAACCACAGAATCAGAAGTAGAAATCATATACAACCCATGTTTGCAGCAATATTTTAAGTAATGAATAGTGCTCTTTTGAATCTCACATTAATTTTTGTGCAGATTTTATTTATTTATTTTTGTCTGCTGTGTGTTGACAGCTTATTTTGTATTGTTTTATATGGATTCTGTAATTGTTTTGTATATACACACACACAATTTTTAAAACATCAAACAGCACTTCAGATGGGTTTTTTTTCTGGATCCCAGAAAGATGTAGTTAATTACAGAGGTGGGCAACTTGTGGCCCTCCAGATGTTTTGGCAATTTCCATCTCCCTTAACTATAGGCTATGCTGGCTAAGGCTGATGGGAGTTGTAGGCCAAAACAAGTTGCCATTCCTGACATAAACCATAATAAAAAGTATTCATTATAGTAACTACATGGTTTATGTCAGGGGTGGCAACATTGTTTTATATATGTCTATCTAAATCAAAATATGCTGTGTTAAGCCAGTGAAATGTACACAGTTTTTCTGAAATAATTCTCTAAACTTTTGGCTGACAGCCCTTTTGCTACTGGTAATCTATCAAAAGACAATTCATCTCTCAGACCTATAATTCTTAGTTTGAGTTACTGTGTCTGATAATTGGGTACATAAATTACTCATTGTATGAAAGAGTATTTCCTTCATTTAAGGTATTTGAAAGATTCAGCCTTCCTTCCTGTGTGATATTTCTATGATTCTTCTTTTGTATCTTACATGTTCTACCAACAAGCCATGGGGTGAGGCTGGGGTGTGGGCGAAGGAAGGCTTACATAAAGGTAACTTTTTATTCAGCACATGGAATAGTAGACTGTATGCCATTAATAATGTGGTGCTATTTCAATAACATCATTTACTAAGGATAAAATTTGGAAAGCAATTCCCAGCACTTAGCCATACCTCTTTCATTTATTATTAATTAATTATTAATTATTCTCAAGGGAGACTTAATTGGGAAGCCTGGTGAAAGATATTAGCAACAGGGACAAGGGTGAGCAAGCAAGTTTGCAAGCTGCTTATGTTCACAATACTTGCTAATGAGGATGCAAACATTCTGGCATTTTAATATCAGTTTACACATCTGACCCTACATTTTCAGAATGCAGTTTAGGTCACTTCAACTTCCATATATTTGCTGTTCATCTTAACATACTGCAACACAATTTGGATATTGAAAGTCTGACCCCATATTTCCATTGCCCAGTGCTAGAAAATTGTTCCTATATTTGCACTTAATCTCTATTTGATTCATCTGTAACAAATTATTCATGCATTCATGTGTGAATACTATATAGGAAGCATTTCATTAGTGAAAAGTGGCCTCTGAGATTGGGGTACGTACTGATATTTCTTCCTCAGTTATTTCTTTGATATGCCAAAGGAACATCTTTCTACTAAAATCTTAATCCCTTTTTTTTTGGCATGCAGTTAAGTTTTTTTATGCAGCCCCCAGATACTGTCAGAGTTTTATTTTTGTTTTTTAATGTTCTGTTTCGAATTCTAGGTAAGATATTTCATTTTGGTGTGCACATTTCCAGAAATAAATAATATCCAGGGCTAGAAGTGTGGTTTTAGGATATCTGGCTACATTTATGGCGGCTGTACATGGCGAGTGTGCAAAGTGAAGTGATAAAGCAATTATACATTTTCCTGCTCATGCCAGTGGTATCTTTGACCTGCTCTCTAGCTAGCCTTGCAGTTTGGCCCTTCTTAATGGACTTTGCGCAATTCCACATATGGGTCCGGTGCCTGTGCAAATGCAGCTTCAGGAATATTCTAGAGCTGCAGCCCAGGAACTGGCTCTCTATCCTGCTTCTCCTCCTTTCCACCTTGTTTGCTAACTGCACCACGTTAGCAGCAGTTTAAAGGTGGGGCGCTGTCTATGGTGGGTTTTCTGTTCACTTTGAGTTTTAGCCTTCCTTCACTCTAGTACTGAGCAGAGAGCAACTTTATTTTATTATTTCAAAATCTTAGTTAAAGTTATTACCTACAGTTTTTGTTCCTTCATGATTTTCACTTTTCGTACCCATGTGCCTATGATGCATCAGGGATACTTTAAGAAGTGTAAAACCTGTGAGCGTGAGAAGATATGATTGCTTCACTCCTGCAAGATGCCTCTAATGATGTTTGGCAACTCTTCACTTCCACTGCCACCCCCTGTGCTACAGCTCGTGCTGTTCTGGAAGGTCCCTCAACTCTCAGTGCTCCAATACAAGGGGCTCTCATCTCCATGGACTCCGGCCAAGGAATAAAATTCTTGCATTTCAGATTACTGTTTTTTGCACACATTTCTCCATGAAAAAAAGACAAATAATTTACCATAACAAAGAACAACATTACAGTCCTCAGTCCTCGCTTCAAAAAGTCAACTTTTTAAAGTGTACTTTAGTAATAATGATTCTTTACTGTAAGAACTTAAAAGTGAGTGATGCAAGAGTACTCTGGGCGTATTTGACCTGCAGGTTGGCTACTGAAATATCTGAAGGATTTTGTTAGGAGAATTCTTGACACTGAATATTTACATACTTGGAAAAAAAATACTTTTCAGAATACCAGCTTGAATTTACAAATTTCACTTCTTCTGGAACTTCTGGAATGAGGGATGTTATTCTTTATAGCAAAAGGGGAATGGTCAAGAATTAAATCTGGAGCCCCAAATAACGTGTTGTACAGAACTTGTTTCTCTAAAGAAAAAGAAAGAAACCAAACTATCTAAACGACATGATATCTCCACTGACCACAACAGTAATACCCTGAACCCACCTAACAATATATTGTGGATCTATCCAGTCACACACTGACCCTTGCAGAAGAGTCTGTTACTTTTTGGGACCTATCTTTCTGTCTCACCAGATCTATACACATGATATGATGATTCTGTGGTGAACTAGAAACCTTTTTCTGCCATCTGCAACTTATCAGTGCAACAGTACACAACTACCCTTTTCCCAACACTCCACTGGACTGTTAGGTCTTCAATGCAATAATGTCTCTATTATCATCACCATCATCATCATCCAATAACTGCTTTGTGAATGGCCACTGTTAATGTAATTACCACCATTCATACTTTCTGCATTTCAGTTCTATCCTATCTCACTGTTTACAATTCCATTTCTCCCACCCAGCCTTGTGTGAGTATACCTGCCAATTGTGCATGATACTTCACACATTTGATGTAGTGGACTGTGATCCGTAAAAGCTTATTCCATAATGAGTTTGTTAGCCTTTAAGGTGCCACAAGATTTCATTGTTTTTGCTGTAACAAACTAACTCAGCTACACCTCTGGAAGTTTTTAGAATACTGCATTACTATAGGTTTTTTTAAATGTGGTCTGAGCAACATATGATACTGAGATTTGAACATATGTGGACATATCTTTGGCATTTTTATGACTTAGCCAGATTGTGAGCAGTCAAAGCAGGAGGTGGCAATGGTAAATTCCAATTTATTTTCTGATATAGCAGAAGACTCCGAACTCATGACCTTGTTGCATTGCACTTTATATGCTTTTTTAAAAAAAGCTTCAGTTTCTTTTTGAGTCTGACTTGTAGTACTGAGAAATCCTCCCTTTACTTGATGTTTATGTATTTAACTGACTTTTCTTAGGTGGGTACACAGAACATTCACAGCATGAGTTCTTGTTGGACTAGGACTTTGTGTACAACTTAGATCAAGTAGAAAACTTGACGGGCTAAGATATTTTTTGTTAAAAAGTCTTGCTTTTTTTGTGCTTCATGTTTGAAGCCTTTAACCTCTACTTCCTGGTGGGCTAACAATGTTTTCCTGCATTTGCACAGAAGAACAAAGTTTAGCATTAAAAAATTATTTGTCTAGGAACATATCCTTTTACAAGTGAAGCCTGCTTGAAAAGCATTTTATTATGATTTTACATTTGGATGTTGAGGGAACCCAAGTTATACTTAGGTATGTAGCTTAGACATTTTAAAGAATGGGGTGTGTGAGAGGAATTCCCCTTCTGTCTATTAGCCAGACAACAAAAAGGTTCTTGAGAGTAATGTAGCATTGATGGTGTGCTCTTGTTCATTTAGCATAAATACCTAATTTTACAGTAATAAATTAATAAATTAATACCTAATTTTACAGTAATTTACAGCGCTTTTTATACTGTATTTCGTAATTGTGTTTTTAACCTGTTGGATGTTTTTTGTGGTTTTAATTTTTGTGAACCGCCCAGAGAGCTTTGGCTATTGGGCGGTATAAAAATGTAATAAATAAATAAATAAATGGGACATGATACAGAGATCTGCATACACAAGAGCTGCAATCACTTGCTCACTTACATGGGAAGTAAGAACTACTGAACTGAGTGGGCCTTAATTTTGGGTATAGGATTGTACTGATGATTTCTACGTGCAACCAGATGTTTCTGAAAGTGATGCAGAAGGATTAGACACACAATCTTTTTTAAGGGCTGCAGTACGTTCATGCTATTATCCCGTCCCTACACAAAACACTACACAAAATTTCCCTACACAAAACACTTCTCAAACCAAATTCCCAAAATGATTTTCAAACTGAGTAATAGTAGGCCTTTGTTCGAAAATTATTTGGAAATAGTCCTAACATACTGTTTGACTCTTACAGCTTCCTTCATTTTTGCATCATTTGAACATTCATTGTTATTATATCCTAAAGATTAAATGTATCCTCTTTTTACCTATGCCATATTTATACATGGGTACAAAATATAAGCCAGTATCCAGAATCATTGACCCTTGAGATGTAATATTGACCTCAGTCAGTATTAACTTTTCAGATCGATAAAGGCTGTTATTGACCTCAAAGAAAAGTCAATACCTACTTGTTAATTTGCAAAGTATGACTACAAGGAAATGGTACACATTTTGTTCTTCATTATCACCCTATTTATATCTGTTTTTAACATCTTCTGTATTACCACCTAGAGAGCAGAATGACAAAACATTTCAATCCCAGTTGTAAGAAGAATTGAGGAAGGATGCGTATTGCACATTATAGAATAATAGATGAGGAGTACAAATTGTTTCCCCATCGTGAAAATAATATCAGCTGTGTAGCATCTGTAGTGTATTTCATTTAAAGGGAGGTTTAGGTTATTTTTGTCTATGTCATCGATTAAAACAAAATATATTTCAGGTGTGAACAAAACATTTATTCATAAAAATATAATGGATAAATGAGCTAGTCCTGAACTGACTGGAAATTATACTTGAAGTCACTGGCATACAGTAGATTATATCTGTTTATGCAATAATGGCAGATGTGTAAGTGAAGATGTTACAGTGCAGACTTTGAAAGGAATGATATGACTCAAATTGAATTTCATCGTAACTTTTTTAATGTTATGTCTAGTTTTGTTACATAAAAATGTAAATGTTAAATTGTGCATGTCTTGATGCATGTAAAATGCCTACTGCAGTATTCAAATACCTGAACAATATTACTTTACATTTCACTTTTTCAATTTTAAAACCATATAAATGATTTGCACATAAATGTAGTCTACTTTCTCTTTGTTATGAATCTAGCTAGCACATAAGACAAACACAAATGAATATGCTTTATATAGTAATTACTTGTGTAATGCTTCTTGGAGGGGTGTCTTTACTTTTCTACAATATTCCTTTCATCCATTACGCGGCACTAAGAAAACTCAAACATTGTTTTGTAAAACTATGTTCTGCACTTAATCTTTTAAAATTAGACACGCGCATTACATATTTTCCAAAGATACTAACTAATCTTGTATATGTCTTATATCTCAGTTATTTATTTGTAAACCCTCTGGAGAACGTGCAGATGTTGAGAGCTGGAAATGCTGGTAGAGTGGGTTAAGCAGGGAAGGAATGGGTGTTTAGCAATCAAAGAGCCCATCAACCTTTGTTTCCAAATAGGAGGCTGACCTATGAGATCACCAAACAGCCAAGGTTGCATACGTGAGCTCTATTCGTAATGTTAGGTAAAATAACTGGTAGCAGACAGTGAGCTTGCTTTTCTCTGCCCTTCTGCTCCAAATCTTTTATGTGGGCTAGACCACCTAGGGCTCAGGGGGCGAACATGGCTTGTCATGTTCATTTGTTGCACTCAAGATGAACTGCATAATGGCCTTGGAGTCAAATGGGTCATTCCCCCCCCAAACACCCTTTAGCTCCAAACGCATCCCAGGGGTCAAGCAAAGGTAATCTGAGATGTCCTGGCACCACATTTCTAATTCTCTTGAGATACAGTAATGGCATTCCTGCTACCCATCACCAGATTCCATGGAGTTGATTCATCAGGAGGACTTCCTGGAGGAGGCTCTAGGCCACATCCAAGAGTTATTGGGATTTGATGGCAGGTTTTCCAGGGATTCTCACACTCATAGTGTGAGAACACTATGAGACACGCTGGGACAAATGAGGAAAGACAGAAAAAAAGCAACGTTAGTCTGTGGTACCAACAGTGGGCACAGCATGGTCACTTTAAATTTTCAAGTCATGAATGCTTTGCACTAGGAAATTGGTTACACACATTATAAAGACATGTAATTTTGTGATCCTTTGTGAATTGTAACGCAGCTTGATCAGGTAGTTTATTGCATGAAGTCTTGCTAATATGTATGCAACGGTTTGCAGAAGAGTGCAAATGAGCGAACTTATTTGATATACAATTCTTCGGATACAACTTATAATTATGTATTATAACCTGTATTTTTACACATATATACATACAGACACCTATAGCTTTACATACTATTTATTTATTTATTTATTTATCATACTTATACCCCGCTCCTCAGCCAAAAAAGGCTCTCAGAGCGGCTTACACTTAGCAAAAAAGACAGTCCCTGCCCTCAGGCTTACAATCTAATAAAGACATGACACACAAGGAAAAGGAGTCAAGGAGGGAGGGAGGGAGGAGAGAGAAGAGAGAGAGAGAGAGAGAGAGAGAGAGAGAGAGAGAGAGAGAGAGAGAGAGAGAGAGTCCAGCATATTACATTGACCTGGTTCTAAGACACGGTAGGTTGTTATTTTGGTGTGGCTTAGCCTCATGTCTGAACTCGGAGAGGTTTTTCTGTCATAGGTTATTTTATTTTATTATTGATCTATTGAAGAAAGTACACTGGAAGGGGTCCTGAATGCATTCCTAAATTTTCTTTTAAAAAATTAGGTCTTGTACAAGTGCACCAGAGTGAATATCCACTGTTAGGAATTTTGCATAATCTCCCCCTCAGTTTTACTGCTCTGCCTTGAAAAGTATGCTTTGCCATGAAATTTGCATATTTTTTTGTGATCCGCCTTACTTGTCTGCTTTGAAATTTGCATATTTTTACACACTCCATTCCAGCTCTGCCTTAAAATTGATGTATTTGTATACCTGACAGCTAGCCATGGGAACCAGTGGAGGAAAGCAACAAGCAGAGGAGAGAAGGAGCCAAAAGCTGCTGGTGGCTGTAAGAGAGAAAGAGCTTTTGGGGCTGGTGTTATTACTTCAGTAGAACATGGAACAGCCTTTAAAACAAAGGTGTTCACTGGGAAGGGAAGTGCCAAAATGGAGGATGAAATTAACAAGGGCATTGGCAAGCAGGGGGGGGGGATATCAGTATGCTTGGCTAAATAGGGGACAGGCGGTCTTGCAATCCTGCACACTTTCACAAGATTACTAAAATAAAAAATAAATACATTTGCATATGTTCTCACATTTATAAGGGCTCAGAAACTTACATTGCTTTGGTGATTTGATGTAGGTGGGGGGAGTTTCCCTCTTGAGCTGACAACCAATTGCAGAAAGGGTGCTGACGTAGGGAACATGGAAACTAGGATTTCTGCCACAAAGGCTCTTGGGATATGTGTCAGCAGCAACTGGAAAGGAGCTGAGGAAGAAACCATGACAAGCTGCCGAGCGGGTGATCATCTTTCAGGACTAACGGACAAGCCACCCACCCACTGTCGCTTATTCTCATGGTGGCTTAGTGTGACATATGAACTTGCCGTTTGGCTCAGTCTATGATACTATTCAACCCAATCTCTATATTGGGGAAAGTAAGGGGAAATGTGTTTCTTATACTTTCCCCTCCAAACTCAGGTGCTGGCTTCAAGAGACATAGGTAGGGAAGGCTGAGGCCTTGAAACCCACCCTCCCCTAATTGTGAAGCTGATGGAAAAGAATTTGGAGTGGTGGAAGAAGCCCCCAATTTTCTCACCCTATCATTCATTACTTATACCAGTGTCATAGGTGGGGCAAAGACCAGGGGAAGATTGGTGAATGTGTTGAAAGGAAAAGTTGGGATGCTGAGTGACGATAGGAATGGGGAGAGTTGATATTTGGGCACTAACATCACTCATGCTCCTGCCCTGCAACTCCAGATTTTGTTTATGTATGAATATTTAATAGCATTGTGTTCAGTTTTATATCCCAGCTTGCCTTCTTTGTCCCAACTCCCACTGTGGACACAATATTGCCATTGTGGCTAGTTTTGGTGTCTATAAAATGCAATACACCGCAAGCTGATGAATGTAGAAGCCACTTGTAAATAAATAAATAAAATAAAATAAACTTGTGATGAAGGCTGCCATCTGGAGCAAAGGCTGTGAATGTCTTTTTGTTTTACTATCGGAACAGTGTAATGAAGGCAATTAAGGCACAGGTAAACACCTAAATATTCAGACAACCTAGCCATAGTGGTCCATGCGCTGGTAACTTCCCCATTAAACTACTGCAATGCACTCTACATGGGGCAAAATGCAGCAGTTAGACTGCTCACCAGAACATCCTATAAAGACCATATAACGCCAGTCTTAAATGAATTGCACTGACTGCCTATATGCTTCCAGTAAGAATTCAAGGTGTTGGCAATGACATTTAAAGCTTTAAATGGTTGGGACCTCAGTACTTGAGGGAGCGCCTCTCCCTATATATACCTGCCCAAGATTCGAGATCTGTGGAAGGAGCCCTTCTCTGTGTCCTACCAATGCAAAACATGCATTATGGGATGGTTTGTCTGTGGTGGCACCATAATTGTGGAATACCGTCCCCTTGGAGGTCTGGCTGGCACCAACACTGGTTTCATTTGGCACCAAGTTAAAAATGTCTTGGAAGTCGAAATTCTCCAAGGTTGCACATAGTTTTAATTGCTTTTAAACTTTTCAACTTGTTTTAGTTTGTCAATGATTTAATATATATTTTAGCTGTGTGTATTTATAGTTTTACATTGTCCTTATTTTATCTGTACACCACCCTGAGATTCCAGTGATATTGGGCAGGATACAAATATTTTAATAAATAAATACATTTAGATCTTTGCCAAGTATTCCCTGATGTTGATAAACAAACTACTTCTTTGAAGATCATTTAATTGAAGAGAAAAAGAAAAATATAGCTCAATATAGTTCAGTTTTATTGAAGACAGTTGCTGGGTAGACTCTCCAAGCTAACCATTTCCAGGGGGTAGCTCTGTTAGACTATTGCAGCAAAAACAGCAAAGAGTTTTGTGGCACCTTAAAAACTAACAAATTTATTCTGGCATAAGCTTTTGTATTCTATAGCCCACTGTAGTCCACGAAAGCTTATGCCGGAATGAATTTGTTAGTCTTTAAGGTGCTATACGACTCTTTGGGCCTGTTCAGAAGACACCTTAAATCCTGCTGATTAAGGCTTTTGGTTAAGTAGCAGGGTTGAAGATGTCTTGTGCGATGCGTTTTGCTAAACCCTGCTCACTCACTAACCACAGTCGGACCATCTGCAACAGGGTTAGTGGCTCTAACCGTGGCTTCAAGTATTATGTGCAGTAGCACAGCTTGTGGTTAGTGCTAAACTCAGAGAATCACAGTTTCGATAACCACAGAGCCTGAAGTGTCATCTGAACAGGCCCTTCAGGTTGAGTACAACATTTTATTTAACTTTTACATACTGATGTGCAAAACTACATGGCTTCCATTACACTTTTTCTATCTAAAGTGGCTGAAATATTTATTTTTGGTCTAAAATTAATTTAGCATTCAAGGTCAGGTTTAAACTGCTTTAATTCACTGCACTTGTGCCTTTCATTGCTGCTTCAAGAAGAATCTTGTTGGGATTCTAAGTTTGCATTCAATTTCTTCTAGAGGAAGGTACTGGTCTGCCTGCCTTATGGATCAGATAGTTACATTGTCAGCAATGGTACTGGAAGGGATGTCATGCTTCAGAGACTTGAAATTACTGCAGAATTATTAGTGGCATTTTTGCCTTTGCTTTCCTTCTTGGTAGGGATGGGGTTGGGGAGTGTGAATATCCAGTCAATTAATTCTTTCAAAGATGTGAATAATAAAATATGGATACAAAGTTTCACTGAACTAGAAATGAGCAGTACCTTTTGGGTCATAGTTTATAATGTGCAATTTAGTACTCTCTTCCTTCTTCTGCACTAGGAGATTAGTGAAAAATAAGCTGTGTAAATTAAGTTTATTGCAACATTATCTTCAGATGTACAGCAGTGAAGATTATATTGAGTGATAGCAGTTGAGTGGATTTTGTATAAAAAAGAATTATCACATAAAACCACCTTCTGAATCAAAATATTGCTCAAAGTCCTGCTATTTTATTTAAATTTCTAGCCTGCCACATCAGAAGAGTTTGGAAGAAGGAACCAGTACTTAAGATAAATATAATCTATTTTCTAATAGGAAAATACCACCATTCTGTGTGGACCCTATGTTAATTTAGCAATTGTGAAGGTCTAATATGACAGAGTACGCGCTTCCCTTCTTGCAGTCCAAAGAAAGACACAGAGTCTGCTGGTCCAATTAATCATAAATATATTTTCTAGCAACCATCCACCACCGACTACATCAACTACCCAACCACAACATGAACATTACCTACAGAATATATACACAGGGTTTTCAACCTGACCAGCAACATCCCAGGTGCTGCTAATCAGCACACCCTGGCTGATGCAATTAGCTCTCTTCATTTCAGGAGCTTGGTTAACCCTTACCATTCAGGTCTGTAAAATCCTTTTTACTTACAGTGAATACACTGACACCCCTCCATTTTACTGACCTGAATGAACATACACAAAACAGTTTACATATTGTGATTTACCATATTCAGTTTCTCAATTAACTCTTGATGCCTTTTTGCACATAATGGTTTAGTCATCAGATCTGCTACATTATTTTCTGATTCACAGTATTCCAGATCTATCAGTCCATTATTTACAGATTGTCTAACATTACAATATTTTATATCCACATGTTTACTCCTGGCATGCATTCTTTCAGTTTTAGCCATCTGGATACACGTTTGGCTGTCTTCATTTACTTTTATTGGTTTATCAATTGGCACATTTACATCTATCAACAGTTGTTTGAACCACACTATTTCGTTACACAGTTCAGATAGTGCTGCAAATTCTGCCTCAGCAGTAGAAACAGAAATTGCATTTTGTTTCCTTGCTTTCCAGCCAATTATGGAATCAGCAAATGTTACCACAATGCCAGTGGTAGATTTTCTATCACTTCTGTCTCCAGCATAATCACTATCCACGTAACACTCCAGATTTGGTGTTCCTGATGAACTTAATTTTAAGCATTTGTCCTGAGTGCCTTTTAAATACCTCATTATTCTTTTTACAGCTTGCCATGCATTTGTTGTGGGTTTTGCCACCAATCTACTCAAAATGCTTACTGCATTGGATATGTCTGGTCTTGACCATTGTGCCAGGTACAACAGACTTCCAATGATAGATTGATAAAGGTCTGGGTCTTGAAAATATGTTTCACCTATATTCTTTTGAAAATCTACTACCATTGGAGTTTGGACACTTTTGCAATTGTCCATGTTATATTCTTTTAATAATTGCTCAATTTTCTGTTTTTGGTTTAGCAGAAAACTGCCATCTTGTGCCCTTTCAATTTCAACTCCAAGATAGTTTTTAATATTTCCCAAATCTTTCAATTGAAATTCTTTACCAATTTCCTTTTCAAAGTCTTGAATTTGTTCCTTTTTACTTGCCATCAAACAAAGATCATCCACAAAAGCTAACAAAATCATTTGTTTTTCTCCTGTTCCCTTGGTATACACACATGGATCTGCCAAGCTTCTTTTAAAACCTTGAGATTGTAAAACTTCATCTAAACATTGATTCCAGTTTCTGGCTGACTGTTTTAGACCATAAATGGCTTTGTTCAATTTATACACCATTCCTGTTTTTCCACTTTCATACCCAGGAGCCTCCATCATGAAAATATTTTCCTTTAGTTCTGCATTTAGGTAAGCAGTTGTGATGTCAAAATGATTGACTTCAAATTTCTTTAATGCTGCCAATTTCAAAGCTAATCTTACGCTCTCTGACCTAACAGTAGGTGCATAGGTCTCATCAAAGTTCAAGTGCTTTCTTTGTGTAAATCCCTGTGCTACTAAACGTGCCTTGTATTTTACTTTACCAGACACTAGAACTTTCTTTTTGTATACCCATCTGCAGCCAACTGCTTTCTGATCTTTAGGCAACTGTGTTGGTGTAAAGACCTTGTATTTTGCCATTGAATGCATTTCCTCATCCATTGCCTCAAACCATTTTTTAGATTCAGCTTTTGGCAATTCCAACACATCCTCTAAACATTGAGGTTCATAACTTACATGACACACTCTCACTTCCCCCACAGTGAATCGCTCTGGAGGTATGCCTTTTGTTGCCCTTTCAGAACGCCTGGGTACAAAGATTTCAGTTTCCCCCTCCTCTCTCTCTACTTTAGGACTTAGAATGTCTGCTTTCTTTTCTGGACTCTTTGCTGATTCTTGTGATGGCTGCAAACTGTGTTCTGTCTCCTCACTATCACTTAGTGGCATGATTATCTCTGTGTTTGCATGTATTCTCTCCCAACCATCCTGTTCTGCAAACTCTGCTGACCTGGAAATTACAACTTTCCCATTGTTAAGTGCAAATCTATATGCCTTAGAACCAGGTTGGTATCCAACAAATCTCAGTTTCCTTGCCTTAGGCTGACCCTTTCTTCTTTGTCCCTTTGGTATATGCACCCATGCGTAACAACCAAATACTCTTAAATGAGACAACACTGGTTTCTTTCCAAACAGCAAATAATATGGAGTGTTGTTCATGACAGAACTCCATAATCTATTAAGTATATAATTCGCTGTTAAGATAGCCTCCCCCCAGAAATGCTTTGACAATCCTGAATCCTGTAACAGTGAGTCCTTCATGGTTTGTAACACACCATTCCTCCGTTCTGCCACACCATTCTCACTGGGGGAGTATGGGTTTGTTTTGCGATGCCAAATGCCTTGCCGCTTCAGCCAACGTTGAAAAACACCTGCAAGAAACTCTCCTCCTCTATCTGTTTGTAACTGAGCCACTTTGTAGGAAAACCTCCTCTCCACCCAAGCAACCCAGCTTTTAAATGTCTCAAACGTTTCATTTTTGGATTTGAGCAAATAGCAGAACCCATACCTTGTAAAATCATCTACTATTACCAGTACATATTTTGCCCCTCCTAGGCTTTGTGGCAGTGGACCAATTAAATCTGCATGCACCAATTCAAATGGTTTTTTCGTTGACCTATTACTCTGTTTACTAACAGGGTAAGCCTTTGATTTTGATACTTTGCACGCAGCACAATCCAAATACTTGCCACACTGTTTTATGTTTAACCCTTCACACATTTCAGGCATTTTGGCCAAAGCTCTGAAATTTGCATGACCTAACCTTCTATGAAGTAAATGTATACAATTATCATGCACTGGTTTGTTATACATTGCAGTATTTACATTATCAGAGATATTTTCTTTAGGTAACATGACATACAGCCTGTCCTTTAACACACCTTTCGCACAGAGAATTCCATTTTTTTCTACTTTGCAATACATTCCTTTAAATAACACAGAATATCCATCCTGTGTAAGAGAGGAAACACTTAAAAGATTGTACTCTAAGCCTGGCACCAGTAATACCCCATCAAATGTTTTGTTCATGCTTGGCACAAACACTTGCCCTTGACCATGAACTGCAGATTTCTTTCCATCTGCCAAACTAACATGGTCTTTAGAAGTTGGATTCAAAGTCACAAAATCTTCTTTTCTGTTGGAGATATGCTGGCTGGATCCAGAGTCTAGGAGCCAGGTTTCCTTTTGCAGCTCATCAACTGCTCTCACCACTGAAACAAACTGCTGACGTTTGCCTCTTGTTAATCGCTGGTTCCTGGGTTTCTCAGCCCCTTCTTGCAGCTGAGCCATACAATTTCTTTTCAGATGCTGTGTTGATCCACATCTGTAGCAACGCTTTACAGCCAGAGCTCTCTCTACTCCTCCGCTGGTCGCTGCCTCCTCCATGTCTTTTTTTCCTCGCAAGCTTATTTTTGCACGGGCACATTCCTGTGCTTTATCAGTCCGTTTCTGCTCCTCTTCGAGAAGCCTCCCAGTAAGATAATGCAAAGTAAGCTCTCTTTCTGGCATTGATTCTAAACTGGCAACAATCATATTCCAGGAATCATCTAGGGAGCTTAGAATAATATATACTTTGTTTGCTTCTGAAAAAGTCATTCCTCTTACTTCCAGTTCTGCAAACAAAGTTCTCATGTTTTGCAAGTGCTGAGATAAACTTTCCCCCAGCTTCAAGCTAGCTTTGTATAGCCTTCGGGTTAAAGCAATCTTGCTGCCTGGAGTGTCACGGACATAAATCTGTTGCAAAACATTCCAGCATTCACTGGATGTTGTTAACCCACGAATGTGGACAAGTTGGCTGTCTTCCAGACCCAAAATTATACATGCTTTAGCTTTTTCATCAGCTCTCAGCTCTCTTGCAGTAGGGTATACTGGAGGATTACTGACTGCATCCCAGAGACCTTCCCTCCGGAGGTACATTTCCATTTTAATGCACCACGTTAGGTAGTTATGTTCATTTAGTCGGTTCAAAGGAATTCCTCCACTCACCGCAACTGCTGCCTCGGCTTCCATATCTTTTGGTGTTCTCAGGCCTCGTTACAAAACCTTCAACAGCTCAAGAAGATGCCTTAAGCACTGCTCACCAGTGGATCCACTCAAACAGAATCAGAGCTTTCAAGTCAGCTCTGGGCCCATAACCTGACAGAGTACGCGCTTCCCTTCTTGCAGTCCAAAGAAAGACACAGAGTCTGCTGGTCCAATTAATCATAAATATATTTTCTAGCAACCATCCACCACCGACTACATCAACTACCCAACCACAACATGAACATTACCTACAGAATATATACACAGGGTTTTCAACCTGACCAGCAACATCCCAGGTGCTGCTAATCAGCACACCCTGGCTGATGCAATTAGCTCTCTTCATTTCAGGAGCTTGGTTAACCCTTACCATTCAGGTCTGTAAAATCCTTTTTACTTACAGTGAATACACTGATAGTTGATTGCCCTATTTTAAATCTCAGTGTTCACATATGTGGAGATAATGACTTAAGAATCAAAACTGGCACCCACATTCAGTAACTCCACAAGTTTTCACTAGTCCCACCATTGAAGCTTCACAGAATGAGGAGTATATGGGCAGAACCACTGTAGGAACTGGAAATTATATGTCTTGTTAGTTTCGGTGGTTTCCAGTTTCCACCACCTAAGTTATTTGTCTCCAGATCTCTTCATAGTACATATTCAGGTTGCCTGAATATTGGAACCACTCTGTCTTTTCTTGTCTTTTCTTTTGCTCTTGTTTTAATATTATGGCACATGTTACATAAAGCAGTAGAGACCCTAACAATCGTCTTTGTCTTGAAGACTTCAAGTATAAGTTAAGGAAGAAAACATCATATAAGGAGCTGGTCTATCTAGGTTAGCATTGCCTACCCTGCAGAATAGCAGCTCTTCAGGTTTTGAGCCAGGGGCCTTTCCCAGCCCTACCTAGAGATGCTGGTGATTGAGCCTAGCATCTTCTGCATGCAAAGCAGATGCTCCACCACTGAGTGGAGGTGACATCATTTTATGTAAATTTAGCATGTTAAACAGTTCTGTGTCAGATCACTCAGATATTTATTGGTTTTTAAAACCTGATTTCAAAAAACGTTCGTTTGATGAAGGTGAGAGGAATGGATGAATTGTTTTGATTAATAATTTGGATGAAAACATTCTCTGGGGTGGGGAAAATTGGTGCATTAGTCAGATTTTAATTGATCAAAGAACTGCTGATGAGGGAGTGAAGAATGGATGAGCAAATATGACTGCTGATTAAATTATTTTTGTTTGTATGAGTAAAAGAGGGGGAAAATAGTGTGGAAGTCACTTTACCGGAAACCACCAATGTTGCTCTTAATGTTAAGACATTAGAATTAAGAGCCATAAAATATGTGTTCCTTCTCCAAAATATTAGGTAGAAGTTCATGGCCACCCAGGCTGCCACAAATAAAGACGTCAAATTCATGAACCAGTGTCTAGATGCTATTTTTTTTGGGGGGGGGCATAAGGGTAAACAAGCTCAAACTTAATCCAGACAAGATGAGGAAACCAACAACTGTTGATGGAGGTTTACAACTGGTCTTAGATTAATAATAATAATAGTAATAATAATAATTTATTTCTTACCCGCCTCTCTGATTGGATCGAGGCGGGGAACAACAAGCATAAAATACACAAAATACTGATTAAAAACATAGCATACAAGTATTGTTATTTATTACATTTATATACTGCCCCATAGCTGAAGCTCTCTGGGCGGTTTACAAAGATTAAAACACAGAACATTAAAAACAAATATACTAAATTTAAAACCATACAAACAGAATGGGTTGCACTCCCCTTAAAAGACCAACTGTGTAGTATGGGAGTCCTGGTCTCTGGGCTAACTAGGGAAGCCCAAGTGTGTACAATGTCCAGGTGTGCATTTTACCAGTTTAGGCTGGTATGCCAGCTGCATCTCTGCCTGCGGAGGATGGACCCTGCCTCAATTAACTGAGCACTAGTGATGTCCCGGCTAGATAACTGTAATGCTCTGTATGTGAACCTGCCTTTGAAGATGGTCCAGAAACTTCAGCTGGTTGAGAATATGGCCACCTGAGTAGCACGAGGCAATTTGATCAGATAATGTGTATACTACGCCACCTGCACTGGTTGCGGCTGTGTTTCCAAGCCTAATTTAAAGTGCTGGTTTTGTCCTTTAAACCCTTAAATTCTTTGGGACCAAATTACTTGAAGGACTGCCATTACCCATATCAGCTTGCCCACACTGTAAGATCAAGAAGAGAGGCCCTCCTCATTTGCCTACCTGAGAGAGTATTATTATTATTATTATTATTATTATTATTATTATTATTTATATAGCACCATCAATGTACATGGTGCTGTACAGAGTAAAACAGTAAATAGCAAGACCCTGCCGCATAGGCTTACATTCTAATAAAATCATAATAAAACAATAAGGAGGGGAAGAGAATGCAAACAGGCACAGGGTAGGGTAAACAGGCACTGGGTAGGGTAAAACTAACAGTATAAAGTCAGGACAAAATCAAGTTTTAAAAGCTTTAGGAAAAAGAAAAGTTTTTAGCTGAGCTTTAAAAGCTGCGGTTGAACTTGTAGTAGGATGGATTGACTACACAAGACAGTTCCTTTTCTGCAAAGGTCCCACTCCTCTGGTAGAAGTTGACATCAGAGGTCTGCCAGGCCCCATTATTGTAAACTTTTAAAAAGGCCCTGAAAACATACTACTTTACTCTGGCCTTCCCCAATTAGATTGTTGGACTGCAACATAATGATCCCCCACTATTGGCTATGCTGGCTGGGGCTAATCGGAGTTGTAGTCCATCAGTAGGACAACGTGTTTCCCATCTAGTACATGCTAGAGACTCTCATCAGGCCTGAAGGCTCTTATCAGAACAGTTATGTGGTGCCTGTTGGCTCTTTGATACTGTGAATCTAAGCCATTTAGGATTAATACATGAAAAAACTGTGTATTTAATGAGTCCTGTAATATTGGTGCAAGCTTCATGACAACTCCAACGACTGTAGTTAATATAGTATATTACAATAACAAATCTTTTGGAGGATTTTCAACAATATCTGTTCATTAGCAACACTATGCTTATCAGAGTTGGAATTCAGAAGTTGCCTGGCCTGGCTTAGCCCATCTAGTTATTTAAGGGGTAGGTCCAGTTTACATAGTTGTTGTCTTAGGTCTCTAAGACCTAAGATTTAGGTCTTAGGTCTTAGCCTTCTATTTGTATAAGGTTAACACAAAACAATGGAAATCTTTAGAAAATTAGATTACCTATCTGTAAAATAGGTAGTGCTTCCTATCCTGTGTTCTAAAAACAGGCTAGAAGAATTTACCCATTTTACCAGCGCTCAGTTATGTGATAAAATGCTACATATATGCATGTTGTTTGTTTACCAGCTTGTTTTATAGTGTGTAGATAAGTTATTGGTTCTGTTCATATTTCTAGTACTTGTTTTGTACTATTAAAGTTCCACTCCTACTCAGTGATGGCTTGTGACGTAGTTCACTGGATGCAGTGACTGCCACTGTTGCATGGGATGTCTGACACCATTTCTGAATGGTGTTTTGAGGCTGCTGGGAAAGATGAGAGTTGATAACTCAACAGTATGCAGGAGTGGAGCTGCTGAGTCACTAGCAACACTCTGTATAGTTGTTGACATCCTGATTCACACCCTTGCTGTGGAACAGATTTATGGGTGAACATACAAATGTGGCAGAGATCAAAAAATAGACAGATTTATCCATCCTTAATCTAGACATGTGCTGCCACTGCTAATTCCTTCCATTACATTTTGTCAGTCACTCAAAAATGTATGTTTGCAGTGGTTTGCCAAAAGTTGAATCCTGTCAGGGCATTGACTTCACAAAACTGGAAGCCAAAAAGAAGCCATTATGTGCCCAATTGTCACTTGAATGTGTGTGCTTTCAAAAGCATTTGCTTTTTCTAAAACCCAAGTATACAATGTCTATGGGATCATGTCTGCCCATGTGCTTGTTGATTAGGGTGACCATATGAAAAGGAGGACAGGGCTCCTGCATCTTTAACAGTTGCATAGAAAAAGGAATTTCAGCAGGTGTCATTTGTATATATGGAGAACCTGGTGAAAATCCCTCTTCATCACAGCATTTAAAGGTGCAGGAGCTATACTAGAGTGACCAGATTTAAAAGAGGGCAGGGCACCTGCAGCTTTAACTGTTGTGATGAAGAGGGAATTTCTCCAGGTGCTGCAGGCATACAAATGACACCTGCTGACATTCCCTTTTCAATACAACTGTTAAAGATACAGGAGCCCTGTCCTCCTTTTCATATGGTCACCCTATTGTTGATACAAACTCCAATGATTTCAAAAGGTTAGTAGGACAAGGTTATTGCAACTCCCCTTCCAAATCTGAATGTTATAGAAGCATGCAGAGCCTTCAACATGACCCTGACTTGAATGTCTAAAAGATGCTTATTCAGCTCCAGCATATGTAACTGGTGATTTGCTGATAGTTTTGTGTAGGTAACATTGAGCAACTCAGAATGCACAGTCAGATTGCTTTGTCTCATGTACAATACAAAGAAAGCAACTAATTTAGATATAAGTATTCCAATTTTCTTATCAGTTACAGTGTTATATTACAATACACTTTTAAAATAATGTATTTTAATTCATGGATTCTAGAGGAAATTTGCATAACTATGCCAAAGCTTTAATAGCTATTTTAAAAATGCAAAATATTTAAATACTTCTCATTCATCATCACCACTCTTCTGTCATTATTCTAATTTTTACAGAGGTTGAAAGGGACTTTCTTAATATTACTGTGGTGGGTTCACGTGTAATGTGAAATGATGGTTTCTGGTCACCATGCAGATCTTACCAGTCTGTGCCGCTTCCTACTGCCAACGACGCACTGCTCCCGGACCAGCAGCGGCTCCCACGAGAGCAGTACTCATTGGGAAGCTGCTGGCCAAACTGTGTGTCAGCCAAACAAACAGCTGAGGCATCATGGAGATGGGGACTGGAGCACGCATGGCAACATTTCAATGTTGATTAGGATAGAGGCTGGGGGTGGGGAGGGGGGATAGAAGAGGAGAAGATGTGGCAGGAAGAGGAAGAACAGAGATGGTGGAAGACATGAGCAAAGGATAAAGCACCTCGCAAGGTGAGGAAGCTATTGGAGAAGAGAAAGAAAGGGCTTCTGCCCTTGAGACCCCTTTCAGTTCTGGTGTGCCTTAACCGGAAAAAGGGGAGGAGTCTTCACAACCAAAATGGACATGAGAGGGCTAGATGGAAACAACAATAATGTATTGTGTCCAAGCCAGTGCTAATGGTATCTTCATTTCCTATAGGGAAATGGAGGAAATTTCCAGGTCCATAAACCTTGAAGACTAGAGGAAACTCTGTTAACACCTGGGCTTGCTGACTCAATCGCCCAAACCTGAAATACTTAACTATCTACCTTGTATCCAGCCTGAGAAGCAAGAGAGGGGCATTTCTTACCTGTTTGGGACAACATCCATCATTGCCTTTAAAAGAAGTGATAGATGTTGATTCTTTGAATTGTTACCTTTCATTTTTCCCGCAGGTTCTATGCCATAATGGACTTAACTTAAAATAAACCGTGTTTTATGTTTTAGAGTAGTGTATGTTTTTCTACTTAATATTGACCCTAAAGAGGCTGAGAGCTCTAAGGTGCCTTTACTGCCCCCACCCCAGGGCATACCGTGACTAAGAACCTGCACCATAGTTGTGATTTCAGATCTACAACAGGAAAACTATGGTTTTGAGCTCTTTATTGTTTGTCATCTGCTCATCACCCACTGGAGGCAGAGCAGTGGCCCTGCCTATGGTTTGTGATCAGTAAATTCATATATAACAGTAAACTACTGTTAGCACACCGTAGCTTTCAAACTTCAACCTGTGCTTTCTGGTTTGTTGGCCCACAAATCACAATTTGTGGACAACTCAGGTTCAAATACTAAAACTATAATTTCATGTTACGTTTGAATCAGCCATTGTTTGAGCTGAGTTTAATACTAGATTTGCTCAGATAATAATCTCCAATAATCTTCACTCAGGGATGCATTTTACTCTTACGTTTTGTCCCAAGTTTCATGGTTGTGTGTCATTGAAAGAACTGCTTGATGAACTTGTAATAAATTTTCTTGAGACAAACTTAGATCTTGCTGTTTATCACTTTACTCCTGCTTGTGGAATAGTAAGTTTATAAACTAATTAAAAACACATTCTTAGCTCCAAAGGTAGTGCTCTCTTCAATATTTGGTAGGAGATTTTAAAATTGTGTTCTGTTATAAGGGGATTTTCCATCTAGGTTTCATCACTATAAATAGGAGGGACTCTTGTGAATCTCTTCCAAAACGTCTATGGAATAGCATTCCTCATTAGTTGTGTAGAGAAATGGTCTGTGTACAACAACTTTGAAACTGATAGAATGGGAAGTTAAGAAGGGTCAACTTATTTTCCAGGAATGTGTGACTTATACTCTTGTCCTCATTGTAGATAAATAGCACATTGCAGTGGTCTTTCCTAAAACCCCAATAATGTCTCTGGGAATAAAGTCAAGTAGCTCTGGGCTTCCATCTTTTCAGATTGATCAAATTGAAAGAGCCTATTAGGAATTGATTTAAACTAGTTTGGATAAGCGGAATCTTAGTTTCAGCTCTTGAGGCTTTGGATACTGAAAGTTCACTCTGTCCTGAGCGTATACCAGCTCCACAGGCTATCAACTTTATTAGTGTGGAGATAAGCTGATTATATCTTGTCAATCAAAGATGCCAATATCTCAATTGAGAGTCCCTCCCTCCCTCTCTTCCTCCCTCCCTCTCTTTTTGAGCATTGGAGCAGGCAACAAAGAGAGAGATGTGGTTTGCATCCCCATGGTTGTTACCATGCAGGGTGCAAGGGTCCTGTGATGATGTGATGACTATATTAAAGAGTACATCAATTTGTTTTAAAGTGTTTTGATTTTTTTATGGTGGCATTAAGAGAGAACATTGTGGTTGCAGCTTTACTAGAAAGCAAAGAGTTCTAGAAGGGGGGAAAGTGCTCCTTTGAAGCCTACCGGGACTTTGAGTCTTGCTGTGCCTATGGGCGCTTAAGAGCTCCCATAACTGGCATACTCTGATCCACTACCAACTTAGGTACTATTCTTCTTTCCAAATTATTCAATGGTATCAAATGAAACCATGCATGCATTTTTAATCTTTACAGATGTATGTTTTAAATGGTGGTGTCCCTTGGCTTCCCTCTGCGCCCCCCCCGACCCCCACCCCTACCCAGTGATTGGTAAAGGTTTCAGTGAGTGTTCAGAGTGGGAAGATTCTTGTTAAGGAATTAACTGTGACTAAGCATCTGGAAATGGGTGTGAGAGAAGTAGTACCTCACAGGTATTTGCATCTCTTATTCATAGGGAATATTAAAGGAATATTACATGATCTTTCAAACATTATTCTGCACTATTTCAGTTGTAGTGTAGATCATCTAGTTAGTAAAAGATGTACAGAGAGAAGGGAAAAATCTGGGCTTTTGTTCTTTATGTCTGTGGTTTGCTCTCACCATGTCTCCCTCATACATCAAATGCAAACAATAGAAGCCCATCCCTTTCTTGTGTCACCTTGCACCCACCACCCAATGAATATTGGAGCTAAAGTGCTACTGAACTACATTGTGGATTATTTCTTTACCAGCTATTCTACAGAACATTGTATCAATTTTTCCACTAACCAATCAGAAAGGGTCAATGGAGATGAATATTTTATTTTAGCTAGGTAAATATAGCTACACTGAAGCACATGCATCTGCATTGTGCTACATAGCACCTCAGCATAGCACTCAGGGGTTTTGAAATGCCCCTTTTATGTTTTAGTACCTTCTTAGAGAAAAATACTTCCATCCTGTGCTAAATAAAAATTCTTTGAGTATACTTTTAAAAGTTCTTTGGATATGCTCAGCATTTTAATAGGATTCTCAAAGTCACACAAAAAGCAAAGGTAACCATGTTGGCTTTAAGAAAAATGCCAACATCCTTTATAAGGCTAACCAAAACATCACAAAAATATGCAAGCTTTCAAGATTTTCAGATCTCTTCATCAGGCACAATATTACAAAAAGCAAGGTGGGGGTGAAAGGTGGGAGGGACTGAGAAGGAGAAAAACTGGCTTGATGGTAAACTCATGGTATCTGCATGACTTCACTATCAAATCAGATTTCCCCCTTCCCCTGCCCAATCCTTACTCCCCAACCTGCTTTTTGTAATGTCTTGCCTGATGAAGAGATCTGGAGATCCCAAAAGCGTGCACATTTTTTTTTAATTTCCACATGTGTGTTTAGGATTGTAGCCTTAATTATTCAATTTTGTATAAAACAATAGCAAATCTCCATTTACTTTGGACTGAAATACCATAATTTGCATAGTCATGAAATATAGTAGATCATAATTCTCCTGCACAAGCAGTATGTGATGCACATTTTTCTGTCTACATGCCAGTAGTAAGCTATGGTCTTTTCTTCTGCTGCTTGCTCTTGAATAATTAGTGGCGGATATGTGGTGGAGAGGAAGTAGTAGCAGGCCTCTGACACCTTTAAACCTATTGGATTCACTTAAGTGTATTCACATGCTTGCATTTTCTATCCTTACTCCTTTGTTAGTTGCGTGCAATCTGGCACTTGGAATAAATCAAGAACAATTGACAGCTCATCAAATGACAATATGTTTCCTCAAGGTATTTCACATATTGAAATCACTGGGTTATTTTTAAAAGCCTCCAAAGCCAAAAGCTAACAGAAACTTTCCCTGAGACTAGATTTGCCTTTTACAGATAACCCTTACATTCACTGATCATTTACTCCCTACCTAGTTTTGTTTCTAAGTAGTTTTTGTAATCTCTTTTGCCTTCTTACTTTGTAGCAGGCTACTTGGCTGCATGAGGTGACTATTTTATACATCTGAAAAAGGCATGTCAAGAATGGTTGTGGTGATAATCAGTCTCAGCCTATATTATGAGATAAGGCTGGCTGATATGACTTAGACAAAGTATACCATTTCAATGTTGCTAAAAATGGGGTGAAAATTAGAAGTAGTAAAGTGCTTTAAAAATCGTATCTATAAAAATATAACTAAATGACTTTGCCAAGGAAGAAGCAAGTTAAATCCTTTAATTTATTTTTATGATTGAAGTTAGCTTATATAGTGCACCTGTCATTTGCATTTTCATCTCAAATGTTCAGTTTTTATTTTAAGTGAATTGAATTATAGTGTTTTAGATCTTGAGAAAGTTTCCATAATAGAAAAAGTGAGTTTTATTTTAAAACAAACTTACTGGATGCTGCTAAGTAAAAACAGGTATGTATATCTATAGAACAAACTTATAGAAGCTGGATATGTGTAATCACCATTTGTAGTACATTTCCCTTGAAAACATCAAATCATAAGCCTATTTGCATTTTTAAAAAGAGTGATTTGGGGTTGATTTTTTAAAATGTATTTATTTTGCCAAGATTGGTTGTGTACACTACAGCCACAATACAGTCCCTTTTATTGGGAGACAGTTCCACTTTGGGACCTACTTCTGAGAGTAAAAGTGAACAGAGTTTCCTGTGCTATAGCTTTTTTTATTTGAAATACTGTAAGTTATCCAAAGCTGAATAATTTAGCTTTGAAATATATTTGTATGTGCTCATATAGTTGCTTTCATGAAGATTATGCACACCGTACATATTCTATAAATAAAATCTGGTGATTGATTTACTTTTAAAGCATAATCCTATACATGTCTACACAGAAGTAAGTCACACTGAATTCAGACAGGGTTACTTGTAGGAAAGTGGGTACAGGATTGCAACCTTAATTGAGCAAAGGACAACTTTGTATCATCAACCTTCAAAGTTCTATGTGTGTGTGTGTGTGTGTGTGTGTGTGTGTGTGTAACACAATACCTACCTACACCCACCCATACTCACACCAAGAGTTTGAAAGTGATCAAGATGTATCTTGCATTTTTGGAAGAAGGCAAATTTGCTCTGATTAGTTATTTCTCTTCTGTTTGCTTTATGCAGTGCTTTCGAACTCTTAAGTGATATAAGTTTTAGACACAATGGCCAATGCATGTGAATATAGTGTCTATTAGTATACAAAGATATTCTGTATGTGGCACTAGAGGCCAGGTTAATGGTAGCCTCTGTGAACTATCAAAAAACAGAAGCAAAGATATTTTAGTATTAAAAAAATCAATATTTGTTTTATGTTCTTCCTTGGAGCATTAATACATCTTCAGGCATTAGAGGGCCACAAGCATCTATTTTTCCATGTTTATTCTGCAGTTTTTCAGTTCCCTAAGCAAAAGAGAAATGGAAAGGCACATTGGAAAATAAACTAGTGTAGTCTTAGTTGTTGTTGTTGTTTTGTCATGCAGCTCTTGCTTTGCATGATATTCATTTAAAAATCCTTAACTGTTCTTAAAAGTTTATAATCATTTTGCAAAATGTAGAGGAGCACTTTACCCATTGTAACTACATTAAAGCATTTTTGGGGGTTCATAAGGTTTTATCATACAAATCACATGTTTTCAGTGGAATACTGGTTTGCTCATCAATATTAACAGAGACGCCATGACTTTGAGAGGAATAATGGAGGGTGGAAGAGCCCCCCCCCCAAAAAAAATAAAGGGAATGAGCATCTTTTTTGAGTTCTTCCCTGAGGCTGAAATGTTTATCACTCCACCCTCATTCGACAGAAGTGAATTTTATAATAAATTTCCCCCTAATCGGGCTCTGTCAGTGAGTTGTCTTATCATTGGGAAGAAAATGACACCGATCCTATCGAAAAACAGAGACGATGTCACCGTGTCTCCAATCACAGCTTCTCAGCTTCCATATCTACCTTCTCCACAAACACCAAGCACTGCTTTTTCTAAGAACATCAAAACCCAGCAAAGTCATTAAAATTGCACCCGCGTAGAGTTGCAGGGATCAGCCACACTGGCGCAAAATGGGATGTGGGAAAAGAGACTCTCTAAATGTGCTAATTCCATTGTCACATGTTTACGGCTTAATTTTAATCAGTTAAAAAAGCCACAGATTGCAATAAATTGGCATTATCTTCTGTGACACCAGAGGACACAGTTGGTTCAAGGATTTAGAGGGTCTCTGGCAACACTATATAGTGCTGCAGACAAAGTATTTTTACGCTTGAACTACGGTAGCTAAGGTGCAATCCCCAGTTAAGACTGCAAACAAAGACTATAACCCACACAGTGCTAAGTTCAACACACAGACCACCTTCAGTTTAGAATGCTAAACCAAATACTGCTGGAGAACACTTTAAATGAATGACGGATTGGGTTTTGGTTGCTGATGTTTTGGAAAAAGGAATTAAACACAGTTCTCCTATGTGAGCTTTTGGACAGAATGCCGAAATTGCTTTTCTAAAAGACGTGTTCCTGAGCTTTTCCTATTCCAATTCCAAAATGTTTGGATCAGTTGCATTGTTCTACAGGACATGCATCTTGTATTTACATCTATGCACAAGGAGATGCACATAAACTAACAGTCAGTAAAGATGTAATGTTACATCCTAGAATGGAAAAGGTTTTGAGAGTTTGTCTTCTACTAAGATGCAATCAGCAGTCATATGTAGATTGTACATGGCACCACTTCCTGAATTTTCTTTAGCATTTTTCTTTTTCTTTGTCTTTCTAACCTCCTTTAGTTGGTTGCTATTACTTGGAAGTACTGATTGCAGTCTTGCTTTTGAGTAACAATAAATTCTCTTTAGCTAAACAACACATCTTAGCAAATATATCTATATATCAGTTTTTAAAAGGCTAGAACACATTTTCTTTGACATGATGAATTAATCACGCACTGCATGAACAGTATGTTAGAAGCAATGAGGAGCAGCTGAAGTAAGGAAGCACTTGGAGAAATAATTTACCTGAACACATAGTAGTATTCAAATTGGATTGTGTATTTAACAGGACAAAATTAGACAGATTGCATTAGGCAGATTGCAAACTGTCATTTTTACAAAAATATAAATGCATTCAGTGCAGGGTTCAGTATATCAGTCATTCAGTTCCCAAACGTGGTATTTAGGTTTTGCAATTCTGATGGCATAACATATAATTTCAAGTTTTTGTAAGCCATAAAAGTGGTTAAAAATGAACAGAAAAGATGGCTCATCCCACTGCTCAAAACCAAGCTGTTGTAAACAGATCTGCATAACAAAATGTGAAGAAACTCTAGAGAAATGCCCATGAGACAAATTTGTCCACTTTCACTATGAGGCAATTCCTTCATATAGATATGAACTTGCAAGGCCTTTGTAAGACCAGAAGTCAAAGTATGAAATTTCTTGACCCTGTTTGATGAACTGTCTGTTGTTTTTAAACAGGTAAGCTCAAACAAAGAATAATATTATATGCCTCCCCCACTTTGCTCAGTCTTTGTTGGTGGAAACCAAACCGATTATAAAAGACATTTGCATTTTTATATGCCTGAATCATTCTATTTTAATACTGTTTTTATTGTCTGTTGCAACATTATGTTTTAACAATATTATATGTTTACTCAGCTTGAGTAAATTTGTGGGGTCACTTTTCTGGAATAATAGAAAAATGGAATTCAGAGCAAATTTTGAATACTGTTCTGTGTCTGGATTAGGAGGCTTGCTCTGCATAACAAAGGAGACTTCTTTATAGTAATATACTCTCTTTCTATGAAGGCTAGTATTACTTCATTTCATAAAAGAAAATAGATAATTTTAACTGTGTAACATTAACATTTAGAAGAAAACATCATCCTGAGAGTACCTTGTCTGCAGGAAGTCTTTTTATATATGAAAGTGTTGAAAATAATTTCTGCTTTTTAGACTAATTAAACTGATGCTGTATATGATTTTTTGTATTGAATATTTCCAACATACAACTTACATATCATGAGGTTGTGATTAGATATGGAAATATTTGTTCCATTTCTTGAGCTAATTAAGTATATCTATGTTGTATTTCAGTCCAATCATGTTAACATGGAAGTAACTCCTATTGATTTCAATGGAAGATGCTTTTTAAAAATGAAATATCACCTATAATTTATATTTTCTATAATGATAGCTTTTCGGTTCATTATTATTATTATTATTATTATTATTATTATTATTATTATTCAAAGCAAGTTTTATATCTTTGAACTGTGCACCTTATACTTCCCTGGTGCTATCTTGGACACAAGCTTGACTCATTCATAATTTTAGGGCTTAACTAATATTTCCTCAAAGAAAGGTATCATATTTAAACTTATTTTTAAGAGAGTCTATGAAATGCAGCATAAAGAGCCTTTTAGCGTCTGATAAGCAACTGCAAAAAGCATATGCAAGTAAAAACGAAAGGCTTCGCCCCCCCACCGCATAGAACAATGCCAAAAAGTCCCACAAAATAAAGATGATCTGAGTTACTTTTTTTGCAAAATAAAATCACCACACTTGATTATTGTTTACGATAGCTTGTATAGACTGGTCCTATTTTGGTTTAGATGGCTAGTAATTTGCTGTTAAGCTTTGATTACTAAGCTGGAAACCATACCTTGAAACAGTACGGAAACATAATTATTGTCAATACCTGTGGTAACTTTACAAAAGCTCTCTGTAGTTTTGTTTTTCCTGTCTGTAGTTGTGCTATAGCGTGATGAGTGAAGCCCTGCAAAAACTGTACATTTGATGTGTGTTCTACTTTTCTACACATAGGCTGCGCCATTGAGCCACCAGTCAAATAAAATGTTTTCTTAACATTGTTTAAGAGATGAAGTTGAAAATGTACTTAAGGGAACTGGCTATCAGCATCTTTTTGTGTTTGTTACCATAATGGAATTTGGAAGAAATGCCATATGTTTTAAGTACCTAATTGTAACTTTAGTGAGTGTATTATAAGTTTGACCCTATTAAGTTTTTCCCCCTAGCTGTAAATGCGCTATTGTTACTTTTTAGTACAATATAACATAGTTGCTCTTTTTGAAATGTATATCTACTTCATATTAAACATTTATTCATATACCAGGGATATTAGCAGTACATTTTATAGAAAAAGTAGTATCTGGGTTTATTTACTAAGAATTATGAATAAAGTGGTAATCTTGCAAAATATAGTTTAAAGGTGGTATGATGAACAGGATTTAAACTTGATTTTTTTTAAAGTTTCTGTAAATGTATTTAAAATAAGTTTCACTGTGACAAGATTATTATTTTTTCTTTTAAAGTGTGCTTTAATTTTGGCATTGAATTGTACTGTGCGGTAACAACCAATTAACCTCCTGTATCTGTAAAAGGGATTTGTTAAAAGTCAAAGTGAATACTATTACTGTTCATCTAATGGAAGATGTAAAATGTTCTATAAGTCCAGGGGAAAGCTGCTTCTGTTCTGATTAATGTGTGATACACATTAGTACAGTATTTGCATAAACACTAGTTACATCTGATATCAGGATCTCTGAATTAGTGGCTTTTTGGTTTTCTCTGTTTTGGTTTCTTTCAGATAAATGCTAGATAGTTTTACTCACTGTCATGAATAGGTTATAATGCATGTAAAACAGCAGAACATTCACATAAAGTTTTTAATGATTTAATTAAGTGAAGACATTGGGAACATGTTTTTTTATCTGAACTGTTACTGCCTCATGTAAGGGTGGGAGAGAGTGGGACATTCCACAAATTGTAAGGCTTTAGTTGCCATTCATGGAAGAGACTTGAATGTTCTGGGATATTCACATTTAACCAGCCTGTCTGATACAGTGGCATACTTTTTATTTTTGAATATATAAAGTATTATTTGTATTTTTACAGAAATGAAGTGCATATGAAATACTTCTGAAATATGAAACGTGTACATTTTAGAACATGTTTAAAAAAATAACATGTATATTCTGCCTTTCATATCACTGAGTATTACATTTACATAGGCAAGAATGAATTGTTTTTAAAACAGCCACCACATTTGTATAGAAAAATAAGCTTATAATCTTCTTCTAAAAGAGCCTTAATATAATTTTATGTTTCATAACAATGTAATTTAGTCTCTTAAGATGATTCAACTAGGATCTTTGACCATCATTATAAGGTCCTTTGTACTGGAGTTGTGCTTCTTTATACCATTACACAATAATATATTCTACAAATGTGCTGTCACTTAAATAATGTATGTACTTAGTTTAGGTAGGAGACATAGGTTTCTGAAAAGACACCGAGTAGAAATGAGAAAGTAAAAAGAATAATTGATTCTCTTTCTTGGCAAAATAATAATAATAATAATAATAATAATAATAATAATAATAATAATATTAATAATAATAATAATAATAATAGAATGAGGTCATTAATAGACTATATGCAGATAAGAATGAGCAAACTAAAACCTGCATTTTCTATTTCTATTTTTGTATTTAGGAAGTTGCCAATAGGCCTGATATCTGTTTCAGTAATAGAAGGTATTACTAACAGCTGTTTACTTGACTTTGCTATAATCATATGGCATGGAAGTGGCCCAAGATGGGTTCAAAGCAAGGCTGATAGAGGAAGATTCATAACATATATTGAATGGTGAAGACCAGATAACAGATGCAGTACTGTTCACTACAGTTTTTATAGTACTTGCCTATTTTAAAGGAACACATACAGTATTGGATCCAAACATGGCACACCTAACTAATCAGGAATATTTATAAGGTGAATATGTCCTGCTTTTATCTCCGTGGTTCGTGTGGACTGTATTTTTAGTTATTATGTTTATTGTGAATTGCTCGGAACCAGTTTTTGATGAAGGACATTCTATAAGTACATACATACAGAATAGAACAAGTAATAGTAATTTCATATCATTTCTCATGCTTAATACATACTGAACACACATTTGCCTTTTCTTGCAAAAGATTATGCATTTTAGAACTAGAAAGAATGATCTGTAGGATAGTGGTGGGGAAGCATCCACCTGCAAGCTTAGCTTGGAGGTGTTTCCTCCCCCTCTCCCCCAAAAAGCCCTTTGAACAGCTCTTGTTGATTTCCCACATCATTGTAAAATCCTCCAAGTATCTCTAGGTAACTCCCTCAGGCACTGACAGCATTCTGATGGTGCTTGTTTCATATGGTTGAACTTGCACTTGGTGTTTCTGTTATCTACTCCCTGAATTCTCAAAGTGCTGTTCACTTGGAGAAAATCCTTTCAACAAACCTTACTGTTTGCTGCTGAAGTTTGTCGTTGCAGGGTCTGCATCACATGAGGCATGTAACCCAATATTTTGAAAAACAACCACAACACTGTGTCTATACAAGAGAGTGACTCATTTTCCATCATTACCCTTTGTTTGGAGTCTTACCATTTTTCTTGTTTCAACCTGATTGTTCAGCTTGATCTAAACCCTTGGCCTTGTCTACTGTGTCCCTGTGTTTTTCTTAGTATCTCCTTAGCCCTGTTACTCTGGCTATTTAGCCTTGGGCTGAATCTTGAAAACACTGCCCATGTGCATTCTCCTTATACATATTCTGATACTTGACCTATTTGGCATTTTATACAGCACCCAATTTCTCTTTTTATTTTAACATACTTGAATAGTTCTACTGAGAATAGGTTCTCAGATGTTTTATAGAGAGGTCCAATGGTTCTGTTTGTATTTTCTCACATAGATATGTCATTACAACCAAGTAATGTAGCTCCCTTCTATTTACAAGAGTTATATGGCTGATAACCATATAACATTGGAGTTATATCAGCCAAGATTATATGGAGTTTTAATTAACAATAGCTTCTGTACTTCTGCAGTTCTAAATAGCATATGTAAACGGCATGAGCAGGCTACTGATGTATTGTGACCAAGGCTCAGTCGGTTGACTGCACAAACAGGATCAGGCTCAATTAGTGCTATATCATGCAAAGTGCTGACAGGTCTTTGTCAGAGTCAAGAAAACCCTACTGGTGGTGAAGACAAGGGCACAACTGGAAGTTGTGGGGTGGTCTAAGAAGCATCTAGATTCTAGGAATCTATCCAATTTGTCTAGACAGTTGGAACACTCTCTGTGTTCTCAGATGCTTTAAGAACTTAAGAAGTGCCATGCTGGATCAGACCGAGGGTCCATCTGCTCCAGCACTCTGTTCACACAGTGACCAACCAGCTGTCGACCAGGGACCAACAAAGCAGGACATAGTGCAACAGCACCCTCCCACCCATGTTCCCCAGCAACTGGTGCACTCAGGCTTACTGCCTCGGATACTAGCTCCCCTTTTTTTCAAGTTCTGTTTATATAAAACACAGGCTGCTATGTGCTGGCTATTATAAATCCTACTGCCTGGTGGTGGCTTCTCTATGGTGCAAGCCATTTGCCATATGGGATCACTCTTTTGATGGGCAATTTGCTTCCAGATGCCTGGGGAATAGGCAAGTGGGATCCATGTACATGCCACATTGATTTAAATAAATCAGTGAAATGTTAATTGTGTACAATCATGTTTGTTTCACGAATCCAGTGCCTGTTGGGCAGGGGGGGGGCACTCATTATTTTACATCAGCTATTATTCTGGATTACATATGTAGGTTAAGGTTTAGAAATTTGACAGCCTGCTCATCACATCATGATTTGATGTTTCATGTATCGTCAGATGATGACTGGATGCTAGTTAATTTCAGATTTGAGTCTTAGGAGTATTCCATTCTAAATTTAATATTGTGTGGGTATTTGGTTTTAGAAATATTAAGAATTGGATCCAAACTAAGTTAGTTTCACTTAGTTCCCATTGAACTCAAGGTGGTTTAAGTTCTGTATCTATAATAGAGGATAATAGAATCCTAGAATTGCAAAGGGTCATCTAGTCCAAACTCCTGCCAGTGCATAAAATTCACTACTACAATATCCCTAATAGGTCGCCATCCAACTTCTGCTTAAAAATCTCTGATATTCCATCACATTCCAATCTAGGCCCTTTCTACACCTAAAGATTATCCCAAGAAAATGGAGGGATCATCCCTGCCTGCTCCCGGGATCCCCTGTGTGTCATTTGCATGCACAGAGATGATCCTGGGACGATCCCTGGAAAAAAAGGCAGATGTAGAAATGGCCATAGTGTATTTCTCTGTTGAACAGCTCATACCGTCAGAACATTCTTTCTAATATTTAATTGAAATCCTTTTTCTTGTAATTTGAACCTGTTGGTTTGGCCCATCATCTATGTGACAGGCCTTCAAATATTTGAAGATGGCTATCATATGGCCACTTAATTATTGGTTTTCCAGGCTAAACAACCCAATTCCTTCAACTTTTCCTTATAGGACTTGGTCTCCAGACCCTTGACACATCCTCCTCTGACACATTCACATTTGTCAATAAGCGTCAACTGCTATGGTCTAACCAGAACAGAATAAAGTACTACCATTACTTCTCATGATCTGGACATCATATATCTTTTGATGTGCCCTAGAACTGCATTAGCCTTTTTAGCTACTGCATTGCACTGCTGGCTTATGTTTAGCCTGTGGTCTACTCAAACTCCTAGATTTCTTTGCATGTACAGCTGTCAAGCTAGGTTTCACGCATCCTGTACTTGTGCAACTGATCTTTCCTATGTAAATGCAGAAATTTTCATTTATATGTTGAAATTTATTTTATTAGTTTTGGCCAAATTCTCCATCCCGTCAAGATCACCTTGAATCCATAATAGGTCATTAATATCTTAGGGAGGTGCAGTAGTCTGAAGGCACATGATGTGGCAATGTTGCTGGATGCAGGTCTGGGTCTGGTCAGTGTCTGGATGGGAAACTGCCTGGGAGTTCTGTGTACATTGCCTCGTGTTCCATCATAGAAGACAGGCAGGTTATAAATGTAATATAATAAATTTATGTATCTCCCAGGGGTTTTTAAGGATTGCAAAAAGCATTAAGTATAGCACAAGTCTTTAGAAAACAAGCTCTTATTGCACCATGACACTGTGTTTTAACATAGGTGCTTGTGAGTCAGAAGCATTTTCATTTTCAGCCGTGGATTTTGGATATTTTCACTTCCCCATATTTTTCTCCTAGTTACTGAAGATGCCAAAGTTGAGGAGAATGTCAAGTGTTAAGGGAAAGGCTGCAAACCTATCTGATTTGGCTTCTCTTCATTAAGAGCGACAGAAGTGGGCAGTTGTGAGGGAGGATCTTGCAACAGCCAACAACAAAAATAATCTATAAATTTTGCTGTAGTCTCAGGAAAGATTTGATTGGCATGTCAAACCCAACTCAATGCACATTACAGTGGTTCATCTTTCGTTTTCCATAGTATCCACTCTGAGGAAGAGAGAAAATCAGGCAAAGTTAGGTGAGATGCTTCTTGTGAATAGTTTGAATTTCCCAGGTGCATTTTCCTTAACCACTCTCATATTGTGTATGTGTGTGTGTGTTTATGCACTATATTGGGAATGTGGTGCTATTCACTTTTGTTGTCTAAATGCTTTTGTTCATACTGCATTCCATGCAGTTCAGTCTTTCATGCCCATGTATTTACTAACCATTCAATGCCTTGCGGTATTCACACATAGATTACGTTAAAAATTTTTTTAAAAAAAACATTATTAAGGCTGTGGATGCTGTGAATGGATGATTACAATTTGCCTATCATGGTAATAGCACCTGTTAGAGGTGTGATACAAAAGGCAGTGACAGGCGGTGTAATTTAGTAATTGTAGCCATTGTACTGTATAGCTGGTCAGTTCACCAGGCAAGTACAAAGAAACTAGTGTTATGCCAGAGCAGGGGTGGGTAAGCTTAATAGAGAGAGCTAGTTGTTTACTGAAAGAGACTGTTGGTGGAGGCCTAAACTCCCAGGGGGCAACTTAGAATGAGTTGAAAAGAATGAACAAAAATGTGCAAAATGAGGGGGGAAAGGTACAGGTTTTCCGATTTCAATTCTTAAAGTGACAGGCATCATCGGCTGATGAGCATTGCTGATTCTTGTTTAACTTGCTGGGGTAAAATAAAGGATAATTGAGAGTCCCTTTATCACAGGGTGTTCCTAGGAAATGTAAGGAACATAAAGGTTAGGTATGGCTTAGTGAACATTAGGAATGGGCTTTGCAAGATTGTCATTTGTACAAAATGGTAAAGGGGAAAAGTAAAACCATTAATAATCACTGTAAGGGCAGAAGTAATGTCATTGTATTATTTTTGTCAGGGAGAGCCCAAGTTTCCCTCTGCATTTACAGTTGTGCCTAGGTGTATAGTATTAAATAAAGAGCGCTACTTTGTTCAGCAGGAAAGTGAAAAGGAATAAGCCGCTGGAGAGGAAAAATGAGTCAGAAAATTTCATTGTGGTCTTTACTACAGGAGTGGGGAGACTTCTGCCTTGTTGGATCTCCTTTATTTTTTGCTAGAGCCCAAAGATCTACCAGCCAGAGCCAGGTGCACTGACAGCACAAGGTGCCTCTGAGCACATTCTAAGCCTAAGAATTTGTTTTCAGTACCAAAGCAGCCTAATTAGTTGGGGGGAGGGGTAATTTTGTTTTTTGTTACTAGTGTTTAACAATTGGCTATCAGAAATCCAGTTCCGCTACCTAGTGTGGAATTATATTCTTCTAAGAGTCCCACTGACACCTTTCTCAGTGTATGATGACCATGCAGTGCAGATGATAAACTCTTTTGCCTCTTCTATTTCGCTTCTTCAGAAGTTACCCTCCATGTGTTCCAAAGAGACCTGGAAGGGGGCCATGCACACTGGCTGTGCCCCCAACCTCCCTAGCCCCGTCAGTTCCAGCTCCAGATCTTTGCCTGTTAGATGGAAGAAGATCTGAAGGGAAGAACTAAACACACGTTCCAGTGAACTCACATAGGTTTCCCCTTCAGACCTTTCAACCAAGCTACAAACATCTGCAGGTAAGGCCTGTGGGGCATTAGGGGCAATGTATATAACTCCAGGAGTTATTTATTTATTTTGCTTTTAGAACATGTGGAAAGCAACAAAGGCAAACATTTTTTTCTGTTTTCCTCTACGAAACAGTGTTCAAGGTTCTGTAGTGTCTGAAATACAGAGATAGCACCTGTACCTTGAATATTTGTGTTTCCTGTATGAAGCCACTTTATTATTATTATTATTATTATTTATTTATTTATTTATTTATTTATTTATATAGCACCATTAATGTACATGGTGCTGTACAGAGTAAAACAATAAATAGCAAGACCCTGCCGCATAGGCTTACATTCTAATAAAATCATAATAAAGCAATAAGGAGGGTAAGAGAATGCACCAAACAGGCAGTATAAAAGTCAGAACAAAAGTCAGAACACTTGTAAAAGTTTGCCTTATTATATACTCGAAAGGCAGCACATAAGCAGTTAAACACAGACCATGCACAAAGTATCACTTTCCCTCCCCCCTGTCAATTCAGAATACCTGTTAGAGCCATTTTTTCTCCCATTACTATTAGTTTTATGAGCTCTCCTATAGTTCTCTTCTTCTCTTCACACCAGCTAAAACTGATGTGGGTGGGGGGGAAAGGAAGAAGAGGCTACAGTAGTGGGGAATAGGGAGCAAGGAAGGAGAGATGTCGGAGGGGAGGGAAGGAAGGAAGGAAGGATGGATCTTTGGTCGAGTGGGGTCTGGTAGGAGCACTTGGGGGGTCTTGGTGGTAACAGTATGACTGTGAACATTGCATTGGGCCCCCTGTACTATATGTATTTAAGGATTGCTATATTTCTGGCAACTCCAGGCAATTGGCGCAATCCAGTTGGGACATGTGCACAATTTTCCAGCCCAGTTCAGCAGCAAAGGCTGTGTGTACATATAATTGAGTAAAAGAGAATGATTTCTTGTGGAGATTCCATCTTCATATACATGGCTATGCAGTATGTGGCCACTGCACATATCTTCTGCTGGACTGGGGGTAATTTCCTTCTCAGGACTTTTGTCTTGTCTGCTTTTCACAAGCTCATGTGACCCCCTTATTCTCTTCTCCTATCCATCTGTCTCCTGCTTTATTCTATACCTTGAAATATTCCATCTATCATATCAAATACACATTCTATTTAAAAAACCTTTTTTTTAATCACGGCCTATCTCCCCAATTATCTTTGCCAGATCCTTAGCTGGACCAGCACAGTATCAGCTGCCTATGCTGCTGATAGTTTGTCCTAGCGCTAACCATCAGAAGGCATTGTGCAGATATTCCATTTTTTTCCTTAATGGATTTTAAGAAAGAAGACAGAAGAAATGACGGGAAAACATGGGAGGTTTATGAGTGGACGATGAGGATGTCTGGAACCCTGTTAAATTCTATGAATGAGGCAGATTGCTAGCCTAGCCTGGAAGCATCCCATATTTCCCTTCTTCACATCTTTTTAGATTATAATCCATTTGTATAAGGACCATGACACTTCGTCTTTCACAGCGTCACATTTTGTTCATGCTAACGTTAATATTAAATAAGCAGAGTATTAAAGGAACAAAAGTTTGTCAAACTATTAAAACATAACGAATTAATTGATGCACTGCTTTATTACGTTTACCTTAGAAAGACAAGTGGTGATTTAAAATACTGTGGATAAAAGGGGTATTTTCTCCTCAAAGGGACAAGGAACTGGATCAAAGGTGACAACACCTTAGCTTGAGTTCATCTTTCCTTCGCCAAGGTTTCCTAAGGACTTGAAAGCAAGGATGTGGCTACAGACCTGCTCGTGGCCACACCAGGCCATACTGGAGTCACTCAGTGTTTGTATACAGTATTTGAAGGGTAATAGAGTTAAATGCTGCCCTCAGAAACCACAGTAATTACTTCTATTGCTGAAATAGACCTAGGCCGTGAATAAAAATATCGCTGGAAAGCTATTTCTAACACTACTGCTGCCCTTTACGGCTAAGTGGCAGCCATCATAATTTTTTTCTAAATTATGTGTTCTTGTTTCAAGGGATTAGATGATGCAAAACAGATTTTTGTGGCAACATGTAGCTCCTAGCCAAAAAAGCATTCAAGGAAGCACTGTGTTTCTCCTAAATTGCCTTTTTATTGAGAACCCTTTGAGTTGTTTATCTTCTTTCTCTCTCCTCACAAATCAAGCAGCAGCTAGCTCCTTATTTTTTAGTTTAAATAGTCTATTTATTTTTTTTGTAAAACACAAACTTTATCATTATATCAGTGTATTTTAAAATGATGAAATGCAATGGTTGTTGCTTTTGTTTATTTGTTCGATCAGTGGGTTTGTTTTGTTCCCTGCTGAACATCTTCAGAAATAAACTTTCCAAGGTAACAGCTGAAATTGTGGGCGAAAAATCCCATGGCTGTGCTCTAGGCTATGCCAGTTTGTTTGATATTGTTGGAGTTAATCTGAGAGTGAGTTTGTTCATATTGGAGGCAAATCTAGTCATACTTAATTTATGGATTCATCCCACTTTCCAAATTGCTTGTTTCTAAAACATTTTCTTAATATTGCTATGTGTGACTTACTTTTCCCCTTTATTAGATAATGCTTTTGTTGATGTTTAACAAGAAGTGAATAGTGAGAAACAGTAGTAACAAGTGAGACCTGTTGCAGTCTTCTCCTAAAAGAAGTGCTCTTGTTCCAGACAGCCATTTCCCCCAGCGAGGAATTCCAGTCCTCTCCCTGGCCATTCTGTTTTCTTTCCCAAATGTTAGTGTAAGTGCTCTGACTACTGAGGTGGGTCACTCCTCACTGTGTGTGTGCTCCTACAAAACTCAGGGTTCACTCTTGTTTCTCAGTGGTCCCATTTTGGCTACAATTCTGGAAGTCTTCACCACCTGCGTTCGCTATGAGATAGAATGATGTTAAGAAAGATCAGTATCTCTGCCATTATCAAATAAAGTCAACAAAGACAGCAAAAGTGTAAATTCAAATTTCTTTACTGATTTTTGTATATCTTACAATGGTGCCTTTTTTATTATTATATAAATTATAAAATAATATATTTTGTATTATTATTTTATATATTGCACCTGTGCTATGTGAATACATTTCAACTATAGCTAAGGGTGCATTTGCACCTAGAGTAGTAGAGCTTTGGCTATTGGGCGGTATAAAAATGCAATAAATAAATAATAAATTTACTTCAGCAGCGAGGTGGTTTCTTAATAGTTGCAGACATACCAAAATGAACAGAAGTAGTTTATTCTCCACTGTGTTGGCACTATGGACAGTACAGAGGAGAAGTATTTTACTGCTGAAGTTACTGCAGGAATAAGCTAATGTTGTTCCAGAGTATGTGTACATACCCATAATTTATAAACAGAAAAGGGAGGCAAAGGATATAGGAAAAGGTACTGGTTTAAAGTTGGAAACTGAAGCATGGGGGCTACTTTGCTTGCTGAAAGTTACAAAGAAATAGCAAAGTGTTGGCAAGTATTTAATTTTTTTTAGCAGAAGTCTTCTTGAATGTGCAGTATTCTGGATTGTCTCAAATATTTCAACAGAAGTCTTTAATTAAAAAGACAGTACTGCCAGCCCTTTTGAGCAGCATCAGAACTCATAAAATCTCATAATGTGAGCTGTTAACTTTGAAGAATCTGAGGCCTACTTCACACTTAGTTTTGCTGACTTGAAAATTTAATGCTCATTTTAGAGAAAATCCTTTCAAGGATAACATGTTCTCCCTTTCCAGGGCACACTGCATTGGTGTAGCATAGTTGGTGAAAGTACACGCTGGAAAGCCCCTATTTCAAATTTCACCACAGCCATGATCCTACTAACCAGCCTTAGACAAGCCACTTCTGTCTGTTTCAGCCTGTGTCTGCAATATTGGGATGATAATACAGTTGGAAGAATGACTTGTATAGTGTATATGAAGTACTTTGAACATTTGAAATGCGCTAACTAAATTGGGTGGAAGGAAACATATTGCCTTTGTGATATTGGACTACAACTTCCTTCATCCCTGTCCATTGGCTATGCAAAGTATTGTATATGCTGCCATTCACTTGATAATTATTATGCATTTGTTAAATGCAACTTTAAATTATTGTGTGGAAAATCACTATATGAAACAGCCATTTGTTTTAAACATGTTGAGATTAGCAATGCCGGCATTGATAATTATCAGTTTTATTGAATCTCATAGCTATTTCTGCTCAAGCTGTTTTTTTCCCTTCAAAGAATTTCTGTAGTTTTCCACTCATCCCATATCCTGTTCATATTAACAATCCTCTTCCAGGTTTTTAGTATGAAGTTAATACTTCATGAAACAAATGAGACCTTTACACAATGTGTCTCTCTATGCATTTGTGTCAGTATAGGTCAGTTTTCATGTCACGGTGAGTACGTACAAACCGCTTCCATTTTCTGTAAACAACCTCCAACTGGAAGTTGTGAGTATGATGTGCAAACCTGGACTGATAAGTTGTTTAGGGGCTAAACAACCCAGTGGTTAATGCAACAACAAAGCATAGACTAGCTGCTGGGTTGTTTAGCCCCTAAACAACCTACATGTCATAGTTACGATCTTCAATCAAGCCGATCAGAGGTTAATTGCAGAAACCGGGAGCACCCATTGAATCATGGATTGAATAATGGGATTTGCTGCCATGACATGCAATTTGCTGCCATGATGTGTGTATTGGGTGGGGAGAAGTATTTGATAGTTTTTTTAAAAAAAAAATGCTTCCCTGAATAAACAGACCTGCATCCAAAGGGTGGAAGAGCATGCAGACAGGAAATGCAGCAAAAACAGCAGAGGGTTATTAAAGGACAATGCTGAACTAAAAGCAAAGCAAATGTGAAGACATGTAGTGGTACACAGTTTCATAGGTTACAGTCACTGCAAAAAGCACATGAGTGCTTTTGATGAGTGAGAAGCACTACAATGCTATCTTGGCAGAAGAAAATTAAGTTGTATTACACTCCTGAATATGATGAGAAATTCTGGTCTTGTATATGAAGCGGCTTCTGAATATTGATAGCAATAGTAGAACACAGTTTAAATATTATATTCCAGATTAATTTTATAGAATTATAAATTGGGAATATGCATTAGTTTTAAACTTTATCATCACTTCTGTGCATACTTCCTCCTAATATACGCATTTTTGAATTGCAAACTGCATCACAAAATTCTGAAACGTGTGAATTGGTGTGTTTTGGTTTGTTTATAGGTTTGGGAGGTGCAAACTGGGTAGGTTCATACAATAATTTGGATTGAATACATTTCAATGAAAAATATGTGGGGGAAATTTTCAGGTTTCTTAAACAACAAGTGGGTGAGCATTTGAGTAACATCTGGAATGGAAGGGAGAAGTCTCCTGAGAATAATACAATCCCAGTGTTATTTTGGGCACTAGAACAGGTGGTTAATGAAAATGAAAAAAAATGTTATTAAGAAAAGAAATCAAGTGGATTTTGGAGCTTGGGAGTTTATTTCCTGAAATGTTGAATGAGGAGATACAAAGGTTTGTAATGTATTTGTGAATGGATGCAGTTCATTAGTCCATGCAATTTTTGTGCTGTATATTTTGGATGTATGTGTATAAAATTATAATATGTAGTTCTGTGTTTAAGATAGCCCCTGAGGAAGGGCTTAATCTCTGAAATGTTATGCAAGCTGGCACAAAAATAAACAGGAACATTTCTGATTTTGTGTCACTTTTATTTTTTGATCTTTTTAACATCTCATCTAATAAACTAACGATGCTAAAGAGCATCAAAGTATGTGGAAGTTAAATTATAAGAAGCCAGCTTCAACTCCACTTTCCTTGATCTAGAGTTCATATGTATGTGTAATTTTATCCAGTATTTATTACCTTTTGTTTGGCCTTATTGCCTGGAACTTGAATGGCTTGTTTTTCGATTACATTTGTCAATTCCATGCCTTTCCCCCCACTTGCACTAAAGGTTTGAGAGGTTGGAAGACTGTAAACCTTTTGAAAATGTGATGCTGTTTATTTTCTAGTTCAGAACTTCAGCATTCAGTTTTAACGATAAAATGAGATGTTAGGAAAAAAGAGAAATTTTGTATTTGTGAAAATGATGTATGCTTCAAAAAGGATTGTGATTTATGCGTTTCTTCCTTTTTATAGACAATGTGTTTAGTGATTGAAGAGCAAAATCTTAATATTAGGGTGCTATTTATGTACAGATCTCTAGTGTTCAAGAAACAATATTTTTGTACACAGACAAGTGAGTTCAGTGACTGAAAGTAATTTCTTTTCCCCTCTGAAAAGTATTTAATGCCCTGTGTATTGCAGCTTTCTGAGATGCTCAACTAAACATGCTTCGTGAAACCACAGCAGACAGGAGACAAAGGTTCAAGGAGTGATTAAGGGTCATTGCATGGTTGTATTGTTTGGGAAATGAGTCCAAGGCATGTTTGTGTAATGAGAATGGCTCATAGAGCTTATCTAGAATGACAAGCTCTGTAGAAAACATCCATCTTCTTTGACCTACCCTCTTTCACTCCAATCTTTTTTTTTTCAGTTGTACATTTAGACAACACTGGGGGTTTAAAGCTATGGGACCCTGATCCAAAAGTAACTACAAAATACCATTTTTTAAAAAATGTGTCTGATTCTAGGAAAGATATTAAAAAATGTCCTCAAATACTGACAAGTGTGTCAGTATTATAGTTAATGAAGCTTCAATGAACATTGCTTGGATACCTTCTAATCCCCACCACCACCACCACCACCACCCCACACACAATTAAGTAAAACATTTGTGAAATGCAATTCTATCTCCCATTCTAGTTTTGAACACAGTACTATGACTATATAGGTTTGTATTCAAAGAAATATGAGTGGAATGATTTTTCTCATTGGTGCACTTCGTCAAACTGCTTCAGAGACACTGATGGAAGACTTTGCTCAACAAAGAATCTACAGCAAATGTACGCAAAAGGTTAATGTCACTAAACGTCTGTAGATAATCATTTTAGTGGATGAATTGTCGGGAGATGGATGTTTGGAGAATGATCCTGTTGATTCTCCTGGCTCTCTCAAAAGTGTTCTCTACTATGACCATGGTATTCTTCTGTAATGACTTGTGGGAATAGGCATAGGTGTTGAGCTGATTCTGCTCAATTGTGGGAGCAAGATGGTGATGCTGGGGAGTGAGTGGACCCATTTTGCTTCCAAACCAATAGACATAATTCTGTCCAAGTTTGGTATTAGTTGGATGGGTGTGGGACAATGACAATTAAATATAGAGAACTGCTGGCAATCCTATCCCCCTCCACTCACATCCTCGCTACCTTAATATAATACCTTTATGCCTGGTTTGCCTTCTTTCTGTCATTTCTACCTGTTCCTTCATCTTAACCTCTCTGGTCCAGCTGCTTCGTAATCATGTTCAGCCACCATCTTCGGACTGATTCCCTTCCTTGCCAACCGCCTCCTCCCACACTTCATTCTATCTTTCCTAAGAATGCTGGTTATTACCTCTTTACTACATATTTTGCTCTGTTTGACCACTAACTAATTTCTTTCAACGTTGCACATTTTGTTCCCCCACCCACCCAATTTTGCCTTTCACTTCTTGAGTAGCCTGCAATGTGTCAGTGCTTTGGCTTTCCTAGGAATCTTGTCCCTTTGTTTCTTTATCACTTCTGACACTTCTTAAACTCTACAAATTCAGTTCTTCCCTGTCCTTCATTTTTAAATCTATTGCCCTGCTACACTACTACACCTCTGGATTTGCACCATTATATAAACACAATATGTATCTATGTCTTCCTTGAAAATTCACTAAAATAATTTGTGTTGTCTCTTTGCATAAGAAATTATGCAGAAAATGTAAGTGGTTGCGCTGTTTTACTTAAAATGCAGTGAATTTGTATTTTGGCGTGTTCATTCTTTTTATATAAAAAGAGTTAAATGTTTGAAACCCATTAAAATAGCCCACGGGTACTTGCAGGGGAGGTTATCTTTGGGGCTCTACCTAATTAATTATGATATATTTTACCTCCATGTGATTTATCATTACTAGTCCTGCAAGCTCAAACATATGAGGGGGGAGGAAATCACTTGTTTAATCTGACTGGGACCTTGTGGCATTTTAATTGTAAGCATAAGTGTGACAGAATAAATCCAAATGAATTTGGACAGTGATTAACAAGGAGCCCCTTGATATGGTAATGAGATTTTAAAAAACTGATCCCTAAATGTTTCTAAGGGTTTCATTAACACTTGTACAACTAAACCATTTTACAGGCCTAAGCAGCTGCTGAAATCCTACTACGCTAATAGAACAAGTAGGTCCCAAAACATAATACAGCACCAGACATTAATCTAATGAAAGATATTACCATCATTCTTTGTATTTCTTCTTCTTCTCTGGAACATCATAGTGGAAATAAAAATTAGTGAACTATCCATTCATGGAAATTTACCTAGAAAATACATTTTATATCACTCATCTGGATTACCCATTTTCAGATCTTGAAGAACTTTCAGGTCAAATTTAATGTGACAGCAGCAGATTCATGTGAGAATCTGGTTGATGTGGATTCCCTACATAGGTAGGTGTTTGGATATAAAGTGAAGCATGACTCATCAGGAGGACTGAGCTTCAACCCTTCTATGCCTGTGCTTCTTCACTCACCCACCTCTCAGAAATTGCTTCTGCCCAGTTTATGTTTCTCCCATTAGGGGTCGGTAACTGGAAGTAGCTTGAAGTAAATCATAGATATAGAAAAGGTTGATCTCCTTTCTTGCGCTATGAATGTTCTTCTTGTACCCCTGCTACATAAGGAATCAGCAGGACCTGGTTAGGTCCTGCCATGGTCACATCTCTTGTACTCTTAATTCTCATTGTGAGCCTTGCCTAATACACCTGACCCCTAATACACCTAATGCAGTATATATCTCCTTGCCTCCTTGAATCCAAGTCCCCATTGCTTATTCCCCCCACCCCAATCAGGCTCTGTTACTAGAAAATATTCAAGGATTTGGATAACTTTAAGTATAATCCTGACTATCTCTATCCTGACTATCTCCATCCAAACCTCCAGTGTCTCCTAGACCTGTCTCACACTCCAAGCTTTGGTAGCTGTCTCACCAGTTTGTCTACTGCTGATATTTTCCCTAGCTTCATGAACTGCATAAATAACCAGAGATAAGGAAGAAATGTGCAGACAATGAAATCACATTTTGTGGGCACTGTTCCCTCTATCATTTACCATGGTGCTTCATCTCCCTATATATCAAGTAATAAATAACATGTACCTGTTGGAGATTTTGCATTTTTCCTCTTATGTTCCAGCGCAGCTATGTTTAGGATTTTTTTTGTTCTGTGTCTTAGAGAATACACTGTTTAGCTACTACTATGAAGGCCATGTTACCATGGGTGCAAGTAGTCCTGTTCTTTTCCCACTTTTTTGCCCCTCCATCCTCTCACCACAGAGGGTCTCATGAATAATGCAAATGCATAATGAAATTTGTATGGGGTTCGACCCCATGCACACCAATTGGCTGCCTCTATCCCTGTCCCCGTCCCACTAGCAGCAATAGTGTAATCACAGAGCTGTGCTCGGGGCCTGCCTTCGTGTCATGCTTATTGGACAAGCAGGGCTGTCCATCATCCCATTAGCAAAAGGCCTGTCCTCCCTGTTTGGCATGGAGGAAATGAATTGTTTTTTTTAAAAAAATAGAGCTTTAACTTTCAAAATTTTCTGCATGTCTATGTGCTCAAGTTTCAGTTTACAAAAAAAAATTGAGCAAAATCAGTCCAATAGATCTAAAGTAATAAGCCACACAGTACCATATTCTTCCATAGATTCAGGGCAGAATCTACCACCCGAAGAAGGTGCATTTTCATTCACTCCAACCACTAGGTAGTAGTACCCAACTGAGCTTTAGTTGACTTTGTTTTACCTGGTGTACCACCTAAAATTAATGTCTGGCTTTATATTAGCGAAGGCTGCCATGTTACTTTTTACTTCCACTGTCTGCCTATCTTGGAACCTGTCTGTTTTGCCCAAGACAAGGGAGTTAAAGCTGGCCTTTCTCTTTTCAGAAATGGGGGCCAGCCATTGTTTCTTTGTCTCCCAAATGCTAGGTGCAACACCTGCAACACTTACCAGTGACTGCTTCATTCACTCAGTAATCTCTGTCTTGAAACTGAGTCTAAGCTGCATACATCACGGCCACAACAACTGGCCTAGTCTTTGGACGTTTTTTGTTTGTTTGTTTTGTTTTGTTTTTGGTGCCCCACCCCCTTTTTTAACCACCTAGTTTGGTATAAAGTTCTGGAGAACTCAAAAGCTTGAACAGTTTTGTGGTATTTTGGTTGGTTCTAATAAAGGTATTTGTTGTTTATTCGTTAAGTCGTTTCCGACTCTTTGTGACTTCATGGACCAGCCCACGCCAGAGCTTTCTGTCGGCCGTTGCCACCCCCAGCTCCCCCAAGGTCAAGTCTGTCACCTCCAGAATATCATCCATCCACCTTGCCCTTGGTCGGCCCCTCTTCCTTTTGCCTTCCACTTTCCCTAGCATCAGCCTCTTCTCCAGGCTATCCTGTCTTCTCATTATGTGGCCAAAGTACTTCAGTTTTGTCTTTAATACCATTCCCTCAAGTGAGCAGTCTGGCTATATTTCCTGGAGTATGGACTGGTTTGATCTTCTTGCAGTCAAAGGCACTCTCAGAATTTTCCTCCAACACCACAGTTCAAAAGCATCTATCGTCCTTCGCTCAGCTTTCCTTATGGTCCAGCTCTCGCAGCCATAGGTTACTACGGGGAATACCATTGCTTTAACTATGCGGACCTTTGTTGTCAGTGTAGTGTCTCTGCTCTTAACTATTTTATCAAGATTTGTCATTGCTCTCCTCCCAAGAAGTAAACGTCTTCTGATTTCCTGGCTGCAGTCAGCGTCTGCAGTAATCTTTGCGCCCAGAAATACAAAGTCTGTCACTGCCTCCACGTTTTCTCCCTCTATTTGCCAGTTATCAATCAAGCTGGTTGCCATAATCTTGGTTTTTTTGAGGTTTCACTGCAACCCAGCTTTTGCACTTTCTTCTTTCACCTTTGTCATAAGGCTCCTCAGCTCCTCCTCGCTTTCAGCCATCAAAGTGGTGTCATCTGCATATCTGAGATTGTTATTTTGGATCTGTTTAGTGTGCTGCTCTTCATGCACTGACTTCCCCCGCTTCTGTACCAAGTATGAAACTTCTGAAGGTATATATGTACGTGAATGGGTGTGGGTAAGCTTAGTCCTTGTTGTTCTTATCTAAAGCCTAGTTCATATGTTCCCCTAGTTGCCTCTGCACCCGACATTCATGGGTGTCCTTCCACATTCCAATCATATGATGTGGCACGTATGTGAACCCAACCATGTAAGTACAGTCAGTGGTAAATGGAAGTGGATAGCATCAGCATATTTGATGTGTGCTCCAGTTCACACAGGCAATAATAACATCTGGATGTTCATGGCAAACTTGATACAGTATTTTGTATTGACAACTTTAATGAATAAATACCCATTTGTTGCACCATAAACACAGGCACAGCACAGGAATCTATAGGATTTGTTTTCCCCATCAGCACTAAAGTACCAATGTGCTTTATCTTGACCTAGAGTGGGCAAGTTGAAAATATAGTTATAAAATGATAGTCTGGGACATTTCAGATTTTAAATACTAATGGAAGAGATTAGTTATTTAATACTAGATTATCAAATTTATATACCATTTCCAGGCATAATCTGTCAGAGTTCTCATTCATCACCAATTCAAGGTGCCAGCTTTTATTGTCTTTAATAAGCTTAAAATATATGTACTTGCTTAAAATGCAAATTGGACTTCTGCCACTATGTTTGATGGTCCATTTAGGTTATCATTTTAATTGTTGGTTTTTTAATAGTATTAATGTGCATCATTTTCAGATTCAATTTTGGTTTTGCATTTCAAAAATATTTTAAGAAAAACTTCATATAAGATTCATATAAATAGACATTCAAGGTTGTTTATAATTCTGACATACACTTTATGCTTGCAAACAGTTGTCAGTCAGTTATTTAGGATGAGTTGGAAACATTCTATAATAATTGAGCCTTACTGAAGGCCTTTCCTGGCTAGTTTTTGTGAACCGCCCAGGGAGCTTCGGCTGTTGGGCGGTATAAAAATGCAATCAATCAATCAATCAATAAAATATTTTCCCATCTTGTAAGAAGTATGCAGTTACTACTTAGATTTCTGCAGGATCCAGCATCTTTCCCCTAGCTAGCACCTTTGTTGCATCACTAAAGACAGAGTATTAAGGGATCAGTGCAAGATCCAGGTTAGTTCTTTTTTTTAGTGCTAAACATAAAATCCCTTTCCCCATCATATGGGAAGTCATTGAATATAGTAAGTTAAATTTGTGTGTGGATTATAGCCACAGACCGCCATTACAAATCAGTACAATATAACCATTTTCACCCAGTTCTTGGTTTTCAAAACTACTTTATATAGCCTTGGAAGCCATGAAGAAGCTGTAAACATCTATATGTAAATATTCCACTACTTTCACTTAATATAGACATTCTATTTATTTTTAACCCAATGCAAAGCTTCACAGAAGCAGAAGTACATAAGAAAGAGCCCTGCTGAATCAGACCCAAGGCCCATCTAGTCCAATGTCCTATTTCACACGGTAGCCAACAGATGCCTGTAGGAAGCTCAGAAGCAGAACATGCAGAGATTAGACTCTTCCTGCTGTTGCACCCCATTAACTAGTACTCAAGGGGCCTGCTGCCTCTAAATCTTCAAGTAGCCCATATAGCCATTATGACAAATAACCATTGATAGATGATACCTCCATAAAGATGTTTGTCTAATCCCCTTTTAAAGCCATCTTTTATAGCACAGTAAATTCAGTAAATTGTATGTGGTATTAAGTACTTTCTCCTGAATCTCCTTCCAATCATTTTCAATGGATGACCCTGGAAATCTAATATTATAAATGTCATCACCCAGGACCATGAACCTTCTGAGACTGAGGTCTCCAGTGGCATCAACTCTGAGGAGGGGGCAGAACCAATTCCTGGACCTCCACAACTTGGGCTCTCCATCTTGGATCCTGCACCCTACGCACTTGATCTCCAGGAGATACTGCTGCTTTCTGACTCAAAGGAATGGACCTTGGACTTCTCAAGGACTCCCTTGGGAGCATTTCTCCACCCTACTCTTCACTTCCCAGACCCTCACCAACCAGAAGCTAGTGAATGTGAGAAAGGGCACTGGCACTGTCAAAAAGCAGATGCAGCGCTTGTAACTTGCCCCACCTAGGTGCAGAATTGCTCTCCACAGTTCTGAATTTGAGCCCACAGTCCCTGAGTCAGCAGCTACAGTTCCGTCTGAGTTCTATTCCAGAGCCAGCACCTGCTGCCATCCAACCTAGTGTCCTCTTGCTTGAGCTGCTTCTTGGTGAGGATGACAGTATTTACAATGGAACACAACAATGAGAAAAAAAGAAGAAAAACTTCTCTCTCAGTTTATTCTCCACACTGTTCATACTTTGATAACCCTTCATCATATCTTCATCATATCTTCATCATTTCTGTCTTTTTTTCAAATTAAAAGCTCCCAAAGTTAATAATCATTTGTCCTAGGTAAAGGAACGTACTCTGGATGTCATCTAGCCTACCCGCATGCTCAATGTAAGATTTGCAATACAGGATGCAGATGGCAATCCAACTTCTGCTTAAACAGCTCCACTGAAAGAGAGCCCACCACTTCCTGAGGCAGTATGTTGCACTGCTGAATAGCTCTTACTATTAAAAGTTTCTCCTAATGTTTAGCCAAAATCTGCTTCCCTGCCACTTCTACCCAATGGTTCTAGTTCTTCCCTCTGGAGCAACAAAGAACAAGTAGCCATCTTCTGCATGACAGGCCTTGAGATATTTGAAGACCACTGTCCTATGTCCTCTTAATCTTTCCTTCTCCAAGCTAAACATTCCCATTTCTTTCAACTGTTTCTCATAGGACTTGGTCTCCCAACCCTCATGATCCTGGAAGGCACTCCAGCTCCATTTTCACTGGTCACTCTTTTCTACACCCTTTCCAGCTCTTTGATATCATTTTTGAGATCTGGTGACCAGAATTGTTCACCAAAAAAGTGGCTCATCATAACTTTGTATGAAGGCATTATGATGCTGTCAGCTTTACATTAGATCACTTTCTTAATAAATGTTTGCATGGGTTTTGCCTCTTTCACAATTGCCACACAGTGGATTAGTATTTTCATTGAGATACCTACCTCGAACCAGAGATCTCTTTCCTAGTTAGTCACCTCTAGTTCAGACCCCATCAGCGTATATGTTAGGATATTTTAACACTTAATTTTAACTTAAATTTAAATTTTACTGTTCTAACTCTGTATTTTAATCTTATATCAGTTTTTGCTGTGTGGTTTTATCCTGGTTGCGCTTTTTATACTGTATTTCGTAATTGTGTTTTTAACCTGTTGGATGTTTTTTTGTGGTTTTAATTTTTGTGAACCGCCCAGAGAGCTTCGGCTATTGGGCGGTATAAAAATGTAATAAATAAAAATAAAATAAATAAATATTTTGAACCAGTGTTCATCACTTTACAATATGTACACTGAGCCACACTCACCCAGTTCAGCGATATCCTTTCACAGTCTGTTTGTATTTTCACCATCCTGAATAATTTGGTGTAACTCTCAGATGGCTCACAAAACGTCTTATTTTAGCAATGTTCATTGTATAGTTATACAGTTCTGTGGAACTGTAGCTGAGTAGCTGCTAAAAATCTACAGGAAATGTGGGAGAGGGGGGGAAGAGATTAATTCACAAAGAATGATGCTCTTTTGGGAGCAGACTACTGCATGATGGACAATTGCAGCTGCTTCTGACAAATTTTGTTTCATGAATCAGTTGGGTGACTTTAAATCACTGGGTTCCCTTATGATCTTTTTTATTCACCTGACAATCATTGGCTCAGTTTTCCTTCAGACTGTACAGTTTAATTTTACTGATGGAAACCTAGCTCCAGTGCTGTGACTCATAAGGGAATGGGTCCTGTGCTCTCACCAAAGTCAGCATTAAATGATAATGGACATTGAAATGAAACCTTTAACTTTCAAACTGAACTCCACTGAAATTAACGGACAAGCTGAAGCAATATTGTTTTCGGCAGTTTGCAGACTCAGAAAGGATAGCTACTGTTTGATTATTATATCTCAACTGTGTCACTTTGCCCTGCCACCTCTCTGCTCTTGGAAAAGATAATTATTTGTTATAATTCAAATAAGAAGTTACTATTCTAGTGGTACTCCACATTTGTATATGGGTATACTAATTCCCTTGAGAATCCTTTTGTGTTAGAATCTATGCAGTTCTAGTAAGTTGGTATCAGTAGGTACTTCTTGTTTTTGTTGTTGTTTTAAAAAACATAAATCCATATGATACTTAGAGAAGTACACAATTGATATTTACGTGCTGTAAGAATATAGGAGCAACCAGAAGTATTGGGAAATAGGCTGAATTACTGAATACAGTTTTCATATGTGGACATGTTGATTTGAACAGGAGTCACACAAATGTGGGATTGTTCATGATAAGCTGCAATTGCAAAATTCCTCCATAACTGGAAACAGGATTGAAAAAAAGGGGGGTAATAGTTGCATGGTACCCCATTTAGCCAGTTCCTTGGGCAAGCAGGATCTGGCCCCAGGGGTTATTTCAAAAGGAAGGGACAGGCAAAGAAATTCAAAAGCATTCACATTTCCAAGGGAATAGAAGTAAAAGAGATTTTCATCAGAATTTCGAAGCCACATAGCAAAGGCGGATAAGTAGAGAGTGGCTACTGGACTAGAAACTCCCGAATGAATTGAATGAGATGACGATGTGGTAGTCCATTTTTTTGTCAAGGAAGCCAGAATGCCAGGGAGTGGACAGTATAAAATGTATTACATTTTTAGTGTTCTGAATTTCTTCATTACATTGATGCATTTTTTAAAATGGAAGCATCAGCTGGTAAGAGGCTACCAGCATAAATAGCCAAAACACTTATTTATTGCAATTATCAGTTTAGTTTGTGATGCCTTTGTATGAGTTGGAGGAACCTGCATCCTGCTTATATTATATCTCCTCTATATATTTATTATTTTAGTAGCTTTAATAGAATTGGATACCTTTTAAGCATAGTTTCTTGGCAGAAGAAGAAAAGATATGGGTGTGCTAGCCTTAATTAGAAGCAAGAGGTTACCAGTTTAGACATATTCTTGAGCTACCGCTGCCAGAACATACTGTGGGTGGTCAGTCGTCTTTGCCACTGTTGCTAGTGATCTGCCAGTTTTTCTGACATTGACAGAATTTTATTTTAGGTGACTTAATTGTATGTTCTTGGTAAGAGCAGGAATAACAACAGAATGTGGTCTATGACCTTGTCCTGTCACTGCTGATAAGCTGAGCTATACAATCAGATTTAAAACAAATGAAAGTTTCTGTCAATAGTTCTGGGGCTGGTTTTCTAAAACTTCCTTGACATGAATACCAAGAATCCTTCTCTAAACCTTCCTTTCAAGAATACTGAAATGGAAGGCTGTCTTTGCCCTAGCTATTTGTAACACATGGGCCTCAGCTCGAATACAATGACAGGTGCTCACCCTGAACAGAAAACAATGGTAGAAGAATGTCAGAGTGGTTTACCAGAAGGCCGGTAGATTCAGCAATGGCCCGTGAAAATGAATTCCATGTGCTGAGCTAGTCAGGAATTGTTAGATTTGTGTAAAATGTTTATTTGCTAAGCTTTGTGGCCAACATCATTACTCTTCATTTTATTCATTATTATGTCACTGAGCAGTAACTTGTTAAAGATTAAAGGTTTCGATTGGTTGCTCATGCCTAAGGTATGTAAATATCCTAGAATCCTGACAGTAATTTACTGGCCAGTTCTGCCAGTTTCTACAGAAACAGAAATATTAGAAACCATGGAGTATAGTGCATAGAACTTAAAATGACTGAACCTGCAATCATGCTGCACATACAAATACCACTGATGTCAGTATCATTTATCTACTGGGAAAAAGAGGGTATACAATTGACCATAAGAGAGAAAATGGACCTGAACTTTAAAAAATAGCAGTGCCCCTACATATTCTAGTATTATTATTTTAAACCCGGAGGGGAGAGACTAATCTAAACATATTTAAGGTAATGTAAATAAAGCCCTATTCAGATAGTAATTTCTGGGTACTAATCTCAGCGAGGTAAGAATGTGCCAATTCCTGCCATTGCTACATTACAATGGCCTGGTTCAGACAATACGTTAAACTGTGCTGCTTAACCACAAAATGGTTAATGGAATGCATTAAGATTAATGCATTCCCTTAAACATTTTGTGGTTAAGCAGCATGGTTTATCGTATTGTCTGAACCAGGCCAATGAAGTGAAAGTAGTGAGTAAAATTATTTTTTATTTATTTATTTATTATTGCATTTATATACCTCCTTTTTTCCTTCAAGGAACCCAAGGCAGCATACATAATTCCCCTCCTCCTCTCCATTTTATCCTCACAACAACAACCCTGTGAGGTGGGCTGGGCTGAGAGTCTGTGACTGGCCCAAAGTCACCCAGTGGGTTTCCATGGCTTAGTGGGGACTAGAACCTGGATCTCCCGGACTCCCAGTCCAACACTCTAGCCACTACACCACACTGGCTCTGCATACTGCATTTATATCAATCAATCTATCTTACAATCTATTCATCTTCTTTCAATCGGGAAATGGGATAAGTTGAAATATGAATGCAGTCAGTGAGATAAGTTGAAAGTCAGTGAGATAAGTTGAAATATGAATGCAGTACAATGCAGCTCACTTGTGACCTCCTCTGTGCAGTAAAAGGACGGTGTTGGGAGGTAGGGGAAAGGCCCCTCCCAGACTATGCTTGAGATATCTCCTTGCAAAGTGCCATCCAAACATGGCTGAAGTCCACAATTTGGCTCTTCCTTTAATATTAGAGTGGGGTGTTGTTGTTGTTGTTTCATAAAAAGAAACACTGCTAGCTTTCTGTGCAAAGTTTGTAGTAATTCCTAATAAACATCCTTTGTTCATATGCTCACTTCAAGCTTCTGTATCAGAGGAGTTCTATGAAGTCTGCCTATTCATAGCTTGTTGCTTCCAACCCTATTCTACAAAATGTGGATTTGCAAAAGTGCTAAATTTGGAAATTCCATCTTAGAAGCCAAGGTCAGGTGTCAAACATTTATAGTATTTCTCCCCTCTCCTTGGAGATTAGATATTTCCTCCTTCAGGCCTGTGAAACTGCAGCAAACTTTACATGAATTGTGATAATGTGGAGTTATAGGTAGGATATCAGCCTATTCTCAGCAAGTTAAATCACAGACCAGCCATAGAAGCAGATTTTTAGAACTAATAAAATGAGTTAATGCCATTTGTTTTCCTTTATATTGGCTACAGGTGTTCACCTCTTCCTCCCAAGTTACAAAAAATCATTCTCGGCGATTTTAAACTACTTAGAGACCTGGGGCCACAACTATTAAGCATTTATAGACATTACAAAAAATATGCAGCAGTTTTCTTTCCCCCAATGCAAGGGTTAAACCTGTTAAATTTATTCCCTGCAGAGTTGTTGTATGCAAGGTGAGTTAACATTTTGTGTTTAAAGGAGTACTTACAAATACCGATTCATGAAACCATCAGAATACAAAAACACATTTGAAATTAAACCTGTGCTTATTAGAGGTGATAGGATGTGGGAAATAATTTTGTTAAAAATATAGTTGTGTAATAATGGGAATTTATTTATTACAGTTTCATAAAACTATTTTCCATACCTATTCATGAGCTAGCAGCCATGTAAATTTTATATAAATGATTTATATCAAGAGCATATGAAGGTTTTATTCTGCAGCTGGTTTGAGGATCAAATATGTCTGGTTTCTAATAGTACCATGGCAGTTAGCGCAAATGTGTAGCTTGAAATACCAAAGTGGTGGTAGTATTTCCAGTGTATATTTCACAGGACATGAACTATGACTTCTGTCTATTTTGGGCTGCGTTCACTCAATTAAGGGGGCACTTAGTAGGTTCACTTGACTAATCCCTCAGCATCCTTCTAGCCAGCCATGCTGGCTGAGGCATGCTGGGAACTGCCAGACTTAGGATGTGCCCTAAATGGCTAATTTTCTGAGAAATTTGAAAGATAAAGAACAATAATTAGGCTTGGCATATTATTGAAGGAATGGACTAAACCCTCATTGTAGCGCGTACTGTTGTCTCTGCTCTGGTAGGCCATATCAAGGAAAGCGGACATACTTGAAGAGGGAGATCAGAACGCGATCATGGTTCCTACCTTTAGTTCACCTAGTAAAGACTTGTTGTTCACCTAGTAAAGACTTTTAACTTGTTGGTTGTTTTATGATGGTTTTGATTTTTGTGAACCGCCCAGAGAGCTTCGGCTATTGGGCGGTATAGAAATGTAATAAATAAATAAATAAATAAATAAGACTGCTTGATTGGGCTCTTCGATGAAGAAAATAGCTGTCACGCTCTACACTGCAGTAGTTTCAGTGGTATGCCACAAATTAAAATGAAAACTTCCAATATCCCAATATATGCAAACAGTCTCTGCAGGAAAATTGCAACAGATCAAAGTTATAGAAATGAACTAAAGAAATCTTGCAGATCTTCAGAGCCTGCACCATATTAATGCTTTGGGGAGGAAAACAGTTTGAAAATGCTAAATACCCAGGCATAGGTAATATATAAAATAGAGAGCTAGTGTTCTCTAGTGACTAAGAGAGTGAACTTCATATCAGGTTCCCAGGCCCTGCTTCAACTCTCACTGCTCCCATAAGCACACCAGATGGTTTCATGCAAGTGACTCCCTCTCAGCACACACACAAGCACAGTTATGTAATTTACCAGCCCTTGTCCAACTCTCCATGGTAAAGGAGCACAGTGGCAGTTACTTTCCCCATCTAGAAACGGGGAGGTGCCATTCTGAAATGTTAGTACACCTAAGCTGAATAAGAAACACAAACTGAGGGCGTAGCTAGACCTAAGGTTTATCCTGGGATCGTCCCAGGGTCATCATTGTTCATGTAAATGACACACAGTGGATTCTGGGAGCAGGCAGGGACGACCCCAGGATGGTCCCGGGATAAACCTTAGGTCTAGCTAAGGCCTGGGGCTGAAACTATCATGGAAATGATGATGATGATGATGATGATGATGATGATGATGAAGAAGAAGAAAGAGGATACAAGTCATGGTTGACAGGCTACCAATTGGCCATTGCTGGGCAAGATAATAAAAAGGTCCTATTCTCAGCTGTTCAGTTCTATGGTTTTTATAAACATTTTCAATCTTAAGTAATATTGTTAATCCAAAAGTTTAAAAAAATCCTGAATAAAGGAACATGACTGGCCAGTGCCCAAGAGCTAGCATTGCTGTGTGCACTCTAAAAAAATTTTTGTGGTATGATTATAAATTTCTAAAACACAATCTTCTCTTCATCAAAGTCTTTTTATTCAATTATATCTCCCTTGGACAGATCACTGAACATGTGAACTGGACACAATAGTTACAAGATCAGGATTACTCCCACCAACTCATTTGGTAGCCTCCGTCTGCAATTTTACAAAATAAGTATTTTTAGTGATCTCATAAAGACAATTAATTAATGGAACGCTATTGAGTAATTAATGTGATACAGCCTTATAACAGCTGTTGTTGAAGATACATTTTAAGTGTTCAGATTGAATTTTTCTGTCACCCCAAATATATTTCCACTTTTACTATATTTCCCCCTATATCTTAAAATTGTCCCTATTGCGAAGTAAGAAAGCTCATATGAGATAATAAATGTTTCACAGTGAATCCTTCCAATGTTACATTTTGTGGATTCAGCTCTCTCAGCATTCCAGTAAAATAGCTATAAGACTTTGACCATATAAAGTTTCTTCAAGTAATTTTAAGATTCAATGGTGAAGAGTATGCAAATGCCTGAATCAGGGTCTCAAAAATCATGTCAGGTAAATTACATGTCATGAACCTTTCCCAGAAACCAAGGATCTCCCTATATAATGTTCGTAGCTGCATTTCTTTGACTGACTTTTATTCCTCCTTGTTTCTGTGCAATTAATAAATGAACAACCATGTGCATTTTTTATCTATAGTTGATTAATTGTCTATTCTGTGGCTCACCCCCTCGTGCAAACACACATACACAAATGCCTCACATTGTTCTCCTCTGACATGTGCATACCCACACAGCTACCAGCTTTTAGTTGTCTATCTTTAAATTGATTAGAACACATTAATTTTTAAATAAGTGTCACATATCCTTAACCAAGCACTTCAAGGTTGAGAAGGCTTCATGGTGTTAGTCTGAACCAAAACTAAGTGAGGAGAATTTTAAAAATATGGGCTGCCCTTCATTAGCCCTCATGATATCTCCTGACAGGCACTGTGCGCTGATGTTGCCATGCCAGGCCAGGGCAAGACCGGCTGCCATGCACCATTTACCCTCTGTCAGCAGCTTCAGTCAGTGCCTGGGCAATACTGTACACACGAGTCTGTCATGCGTCAGCCTCAATTAGGCTCAGTTTGCTGCGCTTGGGAAAAGCAACAGCCCTACTGTTAACCATTTTTGTTCTCTCTGTCACTCTCATTTTCTTATTTCATTCAACTGTCTTTGCAAACTGTTTTTGATTTGACAGTAGTATTCCTGTGGTAATTCTTGCAAATAGTAATAGCAATATAGTGTGTAGTAAACTGATGTAAAGTATCAGTAAAATTCCATTCTGCTCTTTGGCGCTTCCTTGCATCCGTGGAAGAATTTACAAGCATTTCTTTATGACTTGCTAAATGGCAATCCCCACCCCCACCCCCGATCATCTATTCAGTTTTAGGGTCTTCTAAACCTTTAATCTGCCAGTATCTAGGAATGAAAGGAATGGAATATTGATGATTTTGTTCGCAAATTTGAATGTATTTTTATGCACAAAAGTGGCTTATAAATGAGAGTAAATAAATAAAGGATTCTGAGTACGTAAAAAGTGCCTCTCCTTCAAGTAACCACAGGGGGTAGGAATGGGGAAGCAAGTAGAGGATAATTACTTGCCGGGGTGGGTGGGTTCCTCATGCCCCTGATACCACCAGTCTGAATATCTTTTGGGCTCCTTACTGAGAAGAGATGTTTATTACTTCATGAGAGTAGGTATCTGGCTACTGGTTTAAATTTATCCATGAAATAGTTCAGAAGTAATTCTGGGGTATGTGCTAAACTTTCCTTCCTTCATTTTCCCCAATATAATATGTTTTTAGCATACGTATAGGGCAGGTTGTTTCGCCATGTCATTTACTCCTCTTTAGTGTAGATGGCAACTTACTGATGATATCCACTGAATAAATGGCAGCGTTTGGAATAGAATTCATAGGGTTGGATCCAACATAGTCATTCCAAGAGTAAACCCATTGAAATCTTACTAAATCTTTATTTCAATGGGCCTTCTCTAGATATGACTTAAGTCTGGATCCAACCCATGTTTTCAAGATCAAATTTCAGTGCCAATGAAGTACATTGGCTTTCTAAGGAATCTTGTTCACATCTGTGGGTCTGCACCAGTGCAAATATTCTGCAAATCACCCCTAGTTTTTCTGTTACTTTGTCAATGTACTTATTGAACTTAATATAGAACCATGGAATTGGAAGAGGCCTTGTAGGCCACATTGTTCAATCCCTGCTTGATGCAGAAAATCCAGAGCTAGAACATTCCCGACAGGTAGCTGTTCAGCCTCTGCTTGAAAACCCCCAGGAAGAATAACCCCTCCCCACCCCCAATTGGTCCCATTGTCCAGAATTAGTCACAGTACCCCCGATGAAGTCCGACTAGTGCAGAATAAAGTGGGACTATTATTTTTCACGACGTGGAAACTATCAACGCATAACATTGCTGACTCACATTCAACTTACAATAATCTACAAACCCAAGATCCTTTTCACAACTGTCCCCCATCTTATACATGTACATTTGATTTACTTTGCCTAAATGCTGAACTTTCAGTTGGCTGTGTTGAACTTCATTTTGTAAGTTTTCCATTTTGAGGTATTAACTATCCTTTTCGGGTTTGTGTCATCTTCAAATCTGATCATTTCTTTTTCACCACTTCATCTAAGTCATTGATAAACATGTTTAAGAGTACTGGGCACAGAACAGAGCCCTGCAGCATCCCGCTCAAAACCCCTATCCAATTCGATGAAGAACTGTTGGTTTTAAGTATCTCTTTACTTTGGGTAGAGCTAAACATTACTAAATTTTATATGAAAACATACAGTTGTGGTCAGTATTTGTCAAACTCCTCATTGTGAGGTCTTCATATAGATGACAATAGTAGGGAATAAGACCTGCTGATATGAAACATTCAGTGCAAAAAAAATTCTCAGCCTACCCCCACCTCCAAGTGTAGAACACACATGATTATTTATGTAATAAAATGACTACTGTGCACTTTAATGGACACTGAGACAGTTTTACAGATCTCTATCCATGAGGGATTTATAGAGCCTTATGGACCTGGTCAGTGTGTAAAATCACACCCGCCCAAGAGACTGTTGTCAGATGTTGGTAACACGTAAGTGTTTGAAAGGAATCAAAACAATATAAATCCTGTGAGATGTGTGGCAGCAGGAAGTGTTCTAATGGGGAGGAAGACGGGGTCGACCACCACACAGGAGAACAAGGAGAAGAAAGTGTTTTTTTCCCTTTCATGCGTACAGCGCCAGCAGGGGTAAGCAGGTTTCTATAAAGAATCTCCTCAGTGGATCAATCCAACAGAACAGATGGAGTGCATAGATATTGTACATCAGATTTCCATAGCATGTGGCAAAACAATGCAGTATGGCAACTGTTTAACTGCGCAACTTTTAAAAAAGTCCATAATTATCAGGAGTTAAAAAGATTTGAGGGTGTAATGATTTCCTAGGAATAACTGCAGATTTTGGTGGATTGTATCTTCCCCAAGGAATACATTAGCAGGATCTCTACAGTGGTTCAGCATCTTGAACAGAACTTTTAACTACTGTAGTAATAAATGCTTACAGCAATCAATTTTTTTTAAGGGATGGTTTTATACCCCCATATATAAAGTCTGGCATAACTCTTACATATAGCACAGCTACAATTTACATCAGTGGAGAATCTAGCCATGTAGTTCTTGGAATTATTGATCAATTTGATTTGATTTATATCCCGCTCTTCTTAACAAAAAGCCCAGGGCAACTAGCAACCTAAATATTTATTTATTTATTTGTTTGTTTATTACATTTCTATACCGCCCAATAGCTGAAGCTCTCTGGGCGGTTCACAAAAATTAAAACCATAGTAAGGCAACCAACAGGTTAAAAGCACAAATACAAAATACAATATAAAAAGCACATAAATAAAACATTGGACACCACTTAAACAACATTAAAGTAATGATTCTAAAATCACAAATATAAAATAAAATAAAATGATCAGGACAATCAATCAATCAATCAAAAAACAAATAGAGTCCTTGCCTATGGTATAAAAGACTGCACAGATTAGTAGGCCTTTAAAAGGTGCCTAAATGACAAATGGCCAGAGTGTGTTATGTATGAATGCTTTGTAAAGGAGTCTAACTCTGAGTATAGGAATAGTATTAGCTATGTATAATGAGGGGGACAGTAGGAGAAGTCACCTAAGGTCCTTCAGTTGTCCGGCTGTGTTTAATCACATTCTCCAATTCAATTTAAATTACGAAACATTTAGAGGGAAATCTAAACCGTAAAACCAGGAGGTAGCTTTAGGGATATGATAAACATTGTCTAAAGCTGTCATCCTGAGTGTCACAATGTTTGTGTGAACATTTTAAGAGACGACGAACACATAGATAATAGATCTGCTTTTAGAAGGTCAAAGGTTGTAGTTCCCTTTGGGAACAGAAGCATTTTGGCAAGTGGGTATTAGTTTAGGCATATTAGTCATGGATGTTATTCGGAAATAATTATTTTCTGACTTGGAAAAGACCAGGAACATGAAAAGCTTGGGTCAATTATAGGGCAAATTCTTCTGTAACATGTTGCACTCAAGGGTTTATTCTTTTTAAGTGATCCTGTGGGCATTTGTTCTGGGAATCTATGAAGTTCTTTCCTATGACAACCCAAGAAAAATGCATGGTCTTTGCAGGCCATCATAGTTACTCTGACAAGTAGCACCAGGCTGGTCTAGTAATCCCTGATTAGTATAGCCGAGCTGGTTCTTTCATATAAAGATTAAGAACCAACCATGCTCCATAAATCTTCTGTTAAGACTTGTAAAATTGTCATGTATTTTAAATGTTTATTGTTTTAATATTGTAATATATTTAATATTTTTAAACTTTTGTATATTTCTTTTCATAGGTTTTTTTAATGTATATGTTTTAAATTTTGTAAAGCCACCTTGAGCCCCAGTATTGGGCAAAAGGCGGGATACTACTACTACTAATAAATCTTGACCAATCCATTATATAGAAATAGCAAGGACAGTTTAAGGGTGCAGGTTTTTTTAATGGAGTACTCAAGAAAGAAGGCCTTAATGGCCTCCTTCTGCTTGCCATTGCACATTCTGCAACTGGAACCAGTCCCCTCTGATGCCAAATAAGTGTGCTAGCAGTAGTAGCAGCTGTTCCTTTTCCTTATAGCCATTACTCACATCCTTGCTTCTGCTTGTGGATGGCAATAGCAAGATGAGAAGCAGCAGGGCCATGAAATGCTGATGCTCAGCAGTAGGCCTTAGGTAATCCATTCTTTCTCAGATCCAGAACCACTCCCCTACCTTCAATATGGTGGATAATAATACTGAGTTGGTTGCAGGGTTGTTGTAAGGAATTATTATTATTATTATTATTATTATTATTATTATTATTATTATTATCCTCCTCCTCCTCCTCCTCCTCCTCCTCCTGCCTTTTTCCCAATACTGGGACTCAAAGTGGACTTACAAATTAAAACATGCATAGTTAAAACAGATAGAAATATACAAAAATTAAAAAATATAATAAAACATACTACAATATTAAAACATTTAAAATATAAATATTTTTTTAAAAATCCAACAGATACATAACACATAAACAGAGGTCCAGCCTACTCCCCAAATGCCTGCTGAAACAAAAAAGTATTAGCCTGCCTCCAGAAGCACACCAAGGAGGGAGCCAGTCTAAGGGAGGGAAGGGAGTTCCATAGCACTGCGAAGGGAGTTCCATAGCACTGGGTCAGCCACTGAGAAGGCCCTCTCCTGCGTTCCCACCAGGCGTGCCTGTGATGGTGGTGGGAGCGAAAGAAGGGCATCCCCTGAGGATTTCAAGGCATAGGCAGGCTTGTAAGGAGAATACAGTCTTTCAAATAACCTAGACCCGAGCCGTATAGAGCTTTATAGGTCATAACGAGCTCTTTGAATTGTGCCTGGAAACAGACTGGAAGCCAGTGGAACTTCCTTTTCATTTAAGCACCATTTCATAAGTGTTTCAATAACGTTTTCTTTTGGAAGACTTAAAGGCATTTTAGTGTAAATTAAAAGATCAGTTTTAAAAAATCAACGTGCTGATAAAATGGTGCCAACATCAAAGGTAATACAAAGTAGATGAATGGTGATATGTTCATCTTCCTAAAGTATCATTGCGTATGTGCAAACTACACCTCTTAAAATGGAAGAGTAATGCTTAGGCAAAAGACAGCAATTGAATGCTCTGATAGCAGTTACCAGTTGGTTCCATTTTCAAAAAGAAAATATTTTTCCTTGTAACTATTTAGCATAGCTTAGTTCTACAGAGAAGTCTCGTACTGAATGACCACCACATAATCATATATTAGGTGAACACTACAGAATTGGTAGCTACTATCTAGAAGCCATGATTTGAGCCATAATGCATCTATGTACCTTGAAAGTGTTCTAGATTAAAATGGGTAGGTTTCTAATGGAATTGGAGAAGCAAAGTATGAATAGAACATTGGATTTGGGAAGCCCAGGTACAAACCCTTGCTCATGAGTGCAGCTTGTGGTAGCTTTAGGCAGCTATCTGTCTCTCAGCCTAACCTAACTCATAGGGCTGTGGTAAGAGTAAAATGCCACTCTGTGCTTTTAGGAGGAAGGACAGGATAAAAATATAATAAATAATGGATCTGTATGATCTTTAGCTCTTCACCTGTCAGTGCATGATTATATATAATTGGTTGCCCAAACCAACTAAATTATGTGATAGTTGCACAATGTAAACAGAAATGCAAAATGTCTAAGTGCCCGTTATAGATTTTAATTTCTAGACAGTGGTTTGGAACCCATAGAGGACATAATGCTGTAGACAGTGTTTTGTGGATTTATATTGTGCATATCCAAATTAAAAAAAAGTGTATTGTGAAACAACCTTGACAGGTGGTAGCTGAAGTCAAATACATGGTATTAAGTTATTTGGGCTCTGCAGATCATGGGTTTTGTAATCCTAATACTCCATAAATAAATAAATTTTCTCAAGCAACTTCTAAACATAAAAATGTTGTGAAGAATAAACCACCAGACCACTTCCTAGATGAATGAACATGCAGTTGATTTTACTGAAAATTGTGTTCTAGGTAAGTCTGCCAGCTGTTTGGCACACTGTTCCACGTAATGGAATTATACATCTTTAGTCAAAGTCTGCTTTTAGCAAAATTTGGTAGCAATGATATTAAATCTCATATTTTGAATTAGATGGCTTTAACAATGAGCTAAACAAATTTATGAGAGAGTGATCTATCAGTAGCTATTATTCATGATAGTCACTTTTCAATTCTATGTTGAAAGTCAGTACACTGATTGCAAGACGGTAGGGTCAGACAATACAGTATTGCTATCTCCATCATGCCTTGCTTGTGAGCTTGTAAGATGTATCTCTCTGGCCACTATTAGAGACATAATGCTGTTCTAGATTAACCTTTGGTCAGTTATTACAATTGGATCATTTTTATAATTGGTTGCATATGCATAGGCCAGTTTTACTTACATAAAGTGGAAACTAATGTCGTCCTATCTATGCTAATCATCTATACAGGTATAAACTAGTACATCCAAACAGGAGGAAAGAGTTCTGTACAATAAGCATGAAAAAATGAGAATTCATTGTCAAATCTTCTGCTTCAGCTACCTTTCTTATTTTATGCTCACTGAACAATTTGGAAAATAGGAAAAGTTGCTTTCATGCAAAACCTTTTCCTTCTATAATTGCAACATATATTCAAGATACAAATTAAAACTTTTAGGCTGCAGCCCTACGCACACTTATCTTGGGGGTTAGATTCATGGAACTCACTAGAACTTGCTTCCTTAGTGATTACAACGTTCAAGAAGATACTCAGGAAATTGTCAAATTTCCAGCTGCCATCACTGAGGGGGTGGTCGGGAGGGTATGCTGAATAAAAATGTAATAGTGTGATTTCTACAATTATTAGCAACAATAAAAGAACGGCTTACAATAAAAAGCAGTGAGGGGGGGAAGATCCTGTGTACAAATCCACTGAGAGTGTTTAATATCACTTTAAGATTTGTATGACAAGACAATTTGTCTCTAGTGCAGAACAACAATGTAGAAGCCATATGGATTGAAGGCCAGGAGGATCATGGGTGACAATCTGTTCCAAGCCACTGACACTACATGACCCCGGGCAAGTCACTTGACTTTCTTGTTCCTCTCTCAATCCAGCTGGAAAATTGGGTAACAAGAGCAGGACCTCCCAGAAAACCAGATGCTGCTTTAGAGTTGAGCTTGTCCTGGATAAACAAATTATAAAAGCAGTAATAACTGCTGCCCTAGAACAAAAGTGGATTTGCTGACTCAGTGTGAAACTAATGTAAGATCAACCTGTAGCCGTGGTATCTTGAAGTGGTAATTTGTCTTGGATTCAGGTGCAAATTGCATGGAATAGACACAATATCTTTAGCTATAGAAGAGGCTTGAGAGTTTCAGTAATGGAAAAGAGTCAGAGATTGACATTGTTGAACAACAGGGCTAGAATAATAGAAAGCATGGAGTTGAAAGATACGACAGAGATCCCTACATTAAAGCAGGAGGTAATACATGTAAATCAAAAGTGTAGTAAGAATAAGGTGTAGATTATCATGTCCCACTAAGTTTCCATAAGAAAAGTTTGTATAGCATCACAAAGCCAAATTTCTCCATAAATTTTACATTGTTGTTCTTATGAAAGATATACCTAAGGGTTCATCTGAAGGATTATAAAATACTGAACTAGTTTGCATAAATCCTTCACAATCCTGGCTTGTTAACTGACATTAAAGCCAGTGTTCCTTGGTTCAGATCTAATGGGAAACTTTGGTTTAATGCTAGCCAAAATGAAGCACAGATGTGGCATGTGATGGAGGGAGTTGCTGGGGATGGGGAACATGGGTGGGAGGGTGCTATTGCATTTGTGCTCTGCTTGTGGGTTCCTGGTCAATAGCTCTTTGGCCACTGTGTGAATGGAATGCTGGACTAGATGGACCTTTGGTATGTTCCAGCATGGTTCTTCTTAAGTTGTTGTGAGTAGCACATGGGCCTGATGCTCGTTCCTGGCTTCATAAACAATGGTTCTTGAATCCTGGAACAATTGTCAATATCTGGCCAGTATGTTTTGTTCAGTGCATTCACTTTTTTCTTTAAAATTAAAACGTGAGGGAAATGGGTGCTATTTAGTGTAGCGTCTTAAATGCAAGCAAAGGAACTTTTGGTTATAGGGGTTGTTTTTTAAAAAAAGATACATACTTATATATCTTGTAAAATCATCATTTTGTGTTACTTTTCTAGCTTTGTCTACGAAATATAAGTAAATATAATCAGGTCACAATTTTTTAAGGCATTGAAAGTTTTCTGATTCAAAGTTATCGGGAAACTCCCAGTCACTGGCTCTAGCTATGCAGTGTTAACACATGATTAGATGGGACAGAATATGGATGGGATACAAATTCAGTAGTTGTCATCCATCTATATTGCATTTCAGTGTGATGTGCGTTTAAATGTGTTTCCCTCTCTACATTCTGCTTCCACATTCTAGGATACTGCAAGGATTAAAGTTAGGGAATGTTGGCCCAGTTACATCAACAATGAAAACACATTCCCTCTCCCTTTGACACCCCTCCTCACCACTTCCACAAAGAGTAGGTCTTTTGTAAAGCTCATGGGTCTTAATTGCCCATTCAAGACCAAACTACTTCAAAATACATTAACTGGGTTCGAACGAGACAATAGCCAATAGTGGATTGGTTGGTTATTGTGTTGTCTGTCTGCTTTCTCTTACCATGGTTGGTTACTCGGCCAAAATAACCAATGCTGTGCAGAGTTGATTATTTGAACAACCATTGGTTATTGTCTTGTGTGTCGGGCACCATTGACTATTGCATCACACACAGTTGGTCACTCCCCTGGTAAGGGTGACCAAAGTGGCAGCTGCCACTCTGGTCCAGCTGGCAGAACTCGCAATGATTGATGGGATACCAGCTGGAGGACTGAGGGGAGAGAGGGGGATGAGTCAATCAGACACACCATTGACTAATAGTCAACTCAATGCTGGCCTTAGTCCACACCACGGTTGATTATAATCATGTCTTGTGGGGAGTACCCCCTTGATAATGAACAGTGTAGTTGACTATTAACACACCATTGACTATTGTGTTGTCCCCAACACAGCCATTGCCTTACAACAGGGATAGCTTACCACAATATATTGTTGCTGGAAAAATCCACTTCCCACCCACCAGCAACTTCTAGGATTGCAACTATGTTTAGAGGGAACAGGGAAGCTTTGTGTGCTGAGTGGTGGGTGGTGGGGGTGGTGTTCCTCCTAATCAAAAAGTCCTGGCACTTCCACAGGGACAGCCCTGGCTCCACTACAATACTGGTGCAGGAAAGGATATAGTAGTGGTTAAGGGGCAGAGTGGAATAGGGAAAGAGTTGATTGTCATATTTGTACTACCTTCATTTCCAGTCCCTTTCCAGCCATGGATTCCCTAGATTGTATTCCAACAGTCCATCTAATATTGAGCTGCTGTTAGTAAATATCAGTTTGGTGAACAAGAAATCCTGGGCCCAATCTACACCAAGCAGGATATAACACTTTAAAAACGTTTTGAAAGCAGTATATGTAATGTGTCCTGGGCCTGAACAGTTGTCAGAACCATTAAAAACTGTTATAAGTAGTAGTGTAGATCCTGCCCTGGTTTAAAACATGGATGAGCAAACTGAAGTAGCCACAGAAGAAAAGAGGCTCTTTTCTGCTGTGGCACCAGGATTGTGGAATGAGTTTTCCAGAGAGGGTTGCCTGGTGCCCACTTTGTGCTCTTTCCCAGGCATTTTAGTCTTCCTGTTTCTGTTTTAAATCTGTTACTGTATTTTAAATCTTTGCATTGCTGCTAGGTTTTATTTGGTTTTTAGTTTTATTTTATTTTTTAAACTTTTAAATGTTTATATTGTATCTTAAGATGATCATGTATGAGCATAGGAATAATAATAATAATAATAATAATAATAATAATAATAATAATAATAATAATTTACAAAACAAATGGAGAAACTCAATGCAAAAAATTGTCTATTCACAAGTAGATAGATACTCCATCATTACTAACTCTCTAAGGAGCGTATTTTACAACCTACAGCAGTCAGTTCCATCCTAGTCAGGTTACAGGGCTTCATTTCATTGTTGCAAGTCTCAGTTTCAGGCAATATTTTGTCAGAGCACAGAGGGAGATCTCAAAAGAGACAAGCAATAGAAAATGTCTCAATGGGGTCATTTGGATGTCTTGCTTTACAGCGTATGCTGCATGCTCAGGGGCAAGAGAAGTGCTAAGCTTTTTCATGGGAAACATTTAAAATATTCAGAGAGCCAAAGGAAATTTATGAACTAATAGAAGATAGAGAGATCAACTTGCTTTCCCACTGTTAAACTAATTCATCTTGAGAACAGATACATTCATGCTAAAGAAAATATAAATGCCACATACTTTTATAATTACAAAAAATATAAATTTATTTTATATTTATGTTTATATTTATATTTACAAAAAATACCTATGGGGTAAATACCATTGGTAATGCATCTCACACACAATGGTGTATTCCCATCAATGTATTTTATGATGGAATCCTTATGAGGCAAGTTCTGCCATGCTTTTCATTTTTAGACCAATCTTTGGTGAAGTAGCCAATAGTTCCTGGAAATTATTATCCTTAGGAGATAGCTATACTACTTTTCACATGGGTAATCTGTCCATTCTGTAGAATTCAGGAAAGATTACAGAACTATTTTGTATTGTTCAAGTGGAGGTAGAGAGAGGGAAAAAGCAGTGCATATGAGCACACTGCAGTGCCTTAACTGACCACCTAAGCATTTGTAAAAAATCCTTCACTTATACCCTCTTCTTCTTTACACACACACACACACACACACACACACACACACACAGAGTCCATCTCTCTCTCTCTCTCTCTCTCTCTCTGTCACCCACCCAGCCACCCACACCCAATGACATAACATAGCAATTTCTTATCTCATCCCTACTTAAATCCATTTTTATCACCTGGATATTTGGTTTGGTTTTCTTTCTAATCGCTTCCAAGTGGCATTGAATGTGATGCATCAGAATGACAGTTTTACTAGTAGTATCACAACCACGAATACTACACGCCAAAGCAACTTATTTATTCTCCACAGCTATCTGAAGTGATGGGGCTCTGCAGCGGAGCTGACTCTGACTACATAAATCTACTGCCACCTTTCAGATCTCACAGGGTTTCTTCACAGAGCATAGATGTTCACCTCACAACAGAGTCAGTTGTTTTCATTACATATCCAGAAGGAATGTGGCTGTTGGTCAAAACTTTGTTTACAGACACGTGCAAAAGTTTTGCCATAATTCTCCTCACTCCTCAGTTTTGTATCTCATTCTCTTTCAAACTGTATTCTTTGCTATCACTCTTCCTCTCGAATTATAAATCTAAAAATAAAGTTAAGAAAAAATCTCTAGGAGGAATCCCCTACAGCCTCCACAGTAAAGGCAATAAGAAGCAAGTTTCTCACAGTTTTAAGATCTTATCCCTCTAAGCCATCATGCTGACTAAACCTCTATGCTTTGATCAATAGGGAGCTAAGTGGGAATTTAAAAAAAAAACACCCAAAAACCTGAAACACCCTTTAAGCAAAACTAAAGTTGCTTCTTTATTACACATAGGCCTTTTTCCCTGGTACTTGAAGAAAATTGATTTTTTTTTTTTAGATTTTATTTTTAAAAACCCTCATATGATTCCATATGGAAGATACTGATTCAGCTGGGACAAATGGTAAGCTCAGACTTGGAAAGTTCAGAATACAAATCTTGAAGATGCCTTAGTACGTTTATCATTCTTATCATTTACAAGGCATTGTCCGTGTAAGGTGATTTATTATTATTCCTCTCCAGTTCAACCATGTAACTACTCTATTAGTTAGATCAGCATTGCTCCTATTTTGTAAGCAGGATTCATATAGAGTAATTTCCAAACATTGCCTTGCTGAATCAAGAAGTGAGCTGGGGGTGTCTATACAGTCTATTAACCCTTTAGTAACTGCAAAGTAGTGCTATGATCCCTCCTGAAAGTGTGAGTTTTCAAGGTGCCAATTTACGACAACTTTTACCTTTGCTACGGGTTATCTGTGAAAAAGCTTCAATCAGCCGGAGAGAGAGGTTTTGATATTGTTGGGATGTGAAAGTACAGGAATGCTGGGTAGAGGATGGGCTTTTCTGGCTGGATAGCCCGTGCTCCTTCTAGCTTTATCAGTATAGCATGGCAGCAGTGATGCTGCGGGCTTTTGGGGTTTTGCAGTGGGAGTGGATAGACACCCCTCTGGTCTGAAGTCTGCTGCAGATGCATTCCTGAAGCTCCAGTTCTCATGCATGCATGGAGAATAATGCGGTGGCTGATGGGGGTAGGTATCTAGCACTAGGAAAGTTGCATAAAAGTATATCTCTGTTCCTCCAAAGCAAACCCTGACTGCGCTGCATCCATACTACTTGTGTGTGAGTGTGCAAAGGCAGGAAACAGCTTGGTTAGCAGGTGTGCAAACAGAGAAGTTCAGTGTGACCAAGGGTGCTTGCAGACACAGGGCTCCTAGTGCTATCAATAAGAAGGGACTGAGCAGACATCCTGTCTTTTTCTAGTTACCAGTTTTTTATTTCATTTTTTTCTGAAAATAAAGATATATGAAACAGTGGGAAAACATGGGAGGGTTACAAACAACATCATTCAGACCCCTGATAAAATTCTGTGAATGAAGCAGGGAGATGACATGATAACAGCCTGGTCTGGATGCACCCCAAGAGACAAATTTATAAACACCTCTTACTTGTACAGTAGAACTGAAATAGGAATAATACAAATTATTTTGAAACGGAACAGAGAGGTCGATGAGAAATTGAGATACTCATGTACTACAAGAAGAGAGGTTGTTTACACATATAATGGAACCTAATTTAATACAAAGTATTTCAATATATTTCAGTAAACACATAGCAGGAAATCAAAGTAAAACATTTAATCTAGATCATTTTGAAAAGTAAGAGACCCCATTTGCATCAAGTTAATACTTCGTAATCAACAGGAAAGCATCTATGTGACCTGTACAACACACACTTAAAAGTTAGTTCACTTTGTTGTCTAAAAATAATATTAACATTTCCCAGTACGTTTTATGTTGTTAACCCATGAAGAGATTTCCAATCAATTCATAATACCTGTGTTCTGTGAATATGCAGGTAAGTAAAACCTGAGATGCAGTCTAATCTCTTCTGTTCCACTATCTACACATATTTATATAACCGGTGCAGAATCTAACCGGGAGCTTATGCCTTCACTGATTCTCTTGTGCCCTGTCAGTTCCCATTCACAATTTTAAATAGCTTTGATTTAAATCTATAGGAATGGAGGAGGCTGAATAAGAGAGGGGGAATCACCCAATTCTACTGATAGAAGAAGTTCCGTCAGTAGAGCTACTTCCTTGGATTTCATGCCAGTGGTTTTTTCAACTGCAAGCCCTTTGAAACACCAAAATGACAATATATAGCAATCACGTAGTAGAATAATTTTCAAGATTTAAGGATGTGAATACAGAAATAACATAATACCATTAATACTCTATGAAAGTAGACATGAATAAGGGTTGGATCATATGCTGTCACAGTAATAATACATACATGGTCAAGAACACATCCAGGACATTATTTATCTGGTGTTTATGCATATCAATGGATGTGCAATTTAGTTTATGCCCTTCACTTTCAAAACAAATGGAAGGAAAGAAGTAACTGCACAGCTGTCCATTACCCTATAGAAGTGGATGCTCAGGTCATGTTACTTCCTGTTTGGGATGGTGCCGGATTTCAAAACTGGAAATCATGTTAAACTTCAGAGTTCACACATCCACACCTCAATCAGCTTGTAATGAGCTCATCCTGCTGCCTTTCACTTTCCCTCACTACAGTGAGCCTCTATACTTCCCCCCAAATGTACTTGGCAGGAACTGTGGTAATTGGGAGACCCTGCAGGAAGTCTCACTAAGATCTCCATAACTTTCTAAGAGCTGTAATGCTGACATGGTAGTGTCCCAAAACCAAGGACATCAATTCAGGTATGTCATTTCAACGATACCCGAATAATTAGTAGAAACATTGGACACCATGGCAGCTACATGTCTCAGGGTCCTTGGCACCAGGAATACCACAATTTCAGGGCTCTGGATTCCAGGGAAGATTCAATCCACCCCACCCTTATTGATATCAGAGCAGCTCATGCATCAGATAGGGAAAATAATTTCCTAGCCATGGGATTCAATCCTGAATACCCCAGAGATGTTTATTACTGGATATATCAAATATAGATTGAGTGTAGATGCTGTGAATGGGAAAAGGACCAGGCCCTCAATATTCTGAAAACCTTCACACAAGACATAATAGGAGGATAGGAGTTACTTCCCCCCGCCATCCAACACTGTTGGACTGTTTGTGAAACACTGCTGAAAATGTAATATGTGAACAAAGATTAGGGCTGTCTATGGTATAAACAGTACATGTTTATTACAAGCAGTTAAAAAAAGAAGAAAACCTAACCCTCTTTCCTGAAAGCATACTAGATTTACACTGTTAATAGGCAAAGCCCCAGAACTGTGAGTGTGTTTACCTGAGAAGGATAAACAGTTACCCCTAAACACAAAGATCTTTTTTACACAGAATGGAAAGCAAATGGTTTAAAAGCATTAAGACCTCAATGTGTTCCATACCACTAAGTTCAAAGCTATTAATCATACATAATCCAGAACATACGAGGCAAAAATGTGCTAAAAAGGGTCCATTAAAATGCAAGTCTTTCCAGGTGTACCACCCATTTGCTAAACCTAAATGAAGTGAAGAAACAGCTTCTATGTATATACATAATGCCATTAGTGGGAATCTATCATGTCTTTTTAAAGTGATATACAGCACTTTATGAAATTCCCTGTAAACTCTAAGAGCAACAAGCTCAGAATCACTAAATACACTCAATAGATGTAACTGGCATTTTGAGATATAATTCTCTTTTATTTGCTTTACATGATTTTATAACCAGCTTTTCATAACATCTTTTCATAACAGCTTCATATTTTTAATCTGTTTTTTTTTCTTTTCATGGAAAAAAGCATTGATTTCCCCCCATCTCAAAATAGAAGCAATGTTTGAACATTTGTGTTTCAACATAGTTAATATCTTAATTTCCTGCTAAGATCACAGGGATGAAAGTCACAAGTTGAAATTAAATGTAAAGCTAGCAATCATACAATGTACTATCCCATCTACTTAAGCGAGTGATTATATAATCCTCTAGATAACCACCTATTCTAGTCTGAAATCTTATGTGATCATTCTTCATCTCTATTTCATAAATATTCCTTAATTTGTCCAATTTCTTTAAAAAAGAAAAAGTTGTCTGCTGTGTTTATAACTGGCCCACTTTCAGTTATGACCACTTTTTCCTTTATAAGAGCAGGTTGCTATAAATACAGTGAACTGTGCTAAAACAACATTAATAGTATGTATTTAGAGCCACAAATGCCAGACAACAACAGAACAGAACAGTCTCAGAAACGAGGAGCCATACCGTTTCCTTAAATCACCTCACACTGTCTAATTAGACAAAGCACTTAGGACCACTTTATACTTAACTTTTCCACCACGGAGACTAATTCATGAAAGAAGAATTATGCATTTTGTTACATACGAAGGAAGCAGCAAACATTTTCCTTTGTGACTACAGAGAGTAGGAAGATGCTGTGTGCACTGGGTACCTGGAATTACATCCATGGCTAAGTAAGCACACACATATACTGCTATTCATATGTTAAAGATATGTGTGGGTTTTCTTTGACTCCCTCTCCCTCCCAACAATTGATCTTCATATTGGAAAACGTCATGCTTGAAATACTCTGAGTGCTTTCTCCATGTAATTGCCACAATTTATTTATTTGAAATATTTGTATCCTATCCTTCTGAACACCATAGATCCAAGGGGTAGCTTATAACAGAGTTTAAAAGATCAGATATAAAAAAGCAAATAAAAACCAATCCATAAGAAACTACTACTATAGGATGATCCCACATGGAAGCAGATGCTGTACTGCTAAAAGGTGTGTGTGAAAGCCTTTATGACAGGGATGGGTAGAAGACACATCTGGATCAACCAGTAGATCTCTGGGTGATTTGCAGTAGATCAGCAAGGATTTCTGACAGCCAATTGTTTTAGCAATAGCAACAACAAAATGATCCCCCCCGTCCCATACACACTTCTGTAAATTACGCTGCTGAAATTAAGAAAACTTGGGGTAACCAGGAGTGAATTGTGTGGAAGGATTGTGAGTTCCATTCTGGTACTCCGAGAACAAATACCTGGGCTCAGAATTCAAGCCTCTTGCACACACTTCCAGCAGCAACTGGGGCTAAATAGTCTTGTTGGGAGAGAGGTACCAAACACAGGCATGTCTAGACGGGGCTGACCATCCCTGTGCGTCCACGTGACGTACAGGGCATCCCAGGAGCAGGGAGGGAAGAACCCTCCCTTGGTCTGGAATATTGCCCTACCCATTATTTTTTATTTTTCCGCAGCCTCAGGATGAGCACGAGACTGCGGAACGTGTGGCCCGCCGTCACTATTTTGTCCTGACTCCTTGCGAGTAAATGTGAGGAGCCTGGCATGGAGCTCCTCAGGAGTGCTGCCCATTCAGGGTGGGTGGAGGGTGAGGTTTTATTCCTTTTCCTTTAAAAAATAATAATTCCAAAATGGCGGCCGCGATGTTGCATGCCGCATGTAGATGAGGCGGGCGATCATAAAATCACATCATCTCCCCTCTGTAGGTAGGTCTAGTCATGCCCACAGAGTCAACTTCAGCAGCTGCACAAGATGCCCACTCAGTTGTCTTCCTTGTCACTTGCTCTAGGCTTCGGTTGGTAGATCTCAGGGTTCCTGTAACAACAAATTAGATCCCACAAGCCTGAAGTCTTGCCAGCATCGCTCTCTGATACCACATCTCAGAAAGCTATCAAGACTGATCTCTTCCAGCAGGCCTATCCAGTAGAATTTTAGGATACTTTTAGGATGCTTTTAGGATGTTTTTAAACAGTGTATACTATGTGTTTAATTAGTATTTTATGTATTTTATTCTTGCTGTTGTTCCCCGCCTCGATCCAATCGGAGAGGTGGGTAAGAAATATTATTATTATTATTATTATTATTATTATTATTATTATTTCTGAATTTTATACCACACTATTATGTTCTTGTAGGTGTGCAACACAGCTTCTTCTTTGTTTTGCTAACTCCTCTCATCCATTAACTTGAGGATTTCTTGAACCAGGATGGTTAAATCTTTTTTCAGTCATTATGCCTTGGCATGCTTTTACATAATGTCTATTTCTCTTTACTAAGTCTTTCCTCTTACATTTTCTTATCCTGTGTCTACCTGAATTGAATAACTTTTCAACTTCTTTGGAAAATGAGACTTTACAGCCAACAATCTCTATTTCCAAAGCCATTTAGTGAATAACTAAAAGATTCATCTTTACATTCGTGTTCTACATTTTGGGATTCATGGAATGCAATAGAAAAAAAAGAGCTTTTGAAAAACTAGTTTCATTTATATCATGATTGTATGTATATTTAGATCATCCAAATAATCTTACTTTGTACTTTCATCTTCAGAAGTTTTACCTTCTTTTCATCCAGGCAATGCTAAGAATATCATTCATTGAGCTTGCAACAGGATCCCTCCACCCACTGCAGTCCTCAGCAAGTGAGAAAATTCCTCTAACCTGAGATATATTAAGAATAAAATATAATGGGGAAATTTGGATAATCCTACATCCCAAGGGAGGCTATTGGACATCTTTCAGTGGCTACACCCAGTCAATTTGGTTTAAAGTGATTAGCATAAATGTTAATGTGGAGCTATTTTCTGAAATTGTCCATCAACACCACCTGCAATTTCTAGTGAATGACTTTCTAAAATACAACAACACAAGAGTGGGTTGTTCACAGGCTTTTGCAGGAGCCATTTATTTCAGAACTCTATTTACTTTTATGATGTTTATCCAACGCCCACTGAGGGGTGTGAACCTTATTGGTTTTACACTCTGTAAAGCAGCTACCTATTTTTATGTTGAGCATTTATTTTTCAGACTACACAAAGCTTTCCTTTAAGTATTTCCAAGAAGCATAAAAACAATGAAGCTCGATTTAATGCTAAACAAAACTAACTCTCTCTCTCTCTCTCTCTCTCTCTCTCTCTCTCTCTCTCTCTCTCGTGTGTGTGTGTGTGTGTGTGTGTGTGTATTTTATTAATTGCATTTTGAAATTAAACATTTAGCAAAGGCCACAATCCATACAATTTAAAGAAAAATGTGTGTAAATAAATGACTTTGCAAACATATGCCATATATGCTTATCACAAGACAGTTGCTTTTTGCAGCCATATATCACAAAAACTCCAGTTCTCATCAACTAATTTATTACATTTCTATACTGTGAATAGCCAAAGTTCTCTGAGCAGTATACAAAGCAAAACTTAAAACTATTAGATACAAAGACATAAGCATAATGTAGGTTTTAAAAGTTTAAACCAGAATAAAAATAAAAATCAGGTTAAAAGTAAAAGCCAGCAGCAGTGTGAAGAACTAAAAATGCACTAAACATAGTTAGAAGTTAAAAATGTGGGATAATTTTTTTAAAAAAAGCTCTTCACCTGGCACTGAAAAAACCAATAATGTTGGTACCAGAAAAGCCCCTCTAGGAGGCATTCCACAACTTGGGCACCACCACTGAAAAGGCCCTCTCCGTAGTAGTCACTTGTCCCACTTCATTTTCTTTCATTTGGAAAAGTGGACCTTAATTCAGAAAAATGCATGAATTCAGGGATGCCAAAACATAATAGTGCAGGGGTCATGCTCACTTCACTATGCAGTCCACTCACTTTTTGATAAGTGTCAGTCATGTTCTTCTATCCCTGCCCCCAAAGTAGTTTCCCATAGCCCTAATACAGAAGCATGATAAAAACAAATCCTGAAACTAACAAATGGTACAAATGCATTTGCCAGCTTAAGTGGGCAGTGCCAAAGTCAGAGTCATGTTTACCACCCATCTGATCACCCCTCAGTTGTTTCTATCATTATTTTCAGACGTGTTTTCTGATTATGGTTTTTGTATTTTTACAGAGATCTGTGTTTTGGTAGTTCAAACATACTTGCATGGTTTTACATTGGGCCAGTTTGCACAACACAGCCAGCTCACCGTGGGTTATTTAACCCATGATGAGTCACTATGTGTTTCAGGCAACATTTTGAATATGCAACCCTAAATGGGAGTTGCCATGTTGGGCCAACCTGACCATCAAGGGTTATTTGAGAGTTAAGCAACCCTCACATAACCCTACAACAACCCGCAATGAGCCTGCTGTGTTGTGCAAACCAAGTCATTATGGGTAATGACCATGGTTTGCCAGCAGAGCCTACTTGAATATTTATTTTGAAGAAAAAAAAACAACCTTAGTGATATTTGTTGTCAAATCCACTATCAGATCTTTTAGAAGAACAAGAGTAACTAATTTCTCAATAACAATGATGTGAAGATGATACTGCTTCACTAGTGCAGGAAAAACCAAAGCAAACATTGTGATAACTTATTAAGGACATAATGGGCTGGTTCACACAATAAAAATAAACCACCATGTCTTAAACAAGTCACAGTAGCTTCTTGTGACCCTCAGCACATGCTGGGTGCAATTTACATAATCAGTGTCTGGCCGCAACTTAGCATATCATCTAAACCCAGGTATCATGGCTTGTTGGAGGGTTAAACAACCTTCAAATAACCCTACAACAGACCTACGAGGTGTGAACCAGATCAGTCTGTTGGAAGCTTTCTGCGGAATTGTACTTTAATAATTTAATAGACTAGTTCACTTGTGCATGTACATAATTTCATTACTCAATGTCCAGCATGTGAACTGACTCTAGAGAAAACATATTTGTTTGAGGTGATATGGGTCAGTATGAAAGTTCCACCTGTGGATTTTGACCTATATTGGCTCATGTTGAGGTCTTTATGTGATGAAGAATGAATGAATCAAATCTACAGTGCATTTGCAGAGTCGTACTGTGACTGAAGTACTTATCAGTGGATACATTCTAGATACTCAATGATGTTTTATTGTTAAAGCATTCACTTCATAAACCTAAATAATATGGGAGATACTGTCTAATGTCTTTAATCTCTTTTAGATGGTAAGATATTCAAATATACAAATTTTATGTTCTTGCAAACAGAATTGAATGTGTACAGGTGGTTCGTGTTACCTTCTAATCTTCCCTGTTAAAATAAGATTTGACTTTTCTTTTTGAAGAAGTATTAGCAGAAGTATTGAGGCTGCCAGAGATGTAAATGTTGCTAGTGGAAGGACTGTTCTCTGTGCTGTTTACCTGAGGTTATATTCCAGATGCTCTCAGAACAGCTGGGCTGATTATTAAAAATGCCTCATAGTAACTTCCAGCCAAAGTTGATCGATATTTAGTGCAAAGCTTTATATGTGAGAGAGTTATTTAAACATTGAATGCCCTCAGGATAACAGGGAATGAAAAAAAATGCAGAACAAATATGCTGAAGGGTTCAAAAGAGCGGAAGAATATCTTTTCTCTGTGTGAGGGGGGAAAGTTGTTAAACTATAAGGCACATAAATATAAATATATATTAACAGAGTAACAGTGTACATAACTTCAGGTGTAAAACTAATGCAGTTAAATGTAGACACAAGTTTAGATGTGGGCATGTATGTGCAACTGAAGTGAATTTCCATTATCACCTTCATTGTCGTTGTTTATAGTTACGTATTCACACACACTTTTCTAACTGCTCAACGTCTAGTACATCATGATCTCAGTAACAATTCTTATAACCCTGTAAAGCTTTGTAAAGCAGCCCAGTATTGGAAGTTGGCTGAGGTATTTGGCCAAAACTGTGAGATAGAAACATGCTAAGACCTCCCTTGAGTCCATAGCTGAACTTACATTTGACCAGGAGAGCTCCAGTTCATAGCATATGCTCTTCACCACTACCTTCATTATCTTTTGGATGTGTGAGACCTTGTCCCAGTTCTAGTGGAGCTATAATCTCTGCCACTGATACTGAGTCAGAAGGGGACACTGTAGAGTCAGGCCCTGCCATGGGAAGTCAGGTGCTTGAGAACTCAGTTCTAACAGGCCTCCCACTGGCTCACAAGCTGGGAGGGTTTTTTTTGTAATATTGTATTTTTATTTTGTTTATAAAGCTCCCTGAGAATGACAATTGGTCTTCAAGATGTGGGGAATACATTTTAGAAATCAAATAAATCAGGAATGATTAAGGATTCTGTTGGTGTAATGGATTCCCCACTGCCCAACAGTCTCCCTGCATGAGTGACTAAGGTGACCTCAGATTTGGTGCTGACTTAGCCCCATGATGATGGTTCCAGGGCCTACTATGTGGTGGTCATGGTAGTGGAGAAGAAACAGTACTTTTCTGCCACAATTAGTTTTTCCAAGTGATTCAAGGCCTTCTCCAACTAGGCCTGCAAAATTATCTTAAAGAACCCTTATAGATCCACTGTGACTTATTTGTGAATCTTGAAGATAACTTTGAAGATAAAATGTCTTGGATCTGCCTTGGCTATGATGCCATTAGTTTAGCATTCAGCCATGAAATGTGTTCAAACATGTGGCAGTGTGCTTGCAGAAATGCATCCCCGCTGATAGTTTACTTCAATCCTTGCCCATCGTAGCTTATAACAACCAGTAGGAGAGGGATGACTGGCTGTGTCCAGGAGGTAATTAATGCCTCCTTGCAATAGGGATGATATTTTTGTGCGCTTTGTTATATCCTTTCTCGAGTGGAGCAATCAAACCTTTGGTATTATAAAGGTCAGTGGTGTGTGTGTGTGTGTGGGTGGGTGGGTGGGTGTGGGTGTGTTTGGATAACACAATAGTCAAAGGTGAGGTAATAATCAACTCAGCAGTTGTTTATCTAAGGAGTACTCCCCACACAACCTGATAATAATCAACTGTGGAGTGGATTAGGATCAGCATTGAGTTGACTATTGATCCACACTGAGGTGACTCAATTATCCTCCCTTCCCACCCACCCCACCAGTCCTCCCACTAGTATTCTATTGCTGCTGAAAATCTTTCCTGCCAGCTGGACTAGAGAGACAACTGTCACTTTGACCACTCTTGTCTTGTGACTCTGTGGCTGACGAAATAACCAATAGTGGCCAAGGAAATAACCAGAAGTGCCCTCCACACACACAATAACCAATGGTAGTTCAAATAGCCAAGTCTTGCACAGTGTTGGCTATTTGCACTGGCTATTTTGGACAAATAACCAACCATTGGATAAAAATCTCCCACAACACAACACAATAACCCATGGTGTGTTAAATAAGCAACCACTGTTGGTTATCAGGTTGTTTGAACCCAGTCTCTGTATGTGAGTGTGTAAAACATAAACTAATAACAGAGTAATTTCATCAGTAGCAGTGATGTTAAATGGATACCAAGAGCAGTTGGAAGAATGAGTGCTGGAAATACCTAAGAAGAAGAAAAATTGAGATGTGAGCTTATGAATTGTCCTCCAGGTTAACACCATACAGACTGAGCCTGTAGTTCCAGAAGTTTTTCTTTCTATCAAGCATGTCAGTCTCCTTTGTTTGTTCAATTGGAAACAATTGTAATTCTGAGAGTCTATGTGCAGATGAGTTAAAATGCCTTGCAACAGGTTCTATTTTTTTTAGTGGATTTGACTTTGACTAGAGGATCTCTTTCCTTAATGGGAATCACATCTGTTTGGTGTGATCCCACACTGCAGGGGTGTGCCTGGAAATAACTTTGCCATATGGTTGGGTCTGATCATGAGATCTTTCCCACATTCAGTAGGTTGCCAATTCCAGGAAAAGCCCGCATTGTCACAATGTTCAAATATGTACCCTGCCATGTAGGAGTGTACCACATGGAATCCGCTCTTCAGGGATCATTGTTTCAAGCCATTTGGAACACCACAATGTGTGTAGGATTATTAGTTCCAATGAACATTACTTAGCATGTTTTTGTTCTGATTGTTTTCCTATTTGTTCTTCAATCATATTCTATAGAGAAGCTCTTCTGGTGCTCTTCATTGTGCACTTTAGATTTTACTGGCTTACTATGGTTTTTGGGGAAATATCTCAATTTTATGAATTAATGATGTAATGAAATCTTTGTGTGTGTGCAAGTAATTATCTTCTGTGGCTCTAATTTGCATTCTTATGTGTGGAGCAGAAAACTATGTATGTGTACCATGGAGCCCTTGGAAAAATTTCTTCACAGAATAGCTTTGCCTAGAGTTTGCAATAAACTGGAAATACCCTCTGAATATTCTGTCTACATTGACATGATATTCAGGCCTCCGATTCTGAAGTACATCATTTGACTTTCTTAAGATTACTCTGAAGTAAGTAGATTCTGTGGTACAGAAGATATTACTTAAAGGTGGGCATTTTGTAATACTTAAATTGAATTATAGGACCTGCAGGTAAAATTCTGTTTTATCCATAGTGATCTTTACGTATCCAGAATGTTGCTAAATCTGATCTTCAAACCATGAATACTCTCTGGGCAGGGAAGTTATTGAGCACACAGCTGATCAATATAAATTCAGTGAAAGATTCTTTTAATTAAAGTATCTCACATTAACTTCTAAGGCAAGAAAAATGGAAAGAAATCTCAGTTACATCATCTCTTTCTCATACAAACTGTAAGCAGTCCCTAACAGCATCTATTCATTAGCTGTAAGAATATTGTTACTAGATAGATTAGCAGTTAAACTGTTGCAATTCTTTGCTATACTGTTAGTTCTCTCTTAGAAATTATTTGCATAGTGGAATAGTCCTTCTACGAGAGACTTTCCACACAAGACATTTACGCTTCTGTTTTTAAAGAGCACTTTTGGCAAGTTTTTTTTAGAGCAGGAAAATCGCTGTATTTCTGAAAGTGAAAGAAAACACTTTTCCACTTGTGTATTTGCACTACATGCACACACACTGAAAGTCAATACAGCAGATTAATGGCCTTGTATAGAATAGTCCTAAACAAACCAGTATTTTGTCATTTAAACTATTGTGTGTTAACTTGTCAGGGACCAGAGTAATTAACTTTTTCACATTCGTTATTCTTTGTGGTCTCTGTGCATGCAGATCCCCCACATATATTCTGCATCTGCCAAAACAGTTTCAGAACATTTTAAAGGTCTAGCCAGGGAACTGGCACTCAAATTCTCTACAAGTTGTACTCTAAGGAACTTTAGTATCTTTTAATTTGGTTTTTCTGGACAAGCTTTTTAAGCTGGACTGTTGTTCATACTGCCTTAGATTTTCTGGACAATTCCTATGCTTGTTAACAACAAAGGCCATAGCTAGATGGGGCTTTATCCCGGGGCGATCCCCAGGATCGTCCCTGTACATCCACATGGCACACAGGGGATCCCGGGATCAGGGAGGGATGATCCCTCCCTTGCCCCGGGACATGGCCCCATGACACTTTACGCCCACTTTTTCCGCGGTCTCGGGATCATTCCGAGACCACAGAAAGTGTGGTCCACAGTTACAGTTTGTTATGGCTCCTCGCGGTTACTCACAAAATGGCAGGCGCAAAAGTTGTTAAAACTTTCTTAGAGGAACACTGGAAGCAGAGACATATCAGGTCCAACAGAGGTAGGCACAGAAGTAGACAATGAAGGAATCCAGATTGAACTCAGAGGTTTGAGTTGAACATGTAGTCTTGATTTCTCCAATGACTGGAGAAAGAGGTCTACAATGAGCACAAATGTTGGTCAGTTGACAGCACTGGATCTAGTGCCAGTTCACATAATGAAGCACCCAGAGGAGGACCTTAGATGTTGAGTGTAGTGTACAGGTAGGGTCATGTCGGGAGAGGCATTCTCTCAGGTATTGTGGTCCCAAGCCATGTAAGGCTTTATAGGTTAAAACCAGCACCTTGAATTGGGCTCAAACTCACTACAATAGGGCAGCTCTTGCTTCCCTGTATACAGTGAGTACATTTTTTCCTACGACCTAGCTTCCCACACTCACCTTATCCATGGCTTCAAAGTTAACCTGTGGACTGCAGTTTATATTATCAGGTTTCCAATCCCATGATTCAGATTCAGAACCTGTATTTTGTTTTTCAGGTTGTGTTAGAGGTGCCATGGCATGACTTAAGGATTCCACCTGGTAGATTTAAATTTATTTCAATGGTGTATTTATTTGTTTATTTTTGTCCAGTTTTAATGTTTGTCAAAGGGTAATTTTAAAACTGAAGCAGAAACTTATATATTAAATTAGAGGGTGTTCCAGGAATAGATGGGTTATTTGTTTTGTTGCCTGATAAGTAGTGGATAACCATGGATAAAACTATACCAGAAGTGGGCATAGAGAATTGCTCAAAATTCATAGTTCCTATTTTATAAACACTTTATAAGAGAGAGGGAAGTGTCAGTCCTTTTAAAATATCGAATGTGTTTCATGTACTTATAACAATCCTGTATTGACCAGATTTTGAACCAATGAAAGTCTAGATGGTGTTTTTTTTTTATCATGAACACTCTGCAGTGCTTACTTTTGATGGCCATGTTCTGCAAAATTCATTTTTAGTGACCATGTTAAAATTCATATTCTAGCTTCAGCTATTTCCATTATGTAGTTCTTAAAGGGGGCATTTGTTAAACAATTAGTTTGAAATCTTGTCCATATTTACCACCCACACCCTACAATTTACCTTTCTAAAAGTAACAAAGAATTATGCATCTCTGTGTATCCATTATTTTAACTGGTCCAGCTGCAGCTTTTCAGTTTCTAGGAACTACTGGTCTAATTGTGGCTATTAAATAATTACAGTGCACAACAGAGAGAACTTCTAACTAAATCAACAAATGATATTTTAATGAAGGGGAGAATTTTTAATTGGACTTGATGCTGCATTCTTTCTACATTTGTCTGGGGTCCTTGATTCAGTTTAGAAAGAAAGGCAGGAGTCAGTATCTTTTTACTATTTATATCATAGTCTGCTTCAATATTATTATATTGCCACAGGGTTGGATGATTGTTATATAATCTGTAAAGATACTGTAAACCTACAGCAAGAGGAGGTATGGGTGTGGAGATTCTCCAGAAATCACCATCTCTCTGACATCCTGTTGGTGGCTTTTTTCATGTTTTGTCTCATATTTAATTATATACATGCATCCAATAAACATTACTATTATCTAGCCAGTCATAGGGGGCATGTGACTCCCATGTTTCAACAGCTTCTTTGGCTAATGGACCATTTCCAGGCACTATTCAAAGTACCAGTTATGACGAATAAAGCCCTATACAATGTGGGACTAGACTGTTGAAAGACCATGGTCTCCCATATGAGCTTATCTCATTTTTCAGAAAGGCCCTTCTCTCTGTCTCACCATAATGGAAGGAAGACCACAAGGGAGAGAGGGTCTTTTCAGTGGCTGCTCCCAAGTTCTAGAACTTCCTGCCAAGGAAAGCCAAGCTAGCCCCATTTTTTATGTTCTTCCACCAGCAAGCAAAGACTGGTAGGCTTTTGATCTTTGAGAGCATCATCACACAGGGAAAATCATGGTTGCTTACTATCGCTTATCCGACCGTGCATTTGCCCCCATTACTTCTTCTTTTCAAAAAGGAAGTAAACAATGTGCACGTGGCCCATTCAGTGGGCCATTTTGATCGTGCTGCATCTCGTTCACACAGCAGGAGATAGCGGCAACTTCTGTCTTCAAAAATAAGTCAGACTTACTGGGGGGGGGCACAAAGAAGGATAGAAAGGTAGAAGTGTGTGGGAGGCATACGACGTTGTGGGAGGGACCTGTGAAAATCTGTGAATGCCCAGTAACGAGCAAGCAATAAAACACTCATCTGATGGAGCTCCCAACTGACTGCTTAGTCACTGAAATAGGTTTTCACTGGTGAGTGTTGTGTGTTTTTAAATTTAATTTAACTGATAGGTGTTTTAACTAATCGGCTTGTAAGCTTTGATTATTATTTTCTATTTATGTAATCTTTTATTGTTGTTAGCGACCTTGAGCACTATTTGAAGTCGAAAGGTCAGATATCTTGAGTGAAAGAAGAAGAATTCGCTTAGACATGTGAATCTAGAAAGTCATTGCTGCTTGGGTTCAAATTTTTGCTGTTCATCTTTCATAGTATGGAGTTCAAAAAAGTATGATACAGAACCTAGTTTCCTAAGAATCTCTTCTTCTAAATTATAATTGTTTCTAACCTGACTGAGTAGAGATTACTGTTCTCCTTCTTACAGGTTGTCAAATTATTATTATTATTATTATTATTATTATTATTATTATTGCTTGGGCTGTAGTAGTTTGGGCTGTAGTAGTGAACATTATGCTAAGTTTAATTTGTGAAGCTCTAAATGGCTTAGATACTACGTGCTCTAGAGACCACCTCTTCCATTGTGTTCCTCCTCCTCCTCCTCCTTCTTTGTGTAGGTCCAGAGCACACAGCAGGAACTTCTAGGGCTCAAACCTGGAAATCATGTCTCTTCCCTTGAAGGGACAGATTCACCACCACCACCACCATCAACACACACACACACACACACACACACACACACACACACAGAGCATGTGGCTTGAAAAGTAGCATAATTGCCTCCCTGCTCAGGCCTTGTTTGACTGTCACAACAGCAGCATAATTGAAAACATCCTCTGAGAGGTTGACTCATAGAGCTTGCTGAGGAGCGTTATGACAGTCATAACGCTGAGGAGCGTTCATCTGCGTTATTTTGGGTCCCCCCCCCTTCTAACTAGAGTGGTTTTCTTATCAGTATTCTTAGGGAGTCCAGTCTACATTTTTTCCTTATTATCATGTTTTCCTTTCTCCTTCCTTGTTCATCCATGTCACAGCAACTTTTATTTTTAAAGTGCTGAGTTTCTAGGAGTAAGGTCGCCACCTCGGGTAGCCATGACCTTTGTCTTACATATTTAGAGTAAGAACACAGAGTTGTTTCCAGTTTGCATTGTCAGCAGTTGAAACTCATAGAAACCCCTCTTTCCATTCATGCATGCCCTTTGGGAATGAATCCTTACCAGTCTCTGATAGCTTGGCCTCTGAGAAAGTTTGCTGTGCTCCTCCCTTGTGCCCTGTTTCAGCCTCACTCTCTGACCCTGGTGACAAACAAATGTTGGTACCAAATAATCTTTCGCTACGAGAAACCCTAAGGACCAACACCATAAACATAAAGATCTTCAGATATACTCCACTTCCTACCCAGGTGATATAGCGTAGAGCCATTTTACTGACAACACTATCCGAGCTATTCCTTAGCATGTTGCAGCAAGTTCTTCTACTACCCAGGATACCATTTCTGGATATTGCATCTCTTCAGATACTGAAGTTGTAGGCTCATTTTCAAAGGCAGAATTGAGGATACCACCGCCTTCAGTCTTCAAGATCATTTTGTTTGTCTCGGGCTGTGGTTGGATGAGAGATATTGGATGAGCCCTCTCTTGTATATCAGATTGACCTGAATGTAATGATCTTGGCCTCAAGCAACATGAACAATATTTCAATGAAGACAGTAATTTCTAGGAAGATTGTCAACGTTCCTTACTACTATCCTCTTCCTTGTCAGCGTCTTGGCGGCATCCTGTAAATGCCCAATTATATAACCACAATGATAATGACCTTGAATAAGACGGATATTTCTTTAAGTTCTACAGCCAGTTCTCTGTATGAGGACCCTTATGATAGCAATAAGAGTCCCTATCCTCTTTTTCATAACTTCTTTGCTTTCTGTATTGACCTGTTGCTTTTCCAATACAACATTGATGCTTTTAGTCCCAATCTACTACTATCATATTGTCAAAAGTACATTGCCACTTTTCCCATTACCCTAGCAAGCACCAGTTACATTGCATAAGATTTGGTTTATGCTAGTGCAAATATAGGCTAATACCCTGGAGCATGAGCAGAACATCGAATACTGTTCAAGCCCCTGATTTAGTGCAAGGGGATTTCTTGCTCCCTTATTCCATTGTTTGGAGCCAGTGCTATTCTCTGTGCTGCTGCAGCCATAGTAGCTTTTCTGCTGCACTGCCAGTGGCAGATATCCTACCTGGCACAGGAACACTGCACAAGGAGCTAGTTGATGATGGATACAGAGGATCAGGTATCTCTAAAAAGCCTTCTATGAGAGTACTTCTTTGACCCAGTCCCTATAAACAGTTACAGAAAGAAGGGATTTTGAGAAGCAAGAATGACAATGTGAGATAGTAATGTCTAACTTGTCCCACATAGGATGCTTCTGTAGATGTTGTGGACTCTCTTACTCTTGTATTGTGTAAATAAAAATATAAAAATAAAAATAATTCTGATGATAAACCACTATTTGCATTGGTGTAGCAACCAATAAGATCAGACTTTCCCATCAAGCTCCAGCTGCAGTATCAAAACCGAAAAGATGCTGTATACGGAATACAGCCTTCATCAATGTATATGCTCTCCCTATGACTTTAATGTCAGCAGGGTTTCTGTAGGCCCTCATTTGTATCAGATAGACTTCAAATGGTATAGAACAGATGTCAGCAAAGTACAGGACTGATTGTGATTTTTTTTTTGTATCTCCTCCCTAGGATGGAAACAATGGCTGGCTTTGTTTGTCAAGAGTGGCAAACAATCCCGTTTTCCATAATTATTAGTAATAATACTTATTTAATAAATTATTTACCATTGACAACAGGATTTATTCTTTGTTGATGAGCTTCCAGGGGATAGTAGTTGTTTGTAAAGGGGCAAAAATGTGACAGTTACACAGTTATACAATGAATATGTATACTGCACCTATGCTGTGTTAATAAGCATGGTAACTATAAGTAATTTGTGTTCAATATGACAACTTATCACAGTTTCATGAGAAACACAGGAGCCCTCTTACTGTTTGTTATCATTATTTGCCTATCAGTTATTATTATTATTATTACTTATTTATTTCATTGCATGAATTTTTAAACAACCAGCATAATAAAAACTTTCAGATCAATCATAGGATTGAAATATATATTCAATATTCAGGGAAGAAACTCTGTTCTCATAATTAATCCAAAAACAGTTTTGAAACAAAACAAAACTCATTCTTTTAGATGATAAATAAATTCTGGCTGGAATTTGTGTTTGAAACCTAATAAAGAGATGAGTATCACAATTTCTTAAATATGCCCTCCTCTTCCTTTATGGCTATATCCTTTAGCATGTTTAGCCTGGAGAAGAGAAGATTGAGGGGAGACATGATAGCACTCTTCAAATACTTAAAAAGTTGTCACACAGAGGAGGGCCAGGATCTCTTCTCAATCCTCCCAGAGTGCAGGACACGGAATAACGGGCTCAAGTTAAAGGAAGCCAGATTCCAGCTGGACATCAGGAAAAACTTCCTGACTGTTAGAGCAGTACAACAATGGAATCAGTTACCTAGGGAGGTTGTGGGCTCTCCCACACTAGAGGCCTTCAAGAAGCAGCTGGACAAGCATCTGTCAGGTATGCTTTAGGGTGGATTCCTGCATTGAGCAGGGGGTTGGACTCCCTTCCTTGCTTCATATTATTAATCTTTCTCTGTCCTCTGGTTCATTTCCTTCTGCTTTTAAACATGCTACAGTCTCTCCCATTCTCAAGAAACCTACTCTTGATAGGCTATCTCTGTCTAACTACCGACCTGTCTCTTTGTTGCCGTTTGTTTCAAAGATCCTGGAGCGGGCGGTCTACTCTCGCTGTCTTAACTTTCTTTCTAGTAACTCTGCTTTGGATCCTTTTCAATCTGGATTCCGTCCTCTGCATTCCACCGAAACAGCCCTTACTAAGATCACCAATGATCTCCTTACTGCCAAGTCTAAAGGCCATTATTCCGTTCTTATTCTCCTTGATCTAACTGCAGCCTTTGACACGGTTGATCATGATCTTCTCTTAGATTCCCTTCATGACCTTGGATTTTGTGGCTCTGTCTATAACTGGTTTGCCTCCTATCTAGCGGGTCGCTCTTTCAGCGTGTTGGCTAATGGCAGCTCGTCTTCCTCCTTTCCCCTTTCAGTAGGGGTTCCGCAAGGCTCAGTGCTTGGCCCGTTGTTGTTTTCCTTATACATGTTGTCCTTGGGCAAGCTTATTCAATCTCATGGCCTCCAATATCATCTGTACGCCGATGATACACAACTATATCTGTCATCTCCGGAACTTTCTCCTGATGTTCATGATTGTATCTCGGCATGTCTTTCAGATATCTCAGCTTGGCTGCTTCATCGTCGTTTGAAACTTAATATGGCAAAGACTGAATCGCTTGTTTTTCCTCCTAAACCTTCTCCTCATCTCTCATTCTCTCTTACTGTCAATGATGTTACGCTTACTCCGGTCAAGGAAGCTCGTAGCCTTGGCTTTATATTTGACTCCTCGCTCTCCTTTATTCCTCATATTGAGGCAGTAGCTAAATCTTGTCGATTTTTCCTGTATAATATTGCCAGGATTCGATCATTTTTGTCTGTCTCTTCTGCCAAGATGCTTGTTCATGCGCTGGTTATTTCACGGTTGGACTACTGCAACCTTCTTCTCTCTGGCCTTCCTTCTTCTCACATCAGTCCGTTGGTTTCTGTTCACCACTCTGCCGCAAAGATCATCTTCTTGGCTCGCCGCTCTGACCATGTTACTCCACTTCTGAAATCTCTTCATTGGCTTCCAATTCACTTCAGAATCCAATATAAACTTCTCCTGTTAACTTTCAAAGCTTTTCACGGTCTAGCTCCTTCCTATCTCTCCTCTCTTATCTCACACTATTGCCCCGCTCGTGCTCTTCGCTCCTCTGATGCCATGTTTCTCGCCTGCCCAAGGGCCTCTACTTCCCTTGCTCGGCTTCGTCCATTTTCTTCTGCTGCCCCTTACGCCTGGAACGCTCTTCCAGAACATTTGAGAACTACAAGTTCAATCGCAGCTTTTAAAGCTCAACTAAAAACTTTTCTTTTTCCTAAAGCTTTTAAAACTTGATGTTGTGCGGACTTTATACTGTTAGTTTTACCCTACCCTGTGCCTGCTTACCCTACCCTGTGCCTGTTTGCATTCTCTTCCCCTCCTTATTGTTTTACTATGATTTTATTAGATTGTAAGCCTATGCGGCAGGGCCTTGCTATTTACTGTTTTACTCTGTACAGCACCATGTACATTGATGGTGCTATATAAATAATAATAATAATAATAATAATAATAATAATAATAATAATAATGGCCTTGTAGGCCCCTTCCAACTCTGCTATTCTATGATTCTATGATCCCCAGGAAGCCTGGAATGTTCAGTATTAGTCTTGATTTATTAAAGTAATTACTACATTATGGGCAGATCTCTAGGTAAAAGGGGCAGAACAAACTAATTTTGCCATTCAAGAATGGAGCAGAAAAGGATGGGAAATGATAAAAGTATTTCCTCTTTCCCATTCTTAAGCCTCTTATATGGGCTGGAGAGTGGGAAACCCAGACCTATAGCTGGGGTCCAATTGGGTGCTTGTACTGAAAATAAGTTTTACTTCTAATTTCAACCATCTGTTTTTCTAAATCTGTCCACGTCAGTAAGGACTCTGTGAATCTGATCCAACTTGGGTTCGATGGGTGTGTACACGTTGATATGTAGTTCACGTTTTATGTTTGGTGTGGAAAGCATATTGTCTAATATTTTGGTCCAAGCGATCTCGTAAAGACCTGCCTGTTTGATCAGTCACTTACCACCCTGCAGGGATATTCTTACTTTTTTCTAGACCAGCCTTCCCCTGCCTTGGGCCCTCCAGATGTTTTGGACTACAACTCCCATCAGCCGCAGCCAGGATGTCAGTGGTCAGGGATGATGGTGGTTGTAGTACAAAACATTTGGAGAGCACCGCTTTTCTCACTGGAGCAGGAGTGGAATGCTACCTGTGCCTGCACCAGCATCTGGGCTGGAAACCAGTCTCAGCATGGGTATAGGAGCTCTAATTATGCCCTCTGCTTACTCAGCATCTTATAGGATCAAGCTATAAATATGTAGATTTTGTTTTGCTGAAGGAAAAAAGGCTAATTGTCATTTTAAACTGATGCATGAAATTCTTACCCATTCTTCTCACAATAATCAAAGATTATTTAATGAGATTTAAAAATATTCATACCGCAAAGAGATTGTTCCTCCTGAGACATTTGTACAAAGCTGTAAAGTTTCTTACTTTTAATATGGTTTTATGAAAGCAAGGAGCTATTATTATGGCAGTTGCAGTCTGCACTAGTTTATTGTTTATTATCCCAGATAGAATTGTCTGAATTACTCTAGCAATGTACCAAAATTGTATTGTGTCAATATTTTCTGGATTATACCAGTGCGCTTCTATTTTATCAGCTATTATCATTATTATTTCTAAGAAACAACTTCTGCATCTCTGTGATCTTCCCAGTTATTCAAATGTACTGTGTTCCCCTTCTTCATGTAGCAAAATGTCAGTATAATTTGTGTAAATATCACGACTGTCATTCATAGTTCTGTAAAATTTCAGCTATCTCTTATGCTAGAAAAGTGAAATAGGCAAAACATGACTTTTCTGTTTTCATTACTAATAGTTCTCGAATATTGCTAATTGCTATTGAAGAAACTTTGGATAAACATTCTATATTTGCTGTTCAGTATATGTCTGGAAATATGGAGACAAATGTATATATGTTCTCATCGACTTCTTAAAAATATCTAACTTGGCACTGTAATAATGTCTAACAAGTCATGGTAGCAGTCACTGCCCACAAAAACTAAGCCAGTTTGCTGAATGTGGCAGTCACATAAAATACAAGTTAGACTGCCTTCTGCTTTCAAGTCTTGATGGTTGCCATTTGATTAAATATCTGTGAATTCCGTTTGATGTCTTGTCTTTATAATTCAGAGGTACTTCCGTGTATATGTCTTACCTTTATATAAAGTGTTTCTGGCAATCAAGGCTTAATTTCACTTCCTATATACATGCTTGCTACAGACATGTTAGAGCTTATGCTGTTTGTTTAAGTGTTTTGGTTTTAAGCTGTTGTTAATATCTGCCACTTGTTCTTTAGATGGAAGCGTTAAGGTGCAAAAAAAAAAGAGAAGGAAAAATCCATTATATTTGAAGGAATTTGATAATTTTGTTGTACTTCCTTGCATGGCAGGTGGTAATAATGTCTATGCCAGCGCTGTCAAAATATGAAAATTAAAGTGACGATGGGTTTTAATGAAATCCATTTGACAAATATAATTAAGGTGTTTTAATATGAAGGCCTGTAATAAAGACTACCGGTGGACTCCCCGAGGTCCTGACTAATTGTGTAGATTGCTTTTAAGCTTTGAATAGTTTTATTGGATAATGAACTGTTAAGAAGTGTTAGATCTTTCTTAAGCAGAATTTGGTTTGAAAAAGAAGAGGAGAGACAGGCCTGAGGTGTGGCATTTTAAACATAATTAGAAGAGAGTTTTAAGTTAACATCTTTGATCTTGCTGTCAGGTTTTGATTAGAGCTGTAAATGCTTTAATCAAGTGCAGTGTAGTCATTACATTTCTAACTGTTTTAAAACTGTGAAATTACTGAGATGCTGACATCAGTTTAACACATTTTGAACATTTGCAGAAAAGTTGTGTTGGTAAACTGGGGGTTTATATTAATATGTCAGACTGCGATGATTTTTCCAATGTATGGTATGCATGCATCATTATATTATTATGTTTGATGAACAGTTTGACCAAAAATTTTTTAAGAGGAAACAATGAAGGAACATTCATTAGAATTGATTAGAAACGATCATTCACTATAATATAACATCTGCAGGTGAAATATATAGGAAATAACAGCTTGTTGACTTCCAAACCTGCATCAAATTGCTTCTTGTGCAGGGAGCACAGCCATGTGGAAGTGTTTTTTGTGGTCTTCACATGTGAGTCTTACCGTTTGACTCACCCCATAATAAGCAGATATGAAATAAAAATGAAAGGCAGATTGTTAGTGCAAGAGCCATTACGATACAGGCTGTGTGTAGATTCTGCCATCATGCCAAACAGGAGCAATTGATACTGGGTACAGAATTAAGATGGCTGGTAAATTTAGCTTCTACATTTATTAAAAGCAAGCTGAAGCAGTGAAGATAGTCTTGAAAGTATGTGAGCGATGTAGAAAAAACGCTGCCTTTTGAAGGTGGGGATCTGGAGAGAATAGGAGATGTAGTGGTCCTCCAGGAACAATGCTTCCCTGCTCTGCAAAGATCTTATTCTGATGATTAGGTGAAACCATATACATTATGCAAAATAATTATATGTAAACTATACCAATGATAACATTCAGTTTTTCTTGATCAAATTCAAGATGTAGTAAGGCCATGTGTCCATGACACCTATAGAATTCAACAAAATTTAAGGTTACATAGTGATTTGATTCTCCAAGTGAAACAAAGTAAACACATTTGGAGTCCTGCGGGTAAGAAGTATTGGGGGTCTCTCAACAGCCTTCAGTACCACCGACCAACCATGGTATCCTGCTGGATCATTTATCTGGATTGGGCTTGAAGGTGTGGTGTTCTGGTCCTTCCTAGAGGAGTTGTCTCAGAAGGTGATGCTGAGGGACTTTTGCTCCACCCCATGGTAATTAACTTTCCATCTACACATCCCAGAGAGGCTGTTGAATGTATGAAGCAGTATCTGGAGGCTGAAATGTAATCCAGAGAAGATGGAGCTACTGTGGGTTGGGAAACCAACTACTTTGGATGGAGGTCTACAACCGGTCTGTGATGGGGTTGCACTCCCTGTAAAATACCAAATGCATAGACTAGGAGCCTTCCTGGACTCTGCCCTAACAGGGGAAAGTCCAGGTGGCTGCAGTGTCCAGGAGTGTGTTGTACCAGGTTAGATGGTATGCCGGCTGTGGCCCTATCTGGAGAAGATGCACCTTGCCTCAGTTATCCATGCAGTGGTGATGTCCAGGCTGGACTACTGTAATACATTGAACACGGAGTTGTCTTTGAAGATGGTCTGGAAACTTCAGCTGGTGCAGAATGTAGCCGTCTGAGTTTTGTTGGGGGTGAGGCGATTCAATGATATAAGACTTACACTGTGTCAGCTGCACTGGTATGTTTCGAAGTCCAATTTAATGTATAGTTTTAACATTTAGAGCCTAAACAGTTTGGGATGAAATTATCTGAAGGACCGCCTTCACCCTTATTAGCCTGTCTGCACTTTAAGATCAGCAAGAGACGCCCTTCTCATTTACCACCTGAGGGCAATTAGGCGGACAAGTACATGAAAGGGCTTTTTCCTCAGTAACCCCACACCTTTGGAATTAGTTGTCATTGGGGCCTGGCAGGCCCCATCACTGCAGGCTTTTCGGAAGGCCCTGAGAAACTACTGCTTTGCTCTGGCCTTCCCCTCATTATGTTTTATTGGTGTGAGCAGTGTGTAGTAGGTTTTGTTTTTATGCTGATGTTTGTTTGTTTTAGGATGTTTACTGCTTCTTTACTGTTTTTATTATGTAAGTTTTATTATTGTGTGTATTTCTTGTTTTTATTTTTACCTTATCAGTTTTTATTACATGAGTTATATTGTTGTATGCTGCCTTGGGAGGGCCCCTGCTCGGAAAGGAGGCCAAGAAATATTTAAAATAAATGAATAAGCCTAATAAACAAAAGCATGATCAGACCTAAATATTAATCTTGATTATCAAAGGACTTTTTGTTTTCCCTACCTTATTGTAAATTTACTTCTGAAATAAACTAACAGCCTTTTGAATATTTTTTGAAGCAGAATACCACTTTTTTTTAGGAAGAAGTATTACATTTTCATACAGTGCTGAAGGCTCATGAATAATTTTGAATTCATTTTCATTCTTTTATGTTTCCACTTTTAAGAGATTTTTTTTACTAAGAACCTTGAACAATCTCTTTACTCAGCAGTCTTCCACATTTTGTTTTCTTTCTTTTTTTTAACCTTAGAACTCTGTGTCTCCAACTTTGCAATACATTTTTTATATGTGGCATTTTGTTTTCAAGCAAGAGTTCATTCTGGATGGAAGAAATCGAAGCTAGTGAAAGGATTGGCTAATTATCATTTTTCTCAGGCCACCAGAAACATGCTGTTCTGTTGGCTTTGCAGTGTTTGTAATTTATACCCATTAAATTGATGTTTTATCATCTATTACTGATTTCTAGGCTTCTGTTTGCACTTATTGGCTGTAACAAGCATTTTGTTTTTGTACAGGAGAAAAATGGTCTCAGTCACTTCTACTGTATCCGAAAAGGAGAATGGGATTTGCAAATGATAAATGGGGAAGTTGACTAGCTAACTAATAAAGATTTGTCTTAATCAAGTATGATTTGTCAGAACAGGAGCGCGTTGAGGTCAGGGCACATGCAATGAATAATACAGCATTCACAGGAGAGGAGGACCAGGCAAAAGGCCTCATAAATATGCTGTGATTACCCAGTGCTAATTCATATTCAAAGAATGAGTGGCACTGAAGCCAGGGCCTAGGTTTCTGAGCAGTTAACCTATGGGTTGTTGTTTTTTAGGTCCTCTGGTCTTAAGGAAAGTTTAGCGTATTTTCTATAGGTATTGTTTTCAAGGCAGCTCCCTTAGCATTGGATAAATGTTGGCATTTGTGATTACTCATTTCAAGCATAAGTTATTAATAAACCTTTGTTTCTCTTACTTGTTTTCAACTATTTTTAACATGCATATATGTGCATATTAAAGGTGTTGTCCTTTTCCATTTTCTGTGAGTTGCTAAAGTGTTGGCGTCTTCTGAAAAGTTCTTTTTATTACACTGACAAATAAAATGGGGAGAATGGTTGCCTATCTGAAGTTAAATATTTCTATTGCTGTATAATTTAATTTAAAAAGTTATGATGAAAATGTATAGGTTTTATGGGTTCATTGTTGCCTGGTATAGGACACAAAGGTAGTCCAGAATAAGCTTGGGATAAGCTAGCAGTTGCTGTAGGTGAAAGAAATCTGAGGATGAAAAAAACCCCAGTTCAGTTTTCACTATCAGTAGGTACTGAATGCATAAAGGGGCCTCCAAGAATGTTTCCGGCTAGCCCAATCCTTAGATGCTGATAGGCACATCTGCTAGTGTATGTATCACCAAAAAAGAATATATGCACCACTGAAAAAGAAGACCAAGATTTGCATATGCTAATTTATATGTATAGATGCAAATTTAGAAATAATTGCTAGAATTAAAATTTTACAGAATGCAAGCCAATTAATTTCCCATCAAAATAACTCCCAAAAAAATCTTAAGAAATTATTCAATTGCACCCTCTGTCCAGATCACCCCAAATCACTTTATTTTTAATTTATTTATCCCTAATTAATTTCCCATCCAGATCCTGCTCCTCCAGATCAATTTTCCTTCAGTTAATTATCCCTCATTCATATTCATTCGCATTCTCTCTCTCTCTCTCTCTCTCCCTATATATATATGTGTGTGTGTGTGTGTGTGTGTGTGTGTGTGTGTGTGTTTAAAAAAAAAATTAAATATTGTCTTTCAGAGCACAACCCTTCCAAGGCAGCTTACAAAAACTGCTTGAGTACACATAAACAATCTGATTCCAAATATGACAGGTCTCTAACCTGTGATTTGGAAAACGCCTTATTTAATTTTTGAATTATTTGGGGTTCAAGACATCTTTTATATATATGCACAGGAAAGCACTTTTAGCCTGCAATCCTATGCCACTTTCCTGGGAGTTCGTCTGAATAGGCATATTATCTAGGATTGCACTATGATCGAACAATTTCTGAAGAGGGAAGCTCACCCAGGAGATATTCTAATCTGTTTAAGGGTGGACTGTAATTACCTGTGGAATGCTCTTCAGATCAGGGCAGGTGGCCAGATGCAAAAGAGGACAGGGGGTGTTGCAGAGTCAGAGATGAAGAAGACAACATTCAAGAAACGTCTCTTTGCATGCCACATTAAGGCCCTTTCTACACCTAAGGATTATCCCAGGAAAATGGAGGGATCGTCCCTGCCTGCTTCTGGGATCCCCTGTGTGTCATTTGGATGTACAGGGATGATCCCGGAACAATCCCGGGGGAAAAGGCAGATGTAGAAACGGCCCAACACTCTTTATTGTTGAATGCCTCTCTTGCAGTCCCTCCTTTCCACAGATGAGGTCATAGAGATAATTTTCCAGTCACTCTAGAGATGAGGGCTGAGCTGCTGCAGAAAAGCTGAACTGGGAAGGGCAATTTGCTAGCACCAAACCCCAGCCCTTATTTCATTGAACAGAGATAAGAGCTGGGGACTTGCCAGAGAGCTGGTGGGCCAGATTATATTCAGCCCATGGGCCAGAGGTTCCCTATCCCTACAGTAGGGTCAGTGCTAGTGCTTTTGGGATGGCTTGTGTTAAGTAGAAGCTGAGTATAAAGTATTTTTCTGAAGTTCTCTCACTGATTTAGGTCTCGAAGGTAAGACATTCCACCTGCTAAAAGAAGATACCTAGTGTATGCCACTGCTCACTTACTCTGTTCTGCCTGCATAAGCTTTTACTTGACACAGTCTCAGAGGCAGATACACTTGAAACGCAAGGCTAAGCTCTTCAGTAACAAATTACTGAATACATATCTTTCTTGGCTTCTTTATTGCCCATACTCAATTGTAAACTGTGAATTCTAATATTCAGCTACTTTACTCAACATTCTACAGTTTCCTCTATATTGGCATGTAGTCATACCTATTGTTCTGTTCAGCCATATAGCCAATCCTTGTCACTGAAAAACCTTATGACCTAAATACCTCTGTTAGCGTGGGCTTTCATATCTAAATATGTCAACTGAAAAGCTATAAATTACAGCAGCTTTATTGTGGTACAGCATTTAAGATGTTTCAGCAGTTTCTTTTATCAACTTGCTGTTGTAAGAAATTTAATAATTTGGCTCAAACCTGAACTCTTTGGCTTCAGACTATGTATTCCCAAATCTATAAATCTGAGCTGTCACTTCAGTAATACTTCACATTCAGTCTTTTCTTAAAAGTACCGCTCCCTCCTCTACCACCACCCTTTTTAATCTGTTACTGATGTGATCAGTGTTTCATAAAATTGCATATGCTGGGTTTCTAGGTTCTTAAAAACAAAAATAACTGTGCTGCTCCATGAGAGAGAGAAACCCAATGAAAATGCTACGAAGGGGTGTATAAACTTTCAGTTTCTAAAGAACTCTTCATCAGGCTGGATGGTACAAAAAGGAGGAGGGAGGGAACAAAAAAAATATGCAAATATTAGGCGAGCCAGACATGACCATGAGGCTGCAGTATAGATTCCATCTTGAGACTGAGTGTAAGCCTCAGACCTCGTGACTATGCCATCTGGCCTAATCTTTGAATTTATTGATTGCTCCCCTCCCCACCCCATGCCGCACCCATTTTTTGTACCATTTAGACTGATAAAGAGCTCTGGAGAACGTGAAAGTTTGCATACTTTTTATGGCTTTTTGGCTAATCCAAATAAATGTATTGCCTACATTTTAAGTTCTTAAAGTTACTAATCTTGACCTCCTTCAGGGAGGTTTCCTATACTCGAGAAACATAAAGGTAGAGGTAATTCCTAGTTTGTTATCCACTACTGATATGGAAAGGCATAAGTATAAGTCTGTAACCTATTATTTGTTGCTCATCGTTGAGTACCTTGAGCATTTTGATATACCTAAACCAGATCGTAATGATTCAAACATATACCATTCCATTCAAGATCTTCAGCTATGGGGCGGTATATAAATGTAATAAAATAAATAAATAAATGCCGTAACTGCTATTGCTGTGCCACAAGATCAGATTATATCAATTATTAACCTCCCTTTTGTTTAGTTTTACAAGAACAAGCCTCAGTGAGATTCAGGCTCACATAAATCTATCTCTACCTTCAGCACACCCTTGAGGAGGAGATTAGAAAGTTCTGCTTCCATTTTAGATTAACTCACAGTTTAGCATGCTGTCCAAATCCTAAACTGTGTTTAATCTTAGCTGAACAAACCAGATTCATAAATTGCAGTTTGAAGTTACCTTGTTTCATCTGATCATGGATAGAATTAGATACAGTTTGTCTGGGTTTGGACAATATGGCAAGCTGTGATTAATCTAAAACAGAAACAAATGCTTCTGAACCCCTCATCATAGCCATACTGGAGGAGGGGGAAGGAAGAGGGAGTCTGCAAGGCTGAGGCTTGCTGTGGCTTGTCCTTGCAATGCTAAACTGTCATTTAGCATGATATCCAAACCAGCCAAGTATCACACTCTTCTCAAGTTAAATCTAGTGACTTGAAGATGAAATAAATATGGATTTTAAGAAACTTGTTTCATTGTCCCTTTAAGGCTTGTAGTGAATGATGAATTTACACGTGGCGGTATGTCGTAATTTCAAAGCAGCATAACTTAAGAGTGAGATATTTTGTCTGTTCAATTTTCATGGCTTTTGTCAGGCAGCACATAAATTATACTAGTGGTGTAAAAGTATTTCCAGTTTGTGATTCTGGATAGTTTATGTATTGTATTAAAATAAAATGATACTCTTCTTTTGGAATTCTGAACAGTATTGCTTAATTTATCATTTTTAGTTGCAGTAAAGTGAGAGATTGAACCTTTGTGTTTTAGGGACCATAAGCCTGGGTTTTGCAAGACGTTACTTTTGAAACATGAGAGTTTCAAAAGCAGTGTGTGTTGTAGTGAGAAGGGGACTATTTCAGTTATACGCATGGGCATACACCTCAGGGAGCTCTCTGAACCCTAAATTCTGGATGTGGAGGTTCTTATCATTATGCATCCTGCAAACCCATTCCAAAGTTTTCAACCGGTAATGTAGATACTGCTTAGGGGTAAAATTGTGAAAAAATCCTAATTATATCTGAATTATTTCAGAAGCTCAGAGATGCAAGTTGTGCAGTGAAGGGAATTAATGTTTACATGCATGTCATATGGTCCTGTGGATGTATTTATTTCCTAGTACAGCAATGGATAACTCAAAGCTTTGTCCACACAGCAGGGTGACCGCCTATGCATCACCAACAAGTGGAAATGCATCACCAAAAAAGAGGACATAGATTTGCATAATTAGATGTGTTGATTTATATGTATAGCTGCAAATATAGAAATAACTACTACAATGTAAACAGAAATGCAATACATCTCACTATAGTGGGAACTGGGAAGATGTTACCAGGTGGCCAGTTTGCCTGCTCGGTTTGCTGACCATAATCCATCTGTTGATGGTTCAGTTCAAGGCCTTCACTCTCTCTTCTTTGGTTCTTTTATCTTTATTTTTGGACTGGGCAGCCAAAAAAGTGCTGTCTTCTGTAAAGTAGGGCAGATAATCACACTAGCAGTATTACAAACCTTGTCATTATGCTATAGTTGCATGTAAATATACTAGCTTGCGTGTTTCAAGGGAGTGCCAGAGTTTTAGGTATTGGATATTTTGCCAAAACGTGATATTTAAAAAGAAACATCCAGCAATGGATGTTTCTATTCAAATGATTCTTATTCTTACATACTTTGTCAGTTGAGCCCAAGGGTTCTAGAATATCATGGTTTGATCCTCAAAGCCTGCTTGCATGTGTGAAAGCAGCCATTGAAATGGACATCTGATTTCACCTCCCCCCACCCCTGCCAGCTGCAGCCCCATGCACCATAGTGCTACTGTTCCAGAGTAACCCTCTGGAGTGGCTTTTCAAAGGACTGCAGCTGAGAGAAGGCCCGCTGGTTTGGATCCAAACCCCCATGCATTCACTACTGCAGTAAGACCCACTGCTTGCACAATGAAGGTGAAGCACTTCCGGGAGCAACTGCAAATGAGTAGAAACGCTCGAATGGGACAAGTCAGCAGAACTCGCTTAAGGGAGCTCTGCTGACCTGTCCCAATCCAGAAACGAGTGTTCCTGCATTCCTATAGGAAGCGTTAAATCCCAGTTGCACAAGCGGTGGATTCCACTTGTGTGATGGGAGCAGTGGGAGGCGCTGTTTGCACAATGGCTCTTTTGGACACTATAGTCACACATCTATGCATATTTCATGATGCTATTCATTTGATGTTGCTTTGCAAAATTTCCACCATTTCAATGGCATCTCATAGATAATTTTATGCTGATGATATTCTAACTAGAAGTAGCCATTTTAGTGTCTATCATCTTTCAATATAGGACCCAAAAAGGTGCCGGCTGTGAAAGTTGTTGCATCTTCCAGTTATTTCTGTATATTTGCTAGGAGCCAATGCAGCTATTTCAGGTCTTTGACTTCTGTGCCAGTTTGAAATTCATGGCTGAAAGTATCGCCCTTAAGTGTCATATCAAGAATTCATTTTGTGGTATTCCAACTGACATGGTCTCCTTCCTTTATTTATTGATATCTTCAGTCATTGGCAATGAGAGGGAAATACACTATTTGTCAAAGTTGACAGCATTCCACTCTTGGCTAGCGTTGATGCCACTGTTGACTTCATAGCTAGACAATAAGTTTGGCCATTAGAAGTTGCCAATTGACAAAAGTATCTCTCATATTTAAGGGTTAGTTGTTGATCTTTGTTTGCTATCTGTATTATCAGACTCCCCCTCCTTATAACAACACTTTCTTTTTTACACCTTTTTTTTTTTGTAGGAACAGTTTAAGGGTTTTAGGCAGTTTAAGGCGTTTTAAAGATAGGTTTGTGTTATATACAAGTGAGATTTCATAGCTTTGACTTTGAAAGTCAATTTGAATTTCTAGCCCATTCTATCCTGAAGGTTCGGGATGAGCACCAACAGCAAAAATCTTCAAACAGAATTTCAAAAATTCACTAAAATTTCAAAGGCTTCTGTTTTGGTTTTAATTTCTTTCATAGACAAGATTGAAAAAGAATGGATGTGCCTTCAAATATTAATGCTCATTTATCCATACAATAGTGTAACACAATTTCTAATAATGATACACAAGGGTAAAGGGCAGATCACACAGTTCAGAAACCATTCTACTACTATTCTACCATCTATATATCACAATCTGTACTTGTAATTTCTTAGCAAAATTATTATATTTATCTTTCTATACATAAGTTACCACCTTTCACCTCTGGGAGGCATAACTTATGCAGCTAAAAGGATGAGATAATATAATGGTTCTATCAATTTGTGGTCTATCTGAGGAAATATTTTTGACTGAAATAGAGAAATATTTATCTTATTCTGTAGGTCACTTCAAAAAGATAAGAGTTTTCCCTCCTGTGTCACTTATAAAATGTACAATGCCTTTTGGTGAAGTGTATTAACTCAATTAATAAAAGCGATCAGAAAAGAACAATCCAGATAATAAGCACCTGTGCACACCTCACCATTTAACTTTCAGGGATGGTACAATTTCCAAACTGTTTACTCATTTAAGGTTTAAAAACTAGCTTAGATTTTTTATGCAAATTATTGAACGTTTAGTTGATAGAAAATATCTAATGTATGCTATCACTTGAGTATGTCCAACTCCCATCAGAGGTCTAGAGCCAATTGGTTGGATCCAGAATTACATATGCATACCAGAGCTGACAGAAGTATTCTTCCATACTGCCTTCTCTACACGGTAGCCCTGCAGCCTCTTCCTGCTCATGGAAGATGCCTCTATCCAATTCACCTCAGACCCCTGTGCCACTGCCCACCCCATTCAGCAGGCTCCTACAACCCACCCACCCCAATGTACTATTTTGGGAGGGATGGGAGACTGCTGAGGGAGGAGCCAAATTATAGGACCCCCATTATACACTCTAGATACAGCCCATTTGTTGGGATTCAGATTGGCCCATGTGTGAACATGAAAGGAAGTGGATGATTTTTTTTTCATCAGGAGAAAGATCTCACACCTTATAGCAGGGGTGCAGAACTGAATTAAGGTGGGAATCTGGATTGCCCCCCAAACTCATTGTGGGTTGGATGATGTCAGTGGATGTGGCCCTGCTCACCCACCAATTTTTCTCTCTCCATGCTTCCTCCCTTGGAGAAAGGAACTCAGCATGAAATCCCTGGCTTCATGCAACCCCCAGTGCCCACATGATCACTACTCTTCCTGGTAAGCCTGAGTCCCCAGATTTGCACAGCTCCCAGCACTGTATCAAGCTATTCAACTTGTGCTAGGGCAGTCAGCTTCTCCTTCCCACGCAGGCCACATCCCCATGTTACCTCCATTCTGCCCCTCCTGGAGCTACCCTATGAAGAAGCTCTGGAGGCCAGATTAGGCCTGCGGGCCACAGGTTCTGCACTACAGCCCTGCCTTATGGGGTGCTACTCATGTGAGAAAGCCCCAGACATCATGGAGGCTTTTCAAGAGTGGGGCCTGCTGCTAGAATGGGGAGCCCCTGTGTTTGTGCAGAACTCTATGGAGTATACTTTTGATCTTGCTGATACAGTGCTGAGATGTTTTGACCTACAACTTCCATCATTCCTCATTATGACTATGCTGGCTAGATCGAATGGTAGTTGTAGATCAAACATCTGGAAGACCACATTGCCCACCCCTGTGCTAATACAATTTGTGTTTTCCCCAGTATTTCATTGTTGGCTGTGGTTCTGCATCCATTGAAGACTTTAGTAATATCAATTAGATTTTAATCTTCCTCTTTACAGTAGTACTCTCCATTTTTTCATGATTTTGAGTTTTTGTTGGTTTGTTTTTGTTTTCCTGCAGAACAGATTGGTCAGGACATACTGGAAAACCTCAGCCATGATAGAGAGAAGATTCAGCGTGCTAGAGAAAGAGTAAGTTCAACTATAAGAAACAATTTGTTTGCAGCTTTGCATGCAGTACAATGATTATCACCAGAATTCATGGTAAAGGAGTAACGACTACTTTTCTTGCTGCACAGCTGGATGGAGATGGCATTTACCCTTTTTTTCAGACCAAGTTTCAATTCATCCATATAAATTGAAGTTCATATCCAAGTTTCATTCAGTGCTCATTCCCATAGAATCATAGAATAGTAGAGTTGGAAGGAGCCTATAAGGCCATCATGTCCAACCCCCTGCTCATTGCAGGAATTTACCTTAAAGCATACCTGACAGATGGCTGTCCAGCTGCCTCTTGAATGCCTCTAGTGTGGGAGAGCCCACAACCTCCCTAGGCAATTGGTTCCAACCTCCCTAGGCAATTGCTTGTTTGCATCTTTCTTGAATTGTGGAGCCCAGAACTGGACGCAATACGCAAGATGAGGCCTATCCTGTGCTGAATAGAGTGGAACCAGTACCTCATGTGATTTGGAAGCTATACTTCTATTAATGCAGCTCAAAATAGCAGAAACAAACTTCAAAGTGATCTTGATAGGCTGGAGCGCTGGGCTGAATACAACAGAATGAAATTTAATAGGGATAAATGCCAAGTTCTACACCTAGGAAAAAGAAACCAAATGCACAGTTACAAGATGAGGGGTACTTGGCTCAGCAATACTACAAACAAGAAGGATCTTGGAATTGTTGTAGAACACAAGCAGAATATGAGTATCATTTTGAGATACTAAGTATGTCCTCTAGCAATGAGCTATGGGTTCTCAAATTACTGACTAACAATAAAGTTGCTTGATTGACTTTCCACTGAAGGTCCCAAGTTTGCTCCCCAGCATCTCCAGGTAAAGCTGGAAAACACTCCTACTTGAAATATTGGGCATTCACTGCCAGTCAGTATTGACAATACAGAGCTACAGAGACCAATGCCCTGACTCAATATAAGGCAGTTTCATTTATTCATCTGAAAGGTGGCCGAATCAAGGAACATTTTTGCTACAGTAAAATCAAACCAGCTAAAATTTAATACAATGATAAGTAGAAATGCTGTTGGTGAAGTTGTCCTTAGTCAGGCTCAGGGAAAAAAACACATTCAAAGTTTCATTAAAGCCCACCTCAAAGGAGAGAGAAGCTAACACCCCCCAAATTATCCTTTAGCTCATGTTTCAGTCCATCCTGGAGAAGAACTTCAGGTTTCAATCCTGCAGTATTTTCTTCTCCCACCCTGTACAAGCTGATGGAGTAGCTTCACTCCATTAGCTTGCATATGAAGGTGGGAAGGAGGACAAAATTCAGTGGTGGGGGGTGGGGGCTTCATTTCATCAGCTTCTGTAGCGGCAGGGAGGGACTGTGGGAGAGATTGCTAGAAAGCATTACCTCTTGGACATGGGGAAGATTTTTGGATAGTTTCCGAGTTATTCTAAGGCAAGCTTTGTGGATCATTCCTATCTTGAACAATAACACAATATAATGGAAGAATGAACGGATAGAAGTATTCTACAAATAGGCTAACATTCCGCCGCCACCCCCTACCTATTCAGAGGCTTTGAGCAACAAATCTTTGAAATTCAGTAGGAATACAGTGTAAAATAGGGAAGGAGGATGGACAGTCGGACTGGTGGGGGAATGCTCGGGAAAAGTCATAGCTGCACTAATTTCTTTGCTGTGATGCAGCAAAGAGACTTGGCAAACCTGCTTGTCACTCACCAGAACATTCTCAGAGTTGTGAATGAGTAAAAACCACTTAGGATAGGTAAAAAGTGTGTCTACAATATTGGAAGTATAGTAGTAACCTTCTCATCTGAAGCTTTCATTGCCTCTTGTTCTACATAGATGCTGTCTTTTCATCTCATAGATAGTAGCCTTCAGTGGTCAGAAAGTTTATCATATTATGAAATTATCAGAACATGAATTGGTTGTTCAAGTTATCAGAATCAACACAGTGAAAATTAGCTTCTTCTTTTTAACTCTTCTGGCCTCTTATTTACAATTCTCAGCGATTAATTTCTATAAAGAAGGATGTTGGTGCTCATACCTTTCTGGATGCTGCAAAGTCTAAGCTGGAAGTCCTGTCCCCAATTCCAAACTGGAAACAAAGGGAATATAGTTGATCAGTGTTCAGAGAAATGCCAATCTCCACAGCAACATTTTTTCTTTATTACCAAGTCATATTGTGTGTTCCATTGCTAAGACCTGGCATTGAAAACAGGTTCTAAGGTTGAAACCCTGCTCAGATTATTTGTTGGCAAATTTAGTTTTTCTTTGCAGGTTCATTTTTAACTATTTATTGAAAAATATTAACACATACAATAGATGTAGAGTATATAAAATAAAGACTAGCTGCTTGAATTTTAAAAATCAAAATTTTGAAGGCAAGGCATTTGTGTTATACGATCCCATAGCTTTATAAACAGGTGCCATTTAATTCTCATTTAGCTCTCTGGTGATTTCAAGGTGACTCTCTTTGCCTTCCCTCACTTGGTTCTTTTTTGTACTTTCTCTTCTATTTTTTGCAGTGGTTCTTCCCTGCTCTGTTTTTCTGATTTTAAACTTTTACTTCGTGGTTCCTTTTTCTTTTAGTTTTCCACTCACTGTTCTTGCCTCCTGGAATTCTTTGTCTTTCTTGTTTCCCCCTCAATTCTCTTCTGCTGGGTCAAGAAATCACCCCACTCTTGACACTGTGCAGAGTGTATAAAAGAAAGAACAACAGCCATGTTGAAGTAGAAACTGAAGTGCCTCTCCCAGAGGACATAGCCCCTCCTTCTTTTTCTCCCTTTAACCCATGAAGAAACATAACATACCATGCCACAATAAGCAATAAGGATTATTTTGGTGGTGGTGGTGGTTTTAAAAAGATCTCTTTACATATTGGGTCATTTGCAATCTTAGAATTTGTTTTTTCTCCACAGCTCAGAGAAACAGATGCAAACTTGGGCAAGAGTTCAAGGATCCTTACAGGAATGTTACGAAGGTAAGGGCAAGGTAGGGACCCTCTCTTTCTTTTTCTTTCTTTCATATATACATTGTAAGTTAAATACATTTCATAGATTCTTCTCCATGCTGGGGCAGTGCCTGCTGAAAAAGGGGGGGCAATGTTTCTCTCCCCATCCCACACTCAAGACATATGCTGTTAGTACATAGTGATATATGGATGTAGACACCTGTGCACATTTCCCAAATCTGTGCTGATCCCTCCTGCTCCACTAGAACAAGGAACACATGCTCCAAGTTTCCCATCTATCACTGAGCAATGAAGAGCAGGCTGGATTGGGATATGTGAAGTATATACACATGCTTCCTATTTCCCATAATGCCCTGGCATAGTGGCTGCATCCATACACATACGCTAGAGGATGTCACTCTGTTGTGCCATCTCAGCAAATATTCATCTAGTCTAGCATTCTGTTCACACAGTGGCCAACCAGCTGTCGACTAGGAAACCCACAAGCAGGTCACAAGTGCAACAGCACCCTTCCTCCCATTTTGCCCAGCAACTGGTTACACAGACTTACTGCCTCAGATACTGGAGGTAGCACATAGCCATCAAGACTAGTAGCCATTGATAGCCTTCTCCTCCAGGAATTTATCCAATCCCTTTTTAAAGCCATCAAAATTGGTGGCCATCACTACATCTTGTGGTAGTGAATTCCATAATTTAAATATGCGCTGTTTGAAGAAGTACTTTGTTTATCTGTTCCGAATCTCAAACCGAACAGCTTCATGGGATGATCCTTGGTTCTAGTATTATGGAATAATAATTATGTCTCACTATACACTTTCTCCACACAATGCATAATTTTGTACACCTCTATCACGTGTCCCCATCCCCTCCTTTTTCCAGGCTAAGCAATCCCAACTGTTGTTATTTTCCCTCATAGGGGAGATGCTCCAGCCCCTTGAGCATTTTAGTTGCCCTTTTCTGCAGTTTCTCCAGCTCTACCATATCTTTTTTTTAGGTGTGGTGATCAGAACTGTACACAGTATTCTAAGTGTGGTCACACTATAAATGTGTTTAAAGGCAATGCGATATTGGCAGTTTTATTCTCAATTCCTTTTCTAATTATGCCTAACATAGAGTTTGCCTTTTTTCCAGCAGCCGCACACTGGGCTGACATTTCATTGAGCTGTTCACCACAACCACAAGATTACTTTTCTGGTTGGTCACCACTAGCTCAGATCCCATCAGGTTATTCTTTAAGTTTGGATTTTTTGCCCCAACGTGCATCACTTTGTACTTGCTTACATTGAACTACATTTGCCATTTGGATGCCCACTGTTCCAGTTTGGAGAGATCCTGTTGGAGCTCCACAAAATTCTATATTATTTTAACCACTCTAAATATTTGGGTGTCAGTGGCAAACTTGGCCATTTCATAGCTTACTCCTAATTCCAGATCATTCATGAGCAAGTTGAAAAGCATTGGTCCCAATTCAGATCCCTGTGGGACCCACACTATCCACTGGGAGAATTGACCATTTATTCCTACTCCCTCCTTTCTGTTCTTTAACCTGTTACTGATCCATAAGAGGACAACCTCTCTTCTTATTCCATGACTGCTAAGTTTGCTCAAGAGACTTTGGTCAAAAGCCTTTTGGAAGTCCAAATAAACAATAAGCTCACACTAAAAGTATTAGTAATAAATCTGCTAAGCCATCAGGCTTTGAGTTAAATACTTCATCACACAAACCCATTGTTAGAATGCAGTAGTATTGATATGCCCCAGAATGCCTCAAAAATGTGATCTGTATTCTGCCTGGGAAATATAGAAATAAACCAATTACAATTAAATTTATACACCATTGCCACATAACTTTACTTAGTGACATTGTTTAGCAATTATTTGCAATCATCATATTTAACTAGGTTTTTTAAAAAGTGTGTTATTCAAGTTCACAAAGTATGAGTGGGAGTTCAGTGGGAGTATATATTAATTGGCTGTTCTACAAGACTTTCCAAAGTCTAAATGCCCAGTCTAAAGATATAGATAGATAGATAGATAGATAGATAGATAGATAGATAGATAGATTTATTTATTTATTTCAGAACCCTTTTTGAAATATATGTGAAATCCAATATGGTTTAATGCATAAAATTTCACCATCCTTGAAAACTAGTTCCAAACAATTTAATGTTATTCTTCAGTGCATAATTACCTTCCACAGACAAATACATGGTACTATCATCCTTTGGAGGCCATTTTAACCCTCTCTGTGTGGCAAGTTGTGTGCAGCTGCCTATCATGACATTCCCCCAGTTTTTTCTAAGCTCCCACAAATGGACAAAGGTATACAGTGACTTGGAGAAAATTGCTTGATCCATAAGGCAAGTTACTGCACATGAACAACTTGCCAAGTGGTGATAGGTACACATGAAGTGATTTAAAATATATAGCAACCCTTAATCTTATCATGAAAATACCTTGTGTTTGTTTTGGTTTTTACTTACTTGTATATTCAGCTGACAAAGGTTAAGATAACGGTGACTCTTGCTTCCATTTCATAAACTTCTCACAATTCAGACTCTGAACCATAGCGTACAAAATTCTCTGATTAAGAGTAATATGTAAATGACACAAGCTAAATTCAAAATCCATGGAGAAAGGAAGCAGCAATTGAAAGAGATGGTTCAGCGCCTGTAGACAATCAAAATAATAATAAAAAACTCCATGGGCAAACCTATATCCTCCCCTGGAAGGGCCCTGCGACATGAGCTGTAACGAATATTCTGCATATGTCTCCATTTTGTCAAATCTCATTAAAGGGTTTTCTTGCTTTATGTCAATTGAGCTGTCCAAAAATCATTCATCATTTTTAGTGTAAAAAAAAAGTCATACAGTTATTTAAATAATATCATATTAATGTTAAAGTTCAGCTGTCACTTAATAGTATGGCTTAATCAGACATAGCATTTAAGAAAAATAGTTTTTTCGGGCTTTACTTCGCTTTCAGGTTGGCAGATTCAAATAAGGATTTATGGGTTTCTAAACCAATGTATTTTCCCCCCATGTTTATGCTTGATGAACCTCAGCTTTTCTTTCAGGCGAGTGCAGTCTGTTATTTTCAGTAAAATAAAATATCTTCTCACATTGCGTTTGAATACATTTGCAAGTAATTTAGTGAGGGCGAAAGAAAAACACGCGGTAACCTTTGACACTGTTGTGTGCTTGGGAGTCACAGTTTATAAGTGTTCCGTAAGCCAAATGAAAAATGTGACCTTTGTAAAATATTCATAAAGCCCTGTTCTTAGACAAATGGATTATGTAGTAAAAAATTTTTTACATAACTTTTTTGTATTTTAAAAAGGCATTTAATTTCCCTTTTCTTTTTTTGTACAAAAGAAGCCCCCAGATGTACCCATAAGGCTAGAGGGGCAAGTTCAACTTTCATTCCAGCAAATGAATGCATTGGTGAAAGTCACATAGCTTTGCATGCTTCTGTCCTTGTGCTGACTTGGTTTATATTGCGGGAAGTGTGCCTGGTGTAATGCACAGCGAAAATTATCCCCTATCTCAAACAGGTAAATTCATGAAGTAATTTAAATATTTTTATATACATAAGGACAAAGCTCTGTAGCAGTTTTCCAGAGTCAGCAGTTTTGAATGTGTGTGTTTTTAGGATCACTTGAAATGCAGTCATAAGAGATCCCCCCCCCCTTCAAATGAAAAGAACTTTCAGCAAAGATCTAGATCAGGTACAATTGCTGGAAACTTATAATTACCAGAAAGTGGCAGTTGGTCCTTCCTGATGTTGCTTACTTCTGGATCCCAAGCAGACATGCACTTAATTGCTGTATCAAGTGGTGGAGAGCTTTATTTTACCCAATTACTATGTGGAAATAAGGTTGCTAAGTTGAAGTGGGCAAAGCTTCCTTACTGCATGTTGAATCTGCTGAGACATTTTGCAAGCATATGTTTACCACCTTGATTAAGGGCATGATATTCTGCAGTGAGTTTCTAATCTAATTCCTGGATTAGTAATCTTTGTTTGGCCTTCATCTCAGACCTTCTATCTTGAAATACCTTCTATCTTGAAACAGAGATACCTTCTATCTTGAAATGATAGATACCTTCTTTCTTGAAATGCCACCTCTGACTAACTACTTTTCTCCTCTGTCTCCCAATACCCATTCTGGCACTGACAAGATAAATATTTAGAAAGAATTTTGTTTAAAGCAGGTGTCTTTGTGTTGAGTGAAGGCTGAATGTGGAAGAATCTCAGGTTAATTTAGCATTTTCTCATACTTTGTGTATGTTGATGGAGGAAAATATCAATGTCAATATTAATTAATATGCACTAGTTAAATCAGCTGTTAACAATTGTTACCTAGCCTTGACTTATGATACAGCCAGCTGGAGATGAGCCATCCATTTTTTGTGCCTCTTCAAGTCACAGTTATATAGGAATTTACAGGAAAAACTGAGCAGTTTATTGTGGTTTGAGCAACTATATTTCATGTATGTAGACATATCTGCATTATTCTTAACAATGCAATTTCCTTTCCAGATCATTTTTTAAAGTTCAAAATGTGAGCCTCAGACTCCTGATCTTGTTTCTGATGTCACATTTCAGCCGTGTGTGTGTGTGTGTGTGTGCGTGTGCACGTGTTGTGGGGGGACACATTGCCATGTAAGATGGGAGCTTCTATACTCAAAAGGCCTGCTAGCTATTATTATATTGCCATTTTTATTGTTATTATTGTTATATTTTCCAAAGAGGCAGAATGAACTGACCAGCTCTTTAGGAAGTTGGATGCAATATTTATTTGTTAACTTTTACATCCCTCCTTTCCTCCAAGGAGCCCAATGTGGCGTACATGATCGTCGTCCTCTCCATTTTATCATTGCAACAAACCTGTGAGGTATATCAGGCTGAAAGTCAGAGACTGGCCCAAAGTTACCTAGTGAGCTTCATGGCTAATTAGGGACCAAAATCCTCCTCTTACTAGTCCCAGTCCAACACTCTAACCAGTACACCATGCAGGTTTTCAATGAGAGGTTTCTCCACTCTTACTGTTACATAATCACAACATTGCCATGTTTCCAAAATGGAACTAAGTACTCATCAATATTTACAAATGTCTCCCACAATCAATACAATTCTATCTGGTTGCACATAACAAAAACATAACATCTAAATTCTTTTTTCAATCTCCAACCTCATTTGCAGTTAAGAAAGACTGACAGAAAATGTAATATTCTTCTAAATACATTTTCTGTGGGCACCCATCGAATTTCTATTCAGTAGTCACAAAAACAGAAGAATTGAATATCTTTGGTTAGATTCTAAGCAAAAGATAAAGACAGAAAACAAAACTATGTGTTGTTATATCCTTGGATACACTTAGTGTTGTGTCCTGTTAAGTATTTATTTATTTATTTTTGCAACATTTTGCAGAGTACAAGGAACAAGATGAAAAACAACTGCACTCTCAACTGAGGAACATTTCCCCCTAGTAGAGCATCCCACTTTCTTAATAACTCTACTTTTTGATAATTTTCATCTTGAAAATAGTTACACATGAGGTGTTTGGAGACTGGTGAATGCATCTGCCTCTATAAAAAGGCCCCTTTTCAAATTTAATTTTAACCAGGAGAGGGGCTGGAGCTCTGGCTGATGAAAATAGGGCCATATACGCTCAACACTCTGTTGATAGATTGGGTGATTTGCCAACACCTTCATGACAACCACTAATATATGCAAGAATAAAGCCTCCTTTATCCAGCAGTCTAGTTGGTCAAATTCCTTCTGTTATGTTATTTCCAGCAATTGGTATGAGTTCCATTCCTGTCTGGACTTGCAATAACCATGTTTTCACATACTATCATTTATACTTCCAATAAGTAGCCTAAATATATATATTGTGAATGGAATTACAAATTAAAGTAGAAAATGACATAACTGCTTAATGCAAATTTTAAATATCATAAAAACTTATGGTTGCATTGTCTCAAAAAAAAAAAAAAAAAGGTAGAACCAGAAAACTATGGAGGGGAAGGTATCAAAACATGAGACATTAGCTACCTAAATGATATGGGGATTTTCAGCTTAAACTTGTTGAATATTTGTACTATAATTAGAAAGATTAGAATATTTGCAGTGTAATTAGGAAAACAAAATATGTTTCCTTTTCAGTGGGTAGTCTTTTTTTCTGAAGTGATGGACAAAACATCTGGAAGACTTAAATGTAATGTCAGTACAATTCCTAAGGGTGAACAGACTTGATTATTAGGCATTCCAACCAGAAAACAAGCAAACCTTTGAGGAAGTTCAAATAAAAGAATATAGTTATCCTGGGGAAAGGGAATATATCAATTTCATTTAACAGGAAGAATTTCTTTTAAAATGCATCTTGTATATCAGGTTCTATATTCTCCTTTTAACTGCATAATAATCTCTTCTATATTAAAGAAGATATTGTTTTGTAAATTAAGAAGCAATTTTTAAGTCCAACAAATCACTTGTTCCCTTTTTTAACATACAGAACAGACAGGATTTGTTAAAGTATTTTAGGGCAATTTCATATATTTCATGGCAGCATACCCAGGTTTGAGACCATGTTTGGGAATATCCAAGACAGAGGTGCTCCTGGTCAGTTGAAAGGCAGATCAGGGAATGGGGATTCAGCTTGTGCTAGATGGGGTTACACTCCCCCTGAAGGCAGGTCTGCAGCTTGGATGTACTTCTGGATTGAGCCCTGAGCCTGGATGCCCAGGTTTCGGCGGTGGCCAGGAGTACATTTGCACAGTTAAAGCTAGTGCGCCCGCTCCTAGAGATGTCGGTCCTGGCCACAGTGACACATGCCTTAGTTATATCCCAATTGGATTACTGTAACGTGCTCTACCTGGGGCTGCCTTTAAAGAGTGTTTGGAAACTCCAGCTGGTTCAAAGAGCTACAGCCAGATTGTTGACCAGGGCTGGTTACAAGGAGCATACAACTCCCCTGTTAAAACAGTTCCACTGGCTTCCAAAGTGCTGGTTATGACCTATAAAGCCCTATATGGCTCAGGTCCAGGTTATCTGAAAGACTGTATTCTCCCTTATGAGACTGCCCGTGCTTTGAGATCTTCTGAGGAAACCCTTCTTTCAGTCCCATCATCTTCACAGGCACGCCTAGTGAGAACATGGGAGAGGGCCTTCTTGGTGGCTACTCCAGTGCTCTCAAACTCTTCCCGGGGAAGTTAGACTGGCTTTCTCCTTGTTGTGCTTTCGGAAGCAGGCAAAAACTTCTATGTTCTGGCAGGACTTTAGCGAATAATCTGGGCCTCAGTCTATGATAAGGACTTGTAAAATTGTCGTGTATTTTAAATGTTTAATATTTTAATATTGTAATATAATTAATATATTTTAAACTTTTGTATATTTCTTTTCATAGGTTTTAAAATGTATATGTTTGAAATTTTGTAAAGCCGCCTTGAGGCCCAATATTGGGCAAAAGGAGGGATACAAATAAATAAATAATAATAATAATAATAATAATAATAATAATGTTTGCACTTCATAGGGAGCTATGGCTAGTCATGGCTCTCTGATAAGTATATTTGTATAGTTGTTTTGAAAGAGTGTTTGCTTCATTCACTAATTACATTTTATTCGTTTATTTATTTATTTTATTAAAATATTTGTATCCCGCCCTGTTATCATTGGGATCTCAGGGTGGTATACAGATCAAATCAGAACAATATAAATATAAATAATTTACACAGCTAAAAATGTATTAAATCCTCAACAAATTAAAACCCATAAAAAATTTTTAAAAGCAATACAATAATTAAAAACAATTAAAACTATGTGTAACCATGGAGCATTTAGTCCTCGAAGGCTTTCATAAAAGCCTTTGAGGGCTAAATATATGTTAAGGTACACACTTAAAAATAATTTAGGTGCACACTTTAATAAAACCTAACATGTGAAATGGTCTTCAGTTTTCTTAGTGGTTTCTTCCAGGCTTTGGAACTCCTTGCCAAGAGAGGTTTAGCTAGCCCCCCTCTCTGGCCACCCTGCAAAAACATTTTTATTTAGACAGATTTTTGGCACATAAGCTGACATGTAAACACGCTGTAATTGGCTTTAGTTGGTCCTTTTTATTGTTTTCATTGATGTTTACTGATTTTGTTTTTACTTGCATTTTACTATATTTTATTACCTCATATTAACATAGTGGATTAGAAATTATAACGTTGAACCACACAATTTTAAGTTTGGTTCTAAAGATGCCTTGGAGGAGCAGAAAGGCACTTCTATTCTCATGAAGGGTGCCCTGTGGATTTTGCCAATTTTTCCTTCCCTCCCTCTTTAGCCCCCCACAGCCATCCCATGCTCTTCTGAAAGGTCCTAATCCCTTAGCAGCTTTTTTTTGGGGGGGCGGGGTAGTGCAGGCAGCTGAAGTGGGACAAATGAATGTCCCTTTGCACAAATGGAACACAATTCACAGTTAATTGATCCAACCCTTAATGTGAAAAAGCTGTGTAGTGTTTCTGTTGAATTCATGTTACATTTATGGCAAGGTGTGAAGCCCAATCTTTGGACGGCATATTAGGTTTATATCTGAAGTTTTATTTTGGACATATGTGAACATATGATTATGATCTAAGTACATCTCTTTATCTGCTGTTTCTACATTGTTCTTTCAAAAATGTACATGTACTTGCTTTCATTATTTTTCCTTTCTATATCATCTGGAATTATTTGTCCTCCTCCATCAACCTTGACCATCTGCACAGCTGGAAAGACCATTATCCAAATCACAGTTATGCTCCTACAAAAAGAACAGGGTCCCAGTGGATGCTTCCCTGTACTAGTTCATTCAGACAACATGTACAAAAAATGTGATACATCACACTGGGTTAAACATAATCTAACCCCTGTGTTTGCACTGTTCATTGAGACATGCTTAGTATCATTAAGAGGTTACAGCCTTCAAGGAGATTGTAGTTTGAAGCCTCAACATGTCAAAATTCGTAGTGATATGCCAAAGTAGAAATGAAGACCCTAAAGCACATCTGTATACTTCATAAAAATGTACATCTCAGGCCAAGAAAGAGGTGCTACAAATAGTTGTAATGTGAACAAGCAATTTCTGTGCAGCTGAATTTTCCCAATAGTTACTAAAGTGTTTACATGGTCATAGCAAACTTAGCTTATTGGCTTGCCAATACTTCAATAAGTTGTGCCAGATTGTATGAACAGTTAATTTTATGTGATGTTTTGTCAACTGTCATGGAAGGAAAACTATAATATATCTAGTATTAGATGGATATGGTTAAAGTAGTCATCTCTGTCTCTGAAGTAATATTCTACCATTTCAGAAATTGGATTTTAGCCTGTTCACATAAAAATGCTTGCACAGACAGGTGACTGACTTAGGACTAGTCTAATACTAGGTCAAACTTGTTGTTTTTAGCTTTTTGTTAAATTGGGGTAGGGCTTCAGGGGTGAAAGTCAGGTGAACCTCACTTTCACCTTTATTATTTGCTGCTACTAGTGTTTTCTAGCAGCAAAGGATGTTGGACTAAGCCTTTAGTTTCATCCAGCAAGGTTCTTACGTTCTCTAAGGAGCTCCCTACTGGCAGTTGTCATCCCCCGCCCCAGAATACCGCTTGGAATTATGCTGATGGGGCACTAAATTTATCCTTCAACCCTGGAAAATTGCCAAAATCCCTTCTCCCATAAATGGGGTGGCAATATGTCATAGACTAATCCTAAGAGGCTATCTACCCAATTTAGCTAGTGCTCAAATAGTACTTCTCTTGAAGTAGACAAGTAAGATATAATGTTTTATATCTCTGTATCTAAAGTTTGGTACAGTGATTAATTTTATAACTGCTTTGGGACAAGCCAAATCTCATTCTCATTTCATCCTCATCTCATTTTATTTATTTCAATATTTGTATCCCATTCTTCTTTCAATTACCAGCAAAGCAGCTCATAGGTACTTGGGGAAATGATCTTGTTTACAGACTTTGGATTTGTACTCTGTATATGTTCTAGAGCTAAATTACACAAGACTAGAAGTCTAGGTAGTTTCAGGTATCTAGTCTCAAGTGATCTCATTTGATGAGTGCCCAATCCAAAAATCTCTTCAGATGTGAATATCTTGACCATTGTCATTCCAAGGACTATCTGACAGATGTTTTGGTTTAGTAGCTATTAGACAAATTCTCATGTGCAGAAATTGCTTGTTCATATTAAGTATTTTAGTACCATTTGTAGGCAACAGTGGACCTCAGCCAGAATCTTCCAGGATGCATGGCAAACTAGGTGGAGCCAAAAGAAGGATACATAGCCAGACAAGATCCTTCGTTCTGCACACACAGGTTGGCATAAAGTGTTGCAGATACATATCTTGAGAGAATGAGGGGAGTTCAGGACACATGAAATTCCTCAGGATGACTGACGCCACACAAACCCTAAAGATGCTTAAACATCATTTTAAAAAGAGAAACTAAGTCTTTATGGCTTTATGGATGGTGTCTTGTACCAGTAATATTAAAATAATGAATACTTGATACTAGGTGGTGGAGATGCATCATTTTACTGCATCGTGAGGTTTTCTGTTGCTGGAGTAATACTCCTTTGCATATCTCATTGGTGCATAAGGTAGCTTTCAGCTGAAATAAAAGAATGCTAAGAATCCCTAATTTGAAACGTTAGAAGTGACTGGTGTTATTTCAGACTGCAGAATATTCCCAAAATTGTTTATAGAATTCATCTATGTCTGCCCTAATCAGCAGTTTGGCAGGCACTGTTAACCTGAGACAGGAACCTTCTTCTGAAATGAGCCACCATGCATTCAATGAAAATTGAATTGATGGTGCTATATAAATTAAATAATAATAATAATAATAATAATAATAATAATAATAATAATAATAATAATATGTGGAGGGACAGCAAGGCTCCATAGCCAACAGCTGAGCACATATAGGTTTCTCCTTCAGGCCTTCCATATTTGTGAAGGTCTTGATGTGGAAATTTATTGTTTTATTCTATTTATTGTTTTACTCTGTACAGCACCATGTACATTAATGGTGCTATATAAATAAAAAATAATAATAATAGTGGAAATGGCGGAGACAGGAACACGTGCTTCCACTTCCACATGTTCTTTGAATACTTGGAGGCTAAATTCTGAAAGGAGCTAGGGCAGTAAGCCCTAGCTTACTATATATATAAGACTATATATATATAGTAAGACATATATATATATATATATATATATATATATATATGACTGCCTTATTGATTTTTCTTTTTCAGTATAATTTTAACATTGAAATGCCTTATATTTAGTCCATTTCTATGTAGTATTCCTGGCTTGGAGCCACAGTATTTAAAGGGCCACCTCTATTTATTTATTTATTATTTATTTATTTATTTATTTATTACATTTTTATACCGCCCAATAGCCGAAGCTCTCTGGGCAGTTCACAAAAATTAAAACCATAATAAAACAACTAACATGTTAAAAACACTATTACAAAATAAAGTATAAAAAGCACAACCAGTATAAAACCACGCAGCAAAATTGATATAAGATTAAAATACAGAGTTAGAACAGTAAAATTTAAATTTAAGTTAAAATTAAGTGTTAAAATACTGAGAGAATAAAAAGGTCTTCAGCTGGCTACAAAAGCAGTACAGTGTAGGTGCCAGGCGGACCTCTCTGGGGAGCTCATTCCACAACCGGGGTGCCACAGCAGAGAAAGCCCTCCTTCTAGTAGCCACCTGCCTAACTTCCTTTGGCAGGGGCTCATGGAGAAGGGCCCCTGTAGATGATCTTAAGGTCTGGGCAGGTACATATGGGAGGAGGCATTCCTTCAAATAACCTGGCCCCAAACTTTTGGGCTAACCATATCTTCCTTTCCATGGCCTGAGATCATCATCTGAGGCCCTGAACCAAGGACCCCCACATAATGGTCCTGTTCTCATGTTTACCTTTTGGCACCAGGCAAGGGTCTTATTATTCTTCCTGGCCTTTTAAACACTGCTTGCATTAAATTAATATTAAAACTATTATGTTTAATGCTGCATTTGTTGTGTCAAATTATTGTTGCTGCTTTTAAAGCTTTCTTTAAAAAGCTTTTAATATGTTATCACAGTTTTGATCATTATTTTACTTTATTTCCTTATATTATGCATATCCCCCTGAGAACTTCAGCTACAGGATGGTGATGATGATGATGATGATGATGATGATGAAATAATAATAATAATAATAATAATAATAATAATAATAATAATAATAAGTCCTACAATTAGTGGCCTCTCAGCATGAATACTTGAGCAACATTTTATAACCCAGCCTTGCTAGCTATACCATGTAATACTTTACATTCTCCTTTTACCACAGACTATAATACTCACTGTAGGATGACTGAGACTTTTCGCCATGAGTTTTGTTGAATGATATAATCCATAAACAATATATATAGACTTTACACACTTAACTATTAAAGAAGCCATATTTTTATTAAACATTTGCTGTATAAATTGGTGCCTTCACATATCAACTTGTTACTTGTTTTAAATGCCTGCTGTGTTCATAAGATGGTACAAAGCAAGCTCAGTAACAGTGCGTATCTCATGCAGGTGGTCGAGCGAGTTGCCTCACAGATCAAGAGTCAAACTACTGTGAATCCTCCTTTGAAATGGCAGTTAGTGAGACAAGGCTGGCCTTATCTCCACAACAAAAAGAGTTATAGATATCCATCATGAACTTCTGAGAACAAAAGACTGTTTCATAATCACACACCATCAAATACTGCAGGCATTTCTGAACATCCATCCTTGGAATATGCACACTGTCCTGTTTCATTGGTTAAAGCTAAAGAAATATTTCATAGTTATTACAAATGAGATGACATCTCTGTGACTGAAAGGATCACTGATTTGAAGTTCTGTTAGACAGGAAGTTGTTTTCCTTCATAGTGAAATAATTTGGAGGGAGGCACAGCTTGAAGATTCCACTCCAGATTAAACGGTGGCCCCATTATTTGACACTGGGTTATATGACTGCATAGTGAAGTAGGGCACATTGTCCATATAAACTGAGCTGGCAGCCCATAATATAGTACTGCAATGCACATGTAGGCAGATTCATTGGAACAAATGTTTAGAATCATGATTTAGGCATTTATCCTACAGATTACTATTTCAGAAAGCACTTAACATTTTCAGGTGAACATTATTTAAAATGCTATTATATCAAGAGATACTTTCTCTTTGCCTTTGGCATGATTTGATCATAGTTTTCAAAGGACCAGCGTAGACATCTGTATTTTGGACAAATATCTGAAAGAATACAGGAAAAGCACATGAACAGAATATGAGATGTTTTTAGGCTAACAACCTAACATGGTAATCCTGAAGCATAGATCCAAATTCCCAGTCCTTCCTACCAAAGGAACAAAGGGGCTTGCTGCACAGAAATTTCCTTGATTAGGATTTTTGCCATGAGCGTAAATCATGGCAAAATGATTTTTGCCATGATTCTTCTTCTTAGTTGTTTACTGTGTGTGTGTGTGATGGAAGAGATCAGCCTTTGCTGGATCCAAGCAGGTTCGTAATAATTGGGCATGTTCTGTTGAATCAAGATGGATTGAATACTTCCTCTTTCAGTGTTGTGAAACATCTAAATGTTGGAACAATATGAGTATCTAGAATATGGGTAGAAAAAATTGCAGCACAAGGGCAGCAAGCAGCCGTCCCAAGCCTTATCTGGCACCCCCGCACCCACCCCCCCGCATCTGCTGTCACTGGAGAAAATGGGGAACTAATCTATGGTTCTTGCTACAGAAGTCTCAGTCCTCAAGTATCCCTGGAGCTTCTTAGGAAGCTGAGCTTAAAGGTTCCTGAGAGCTTCCTAGGATGTTCTGGGAATGCTCTAGGAATTAGTTTTTTCTATGGCAAGAACCAGAGAGCCCATAGAGCAGTTTTTGGTTTTTGTTGAGGAGGGGGCTTCAATACCTTGATTCTATTGCTGCTGCTGGTGTGTGCGTGTGTGTGTGTGTGAGAGAGAGAGAGATGTATGTGTATGTGCGGCCACCCCCCACCTGCAGCAGACACCTGATGCAGCCCTTGGGGTTAAAAGGGTTGTGCACTCCTGATCTAAAAGGAAGATTAGGAAGGCATCACAAATATCTGAAACACACTGTTTGTGAATAATGGATGCTTAAGGGCTACCACAAATATTATCATTCCACCAGAAAATTGACACGGTAGTGATTACCTCTAACACGGACGTGTGGCACTGGCTTATGAAGTTCCATGTATTACCGTGGATATGCCTAGTGAAAACCATTCCAATGTTGCCATATCCGTGTGGGGCACCACCATTGGAAAGCACTTTTTGGCAACACTAATACTGTGCAGGTATTTGTTTTGCATGTGTTAAGTAATTGAGGTTGAATCTTTTATGCTTTTGTTGCTGTTTCACAGACCCAAATACATTCCACAATTAAATGACAAAATGTTTTACTACAGAGAGGTCTGAATTGCACATATTGGTTGAAGAGCCAATTTAAAACTGGCCTTCACAACAATTTAGATCATAAGACTGATGTGAGTCATGGGAATCTTTTGTAAATGGGTGTGTTTTGATCTGTGATTTAAAATGCTTTTTTAAAAAAAATCCTCTGGTGTTTGGATTCTATAACAGAGGGGAAGGAAAAAAAATACTACCCAAAAACATCTCTCCACGTGACAAGTCTGTCTGGGAGTGATAGGACATTATTCTGCCTAAACATACATACAATTGCACCCTTATCAGCTAACATTATCTGCAAGCAAAGGTTCTAGGTTCAATGCTGTTCTGGGCATGGTTGGACCCGTGAGACAGCTTCATGCATTAGCCACAGCATCACAGACAGGTATATTCTCTTGCGACAGCATTGCAGAGCATAATAGTATCACAACTACTATAATTGCGACAAACCTTTTTAACTAACAATAGTTTTCACTTTTTAAAATAGCAAACAGATGGAGTTCTGGTAACTTTCTGTGAAATACATATGCAAATCCCATGAATGCTATTAATATTTCTTATCCAAACTTGGAGACACGTTGAGGTTTATGAAAGGGAAAAGCCAGTTTCCCAAAGAAAAAGTTTCCAAGAAAAACTCTCCCCTGAGGCAAGCTGAGCATGCATTTGGAACGGAACAGAAAGGAAAGGCTATATGAAGGCAAATAGGTTAACGGTTAGAATTGTCTGGTTGCTCATCTTTATATTGTATTTTTATTGACTGAGCTGCACAATCAAGGCAACATTTACTAGGATTCTCATGCTCATCTGCTTATGGAGGCTAAAAGGTTGGAACCTGCAAAAGCATTTCTTTTGATATACCGTTCACATTATGTATGTGTGAGGTATTCAGTGTTATTATGAATGATGATGCATTAGCATTTACCTGCTGAAGCAATTAAAAGGCTCAGTAGTGCAACTTGTTGGGTTGATTCCATTAATACTAGAATAACTGCTAAAAATGTATTGAACCAAGGCCACAAACAAGTTGATTGAGGCCACAAAAATCGTTGCCTATAAATGAAACCTAATGCTATCCACCTACCCAAGCCTTTGAGAAAGTATTTAAACGCAAAACAAAACTCACACCTTGTTGATTGATAAAAATGCTTTGTTGGGTTAGTAGTGTCACTTTGCTTTCCATCCTGTAAAAGCTGGGGGGTTGGGGGGCGGAGTTGCTCATAAAGCAATAAATGGTGCCAAGTTGAAGAGGTAATTGCTCAGTGCAGTTTCAGGACATTGTGGAACTTTTCATGTTCATTTAAAGAAAATGTGAAAAACCTCAGTACTTAGGAGCTGGGCTTTTTTCTCTATTTAAAAAGCGTGTTGTTTCTTCTTTCATTTGGCACAATTGGCAATCTCACCTTATGTGTCCTAGTCTGAATGCACGTTGCAGGAGCCTACATAACTTGAGTGTACAGTTCTTGGGATCATATTCTAAATGGCTCGAGCAAATTGTTTGCTTAAAACGGTACAGGAGGATGTATTTTATTATGTTTGAATCTGTACAATGCCTAGACAGACTTTGTATATGAGGTATATAAGAAATTTAATTATAAATAAATAAATCCTCTTTCCCAGGGGAAATTGGCTAATCTCACCATTGGGACCAAAGAGAGAGAGCAATGAATCCTCGAGACCAAAGCTTGAATTAGTCAAATTGAGGGAATTCAGGCAGTTATTTTCATGTAGTGACATATATTATCAAAGTATTAGCTCACTAAAAATTAATAAATGTCCATGGAGAATCTTAAGTACAAGGCTGTTTAGCCTGAACCATCATTTATCTTCTGCTAATTCAACAGAGGATTACTCTTGCCTTGCCTTATAGAAGCAGAATATTGTGCCAGTTAAGACCCACAGTTTAATGTTCTAAAAATGCTCCCTTTATTCCCTTATTCCTTGTTCTGGGAATAAAAGGGTGAGAAGATCATTTAGTCCTCTAGTCCATTTAACTTTTGCCCTCACTGTTATGACTTCAGGCATTTTTCATTGTTTTTGTTTCTCTGTATTATAATTTTCATAGCAAGTCTGTTCCATTGCAAAACCACCATAATCCTTCTGTTCATGCCTCCTTTTCACTCTCCCTCACTATGCCAGAGCAGCAGGAAAATTAGGTAGAACTTGGTATTCATGGGCCAAGGCAATAATTCTAAGCCATTCTTTCTGAGAGTCACTTCACAAGAAAAACATTTTGTTCATAAAAATACTTCTTCCACATTGGAAATTGCACTGCCACATGAAGAATCATATCAGTGATTTTTGGCACATATGAATGCAGTGAATAGCTCTAGTTGGCAGTGGGTGCCTTTATTGTGTGGTATGTAGAGGTGAAAAAAGAGAGATGGATTTGTTATACGTATATTTATTCGTAGAGGTTTTTTATTGGTTTTTGAATCCTGTCCTTTTTTCAATAACTCAGGGTATCATATATTAAATTGTTCCCTTATTTTATCTTTAAAGTAAACCTGTGAGGGAGCTTAGCCTGTGAGAGTAACTCACCCACTGTCACCAGTTTAGCTCCATAGCTAAATGGGAATTTGAACCCAGGTCTCTTCAGTCTGTCTGCACTCTCCACTATGCCACACTATCAGTCCTGATGTGCATATGGCACAAATATTTCCTGCACAGAAGTGATATTGTCATGTTTGGAGATGCTTTCAAATGTATTGCATATGTAGACTGTATATCCCAGATAAGAGTTTGAGAACTGTAACCCAACGAAGAGGATGTTCTTTATATTTTATTTTAATTAATGTAGTACAAAGCCACTGGTCAGTTTATAGGTGGGAAGGAATCAGAATTTTGTATTTGGTCACACCAGGGACTGCAACATAAATCTCTTCTCAACTATTTTAACTCTACCCAAGAAGCAGAGCCTGTTCCAGGAATAAAAAGTTAGTTCAGTCTTCTAATCCATTTAATTTAACGTTTGCCCTTTCTGCTATGACTTTAGTCATGTTTAATTTTAAACGTATGCTCTAACTTCTATTTTACGTTTAGTCCCATGCAACGCTGACCTTGCTGTTTAGGCCGATAGTGGTACATTTTGAGGCAAACCACAGGAAATGACTTGGAGAGGTGGAGAGTATTAAGAAAATATTGTAGTCAAGTTCTGATGTAAAATGAGACACTGTTGACTTTGTTTTCTTGTGCAATACTCAAAGCCGAGTTTTAATCCTTTTTATATAGTTTAGAATTGTGTAGTAAGATCATGCCTTATAACCTACTGGTTTTCACCATAATAATGAAGAACAGAGTACAGCACATTCATCTTATTTTCTTGTATATAAAAATACATAAGCTCTAATGCACAACATCTCACATTATTTCCTGCTCAATAACACCACCAGACATTTCAAACAGAATCTTCTTTGCATCAAAAGAATCCTCATTTTGAAATTCTGTAGATCTTTATAGTATTCATTTAATGAAAGACAATTTATGTTTTGTAGCATGTGGTCTGAAAACACTGAAGTACATAAACATATTTGACACTAGGTTTTTAATATAAATGTTAATATTTTGCGCAAACGTTGTGGTGGGAAAGAGCTTGAATTTATTTTGTTTTGTGTTCCATAATGCTGTTATAGCTGTGTTTACTAAATGATTTTAGTTTCAGAAAAGACAAATATTCAAGACAAGGCAAATGGTCATGTCACAGTTATCCCCTTGATATCTCTAGACTGGATGCATTAAAGAAGGTACAAAGTAATTTCTATAGTGATAACCAGTGTTCTTCACTGCCTTAAGGCCACTGGCAACTCTCAGTCACCTCAAGTGAAGCTCTGTCTCTCATTCACTAAGGACTTAGCTAGACCTACCTGATAGTCCGTGATGGAGGAGGGAAGATCTCGCTTTGCGATTAATGCGAGATCCCTCCTCTGTTTACACGCGAGGTGTGACGACCTCAGGAAGAGAGGCGTCGTGTCTGCCATTTTTTTTAAAGGAAGAGGAGCGCACGAACGCTCGTGTGCTAAGGGTAGGTGCTTTTTTTAAAAAAATCGTTTCCCCGCTCCCCCACCCTACCCCTGATGGGCGCAGTGCTCCTGGCTCTGCATGAGTAATTGTGTGGAGTCGAGTCACACTGCGGCAACGGGCCCGAGACATTGGAATAACCGGGCCCAAAAGGGATTGCTCTATCCCAGGGCAAGGGAGGGATGATCTGTGCATCATGTGGACACACAAGGATGATCCCGGGGTTCGCTCCATGATAAAGCCTGGTCTAGCTAAGGCCTAAGTCTCTCTTTCTAGTAGCTGTTTATTCTCAGTGGGTGCTCTCTAATTTTGGCTTCTTGTTTGCTTTAGTGGTGGGCCAGCAGATATGATCTGGGCTACCAACAGTGGCTTTGAGGTTGAGGAGTCAGGAGAGCTGCTGTTTCCCAGCTGTAAGGTGGATGGCAAGGGGCAGGAGAGAGGAAAGTGCAAGAGCAATCAGCCAATTAGCTGTGGTAGGAGATGAGCCCAAAGAGCAGTGTGATTGGCTAGCTGCAGTTGTACACTGCACAGGCACTGGAAGTGGAGGGGAAAATGAATGAGCAGGTGAGAGAGAGCACTAGAAGATTTTGCAGAATTCAGTAGAGCAAAGAACTCGGAGACAAAACAACAACAGCAACCATCCAATCCAAGGACCAAGTGAGTCTATTGGAATTCTCCTGTCTGCTGACTTGGGGACTGATTGAGGAGTCCTTGCTTGGATATCATTGAGAAGGATTGGGAGGGGGGAGGTCCTCCAGCTGAGTCTGGTGCACAGCATCACTGCTGGATCAGGGGGGGGGGAAAGAGGAGAGCCCTCCCTTCCCTATGGCTTGTTGGCAGTGCCTAAAGCAAAAGTGGCTCCTGCTAGAGAAATAATGACATTCACTGGGGATAACTGTAACATCATTGGTGATAGGATATTTGGCATTGGACTGTCCACAGTACTTTGGTATTAACTCTTCACAGGTTCACTTTACAACTTCAAAATTTCAGGTTCATAGAATACTTCCTTTCCCAGCACTTATTTCATTTATTTGTCCTATATGCAAATCTTTAATACAAGAGATGCACAACTTTTTTCAGCCCTGAGGCCACATGTGATACTGGCCCAGGTTGGGAGCTGCACACACATGTGCGGTGATCTCCTTTCTGCCTTTGCCATGTCATGAGTTTGGTAGAGTTATTTTTTATTGCCCTGTGAAGGTTCTTGTGATAGGCTGAGGGAGGTGATGCAAGCATGAGGAAGTGGGGGAAATATTGCCCAGACAGACAGGCCGGTCTGGCCCGACTCACCTCTGTCTTACCTGCAACTGAAGCTGCCTTGTTCTCTTGTCATCGCAGCCACTCTGCTGCACTGGGAAAGCCCCTCACACCTGCTACAGAACTTGGATCTTCTCCACATACTAGAAATGCCCATTATTATTAACCTTCCCCCTTTAATCTCTTGCAACATTGATCAGACATTCCTGGGAACGCAATCTTTTCTCTTTCAAAGCATTCTGCTTTTTCTCCATTCTCCCCTGGACCTTCCTGTCTGTGCTCCATATTTTGAGAATCCTATAGAAGTCTTCACTGCTTTTTGGAATTCTGTAATGTTTGAAGCAAACTTAACATATGGTCAAGTGGGGGCAGGTTTGGTGGGGGTGCAATGTGGTGGCAGTTTAGGGGTGTGCACCTTATGTCTACTGATGATCATTTAACCTATAGTGTTTAATGTAGTATATGTGTAACTAGGAAGGAAGTGGCACAACCATAGCATTGTTATGTGGTGTTGAAAACCCATAATCTTTTTTTTCTAGAGAGAATTTAACAGACCAGTTTTGTTGCTGTGCTGCATTTTCTTATCCAAACTGGCGTGATTTTGGTAAATTTACTCCTTTCTCCAGAAAGTGTCTTACATGACGGAACCGTCTGAGCATGGCATATTGCTTGTTCTATTCTTTCCTGATGCATTTTGTTCTTTTCGCTTTGTTCATAGCACACTGCAAACTATATAAACTATAGTCTGTACTCTTTTATCATGTGAGCTAATCTGTTGGGATATTTAGGTATGGGAGATTTGGGTATTAACCTCAGGAAATTTTCCTAGATGACTAGATGATTTCATTCCTCATTTCAGGCTCTACTATTCTGTGATTCTGGTTATGAAAAGTATGTAGAACCTTGTTTCTTTTCTCCATGGGAAATTTCATGAAAAACTGTGATGAGTAATAAGAATAGACAGATATAAAAGTGTTAAAATGACTGTGCAATTTAAAGTACTATTTTTCAAACTGGCAAGCAGTATCTTGTACCAGTAGTCTAAGGATGGCCCTTGTAATAATGGCCTACTTTGGGACATTTTGACCCTATTTTCTTCTGGTTACTCTCTAGAGATCTCTGCTTAATATAACACAGGTCAGAGAAGTAAAAATAATTTAATGGTCACAGTAGGTTAGTGCCTTGTTTACATGAGCTTCTTATAGGTTTAAGAGAAATACCTTCTTCATGAGCTGATCACATTACTGTCAAAAGATTTAGAACTCAGTTGAAACAAAATTGTACATTATCAAGATGATATTTAGTATTGCGAAATCAGTTTAAACTTACACAATGAAAGCATGCCTCTGATTAAAAAAGAAGAAACCACAAAGTTGCAAAGTTAACACTGCAAAAAAATGGTATTTTAATACAATTGTGAATGAATATGGAGAAACTGTATAATAAAATAAAAACCATTTAATTCAGATAAAACTGCAGGTTTGCTAGAATTAAGACCCATTACATTCAGTGGAGCTTACTCCCAAATAAGCATGCATAGAAATACAGCCATGTAGTACAGTCCTGTGAATTTCTACTGAGAAGTAAGTCCCACTGAGTTCAGTAGGACTTATTCCAAGATAAGTGTGCATAGGATTACAGCCTTCAATAGTGTTCTAAAACAAGCACCAGCGTATTTGTTACAAGATATCATTGTTACAAGATATCATTATTGTGGCACTTGTTATAAGATATCATTATTTTCATCCAATTATGTTGTTTTAACTAAGAGGCAATAGGATTCTTCAGTCCAAAAATGGCTATTGTATTCAGTGAATGTGTAAGAGGGAGAATGGGGCTGTGCTCTGGAGTCACTGGCTATGCGTCTCTGAAGACAGCTCTGCCTTGAAACCAGGGTTCGCAATTGTAAGGGACAGCCAAACCTATATGACACTCTTTCTCGCTAACGCTGCACTCATGATTGCCACAGAGGTCAGCAGGCACCAGCAGGCACACCAGTGTCAGAGGCAGGGCTAGTGGAACAGTGATGCTGTACGCTCTCATGTTCATCTGAACAGCTCAAGCAGGAGTGCCTGTGTTTTCATTACTAGCACTAGCCAGGGAAACTCTAGATTGCCCTTGCTTTCCTAGTGCTGGTGCTAGCAGGGGAAATCCTGTGTGTGTGTGTGTGTGTGTGTGTGTGTGTGTGTGTGTGTGTGTGAGAGAGAGAGAGAGAGAGAGAGAGAGAGAGAGAGAGAGAGAGAGAGAACCAAATTTTCTGTCAACTAAACAGAACCAGAACAAGTATTCTTGCCTGAGGCAGGAGAACTTGACCCTGCCCCCCCCCCGGTGCTGCTGTATACCCTTCACCCCTGCCACTGTGCACTCGCACCTACCTTGGTGTCGCACCCCTCCCCCATTGCTGTTATGGATAGAAATGCATGGCTCTGAGGGGGTGGTCCTACCTCGGAGTCAGGCATTGCCTATCTAGAGTGGTGTGCTGCACACAATCTCCTGGGTCACTTCTCCTTCCGAGCAGGCACCCATCCTTCAGAGTAGGAGGGTGGGTGGCTGCCCCAGCCCAATGTTTAGCCAGAGCTGACAGAGGATGACTGGCTGCACCAAAGGAGAGATGTCTCAGGAGATCACCTGTAAAACAGGTGATCTTCCAGAACCCTTGTCCAGACAGGCAATGCCTGGCTCTGAAAAGGACCATCCACCTCAGAGCCATCCACCTGTACCCACAATGGCAATGGTGATGGGGGTGTCAGCAATGTAGGCGGGGGGGATGGCAAAGGGGGCATGCAGCACCAGCAAGGGGGACAGCCAGCAGCAAGTTTTCCTGCCTCAGTCAGTGGGAGTGCTTGCACTGGTGCTGTTTAGCCAAGAAAAGATTGGGTCTTGATTGTATCTGTTTTCCCACACTATTAGGGAGGCTTTGGAGCCATGTATAAATTGAGTCATTCAAATGGTGCTGAAGGAAATATATTGCTAATGAGAACCATAAAGCTATATAATGGATATATTGTGATTAAATACTTTCTCATACCTTTTTTCGGCAGTTCACTGGTTGTGACTGGGTACATGATAAGAGTTCACTGTAAACGGATTAGGTGGGCTGCTTAACAAAGCTAGTTAGTGCTGTTTGAATCATCCATTGGTTCTAGAGACTGTGGTCCTTAACAATAAATTTCAATCAAAAATTACCTTTTTGAAGAGGTCCCCCCCGAATTCAAACAAAATATTCCAGTAATGATCTTTATCAATGGCCTTTAGTTGAACTATTGTATTTAAGATCTGCTCATTTTCTCAGAGTTAATCAGTTATGTTCTTCAAAAATAATATTCAGGTTGATACAATTAAACAATTGCTACGTTACTTATCCTGTCTAATGGTGTCTCACTTATATTTGACAAAAGATAACAGAGTAGGTGAGCCACCTGCTTAGGAATAACTTATTGGGGTTTTAGTTAGTTTTTAAAAAAACTTACCAAATTTGTCAATGGAAGTTATTCAAGAAGTGCAGTCTAGATCGTTTCCAATTAGTGCTGAGGTCTTGAAGGTCCAGTCTTACCTTTTTATTAATATGTTCAGTTTATTAATGTATTTTTGATATATGCACAGTGTGACTGCCTAGTACATCTCATGATGCTGCATAATTATGTTCCTTTTAATTTGCTTAAAACAGGCCTGCTTTTGTTGCTTAAAATTCAGAACTATTTCATAGGTTAATAATACAATAACTCATTAGAAAGCCATGTCATGTACTTGAGGTTATCTCAAAGGCTATCCATATTTAACAGTAAACTTGAGATAATTCCTTCACTATTTGACTGTCATTGACCAGTTTAAATATTTAAGGTTTTAATTTGACCCCCTTGCCTACAATTTAACCATGTACAGAAATTGAAATGAGTGTATACAGAACTGGAATTCTTTTTAAAGCAAGTTTAATTTTTAAATAACTCACAATTCAAATGTATTTCGTGAGTTAGTGATAGTTTGTAGAACTACAATGTTATATACTCAATTATTTATTTAAATGTTTATATTTCTTGAACTTCATAATTAACTGAAACCAACCTTTCGTTTTACTTTGAAATGGATTTAATTTGCCTCTTTATGAACTCTCACTTTTATCCAAGCCATTTTCTAATCAGGTTGCAGATCTTCTCTTGGGTAGACAGGGTGACACCACTGGCTCATGAGGTGACTTTACTATCTGGCACTTAAGTGAGGTTTCAATGCAAAATAACCCTGCTGGAAGAGTGCAAGAGTGTTTACATAAACGTTTTGGAAATTTGATTTATCCATTTAAACTTCAGATTCTTGAAAGCTTAACAATAGCCAATCAGAGCTAATTAGAATGAGGATATTACAGCATTTCCAGAAGATGTTTAGTTTCAATCTATGCAGAACAACCAAGCACCAAGTTCAGTTGCTGAATGCACTTGGCCAACTATATTTGGTGGACAGAGGAAAGGTGCAGAAGGTCGCTGTTGGTCATAAAATGGCATAGAAAAAGTGTTCAAGCATTTTGCCCAGAATGTGTAGCTTACATGTTGAGTCTGGTTATATACTCTTAATGCTGGTGTTTATGTAAGAGACTTGGGGTTTGATGTGCAAAGTTTCAGGAAACTTTCGTGAAATTTTGTTGCTACACTTCTTTATGGAACTCTAGTTTGTGTAGATAGCAAGTGTCAATTTTTATGTATCATTTATGGAAGTGCTTTCCTTTCATAATATTATTGGTCCTGCATTCATAATTAACTTCATAGATTAGAGTGAAGAAGCACAAAACTGCTCAGCAACAAATACAGAGGATTTTCTTTATTCACTTATTAAGCACAAAACTGCTCAGCAACAAATACAGAGGATTTTCTTTATTCACTTATTAATTTCTTAAATTCAAATGAATGTTTTCCTTTTCTATAAAATATTCCCTTACTATGAAATGCTGTATTTTTCGTCAAACTATTCTAACCTTTTATTATTATTATTTCTCTTCCAAAATCAGACACATCATTGCCTTCTTATTAATGCTGAATGCAGAGAAAATGGAAAATTTGCTGAAATATTATAGTCTTTCTTTTCCCATGTAATATCTCTGGCCTTTGGGGAGGATGTAACATCAATGCTCCAGAGAGGAAGCTGTGGAACCACTTACCATCTTAGAGCCCTTGCTATTTGAAATGCTTACAGCTGGTCTTGAATATTTGTTTCAGATACTATCATTTCTTTTGCAATGGTTTATATGTCGCATATAATCAGGATCAGAATGCATCTTGAAGGGCTATTAGAGGCCTAGTTATGGTATGCATTTGTACACTCTTATAATAGTGAAATATGAGATACCTCTGAGGAAAGCTTTAGGACCTCTTCATTCTTTAGTATAAGTTTCACTCAGCCCTTTGTGTACCCAGGTTAGTGTGTTCGGCTTTAAATGTTTTTCACATAAGAATGTAAGAAGAGACCTGCTAGATAGACCAAAGGCCTATCTAGTCAGCGTTCTGTTCCCACAGTGGCAAACCAGCCCACAAGCAGCACAACAGTGCCTTTCCACTCGTGGATCCCAACAACTGGTATTCAGAGGCATACTGCTTCTGATGCTGGAGGTAATATATAGATGTGATGACTAGTAGCAACTGAAGAAACAGATGACTTGGATGACAGTAGAGAAAAGCGTGAGTTGAATCTCATCAAACATGGGTTAGAATCCGTTTTAGGAGCAACTTCATGGTAGTGAGGGTAGCAAAGAGGTTTTTTTTTTCTCCTGCCTCATCTGTGAGCACATGTCATTTAGCAGAGTAGTTTATTTTAGGGTTATTACATTCTGCTCAACAGGGTAGTGAAGAGGAGACTTCCAGGACCTGCTGTCACTTTGCTGATAAAACTGTTTGTACCGCTCTGATTAGGACTCCATATTAAGAACAGATTCTGTTGAGATGATTGAGGCACTTGTCCAGTTTTCATAATAGGTTTCAGTTAGTTCTACCAGAGGCTGTAAAAATCTACCTTTTCGAAGTAAGGTTCTGGAGCAGGTGATGGCATCACAATTCCAGGTTTTCTTGAAAGAAGATGAATATGAGGATCCCTTTCAATATAGCTTCAGGACTGGTGAATGATCTACACAAGGAACTGAGCATAGAGACTGCATCCCTGTTGGTTGTGCTGGACTGCTTAGCAGCATTCATACCATGGTAACTTTCTGAGACATTTCACCAGTATAAGAGTTGGAGGCTCTATTTTGCTGTGGTTCCAGTTGAGTGCTCCCAGTGGTGCTGGGGGATTGTTGCTTGACTCCTTGGTCTTTGATCTATGGGGCTCCTCAGGGCTCTATTTCCCCCTATGCTGTTTAATGTTAATAAGGCCGCTGGGGGAGGTCATCTAGAGTATGCTGATGGTGTCGTCTTTTCAGCTGATGCCATGAAAGCTAGAGACATCCTGAACTATTGTCTGGAACTGGATATGGGTAAACAAACTGAGACTCAAGCCAGACAAGATGAGGGTCCTTTTTATCAGCAGGCCACCTCAAAAATAGGAGTACAACCTGTTCTGGAAGGGGTAACACTCCCTCTGAAGGATCAAGTTTGCATCTATTAAACTTGGCATTTATTTGTAAGCTCTTCCCATAATTGGCAAGAGCAAGTAATAGCAGTACAGATCTATTTAATTTCAAGGAAGTAGATGGCAGGCTAGTGACAAAACTTAAATAGTTAGATCAGGATGAAAATGAAAGTAACATTTGTTATGTTTATGTTTTTTGGAACACTTGCTGCTTATTGCCTTGTTTTCTGTTGGTTGTTTTCTAAGCTGTTCACAAACAGAGCAGTATAGAAGGAGTGATCCATAGGTTGCTAATGAGATTTAACTGCTTTCCCTGTCCTGTCCCTACTGCTGAATTCAAGAAACTAGTTCTATTCATGTTACTAATATACTTAAACCAAAACGTTGATGTCCACTGTGTCTTTTTTTGACAACTTTTAGGTTGCAGTATGCTCCAAATGCAAGACGGGTTGTAAAAAGCTGCATTCAAGCCATTTAGTCATTATTAAAGCCATCCTGTATGGAATACTGTATTTCTATTTATTTAGCATCACTAGAGGGTGCTGATCTTCCAAATACTTTCACTTAAGTTATGGCACAAAGTCTGGTCTTGGAAATGTATCAATTCATTAGAATTCAGCACCCCAAAGGGCCCAGCCACCATTTTGCTGTGGCTCCCTTAAGTGCCACAAAAGGATTGCGGTAGAAGTATCCTCTGGCTAAAACTGGGTAGAATCAGAGGGTGGGGCTTGTGGATTTCCACTAAGCTGCCCAATAAATTGACTGTTAGTGTGGTGTTGCAAGGGATCTACAATTCATCTTACTTAGCAAATACCAAACTTTCTCCTTCACCATAGTTTGCCAAAAACAGAAGGATTTTTTTCTGCTAGTTTACTGCAATCCAGATAGCTCAAGTAAATAAGCCAAGCTAGAAACCATTAGAAAGGCACTCCAAAATGTCACTAAGCTACTCTGAATATGAATGTAAAAGAGTAGGATATAAATAAATAAGTTGTTGCTATATGCTGGGGTGCAGAACCCCAGCACCAGGGGCTAAATCTGACCCTCCAGGAGACCTAATCCGGCTCTCAGGGGTTCTCTCCCCCCCCCCCCCATTGATGGTTTGGTGGTTTCCTAGCTTTTGTGCAGGTTTTCCCCCTTTCGAACTGCTACTGAAGTTCTGCTCACAAAATGTGGCCTCCCTTTTTGTTGGTGTAGCTCTTTGCACATGACCACGAGGATTCTGTAGAATGGTATGCAATGCACATGTAGCTGGTGAACAGAGGAAATCAGCATAAATAAAATATCCCTCCCTCTTGCTCAAGTAGGGGTGCCTTTTACTCATGCTAGGGATTTTTGAATCAAAGCTCATAAGTATAGAAAAACTTGAGAGAGACTTATGGCCCTACAGATGTTTAGCTCTATAACTCCCACCAGCTCTAGCCAGCATAGCCAGTGGTGAGGATTAATGGGAGTTGTAGACCAAACCATCTGGAGGGCCACATGTTGCCCACCTCTCGTCTGCAAGTTCTAGGGGTATAATCTTGCACTCAGTTTCTTTATCATTAAATGCATCTGGATGTATGCAACACTGCAACCTTGAGATTTTACTAGGAACTTCATAAACAACAACAAAATCTGGGTCTAGGAAAGGAGCAGCTTACTCTCCCTGAACAACGAAAATATAGCCCATTTGAGTTATGTTACTGGTTATACCTGTATCATTATTCTTGATTGCAGTCAATGAGTGAAGGTGTCCCATTGTCAACTACTCCCTGAAACTTTGAAAACAAGAGAATTCCATAAAATCCTGTATCTTGCACAGTCACGCCTGGGTTTTACTGCATGCTTTCAGAAATGTGATCACAATAAACTTTAAAATAGATTATGAAGTCTCTATTATATATTACTATGCAGAGTTTGCTTAGGAGTAATGTACACTGAAGTACTAAAGCTGAGTTATTTTAAGGATGCAAGTTTCAACAAGAATGCAATAATTCTGCCTTTTCATGAATTGCAGACCCTTGTCATGTTATATCTTTCTTATTTGACACTAAAACAGACAATATTACAGAATAAAACTGCTTACAAAATGTTCTCAGGTGCATAGGATCATAAGAACCGCCATCCTGAATCAGTCCAACAGTCTATCTAGTCCAGCATTCTGACACACAGTGGCCAACCAGCTGCCTGTAGGAAGCCCACAAGCATGATATGAGTGCAACAGCATCCCCTCCCAATCTAATTATAAAGTTCGGGAATCATAGGCGATTGTGTTTCTCATCAGTAGCAAAAGCAAACGTTATTTTACAGTTTTATACTATCGTTTCTGTCATTTGCTGCTCCTAACTATGTGACAACTTTACAGAACTCATAGAAAAGTAAACAACTTTTGCAATGGACATTAGCTAGTCAGTTCTATCTCTTCAGGCAGCTATCTGAAACACATTTACTAGGGAGTAAACCCATTGAACATAGTGAGACTTACTTCCAAGTAATATGCCTAGGATCGCCCAGTAATTGGATACATCTAAACGTCTGGCTAGTTAACACCAATCTTTTTAGCAGTAATGTGTTCAGTACACACATACACACACACACACACACAATCTTCTGAAAGAAGCCAGTATCGGGGATGTTTATAGCCTAAAATAAGTACAGTCCTACTGTAAGCAGTCTTATGTGTATGGAGAACCTTTTGTAGGTTACAAATAGATATGGGTCAAAAATCTTCTCAGCATCAACAGCCCTGTTCAATTTTCCTTCTTTGCTTTCCTAGAACCTTGTGTTATCTGGGGGTGGAGGGGGATATGCCTGATTGACATGCAAAATATTAGGAATTATATTTCTAATCTATCTGGCTAGAATTTTAATCAATCAAAGATATAGCCCACTATACTGATAAATCCTTTCCCAGGTTTAAAAATATGCAACCTTGAGACTTCATGCATTGATCAAGTTGTTTTTGTTGCTCCAAGATTTCCCAATACATTTCCTTCAAAACCGACACCACTTCCTACCATGGAATTGGGTATTCATCAGGCCCTGGGTTTTTAATGAGTCATATAAAACCTGGACTTTTTAGTGCAGAACGCAGATTATTATTAGGTTTTCTTACATACGAATAAGTTTATAATATCCTTGTAAAATATATGTGGTGGTCCAAAGTAATGTAACAGAGGCCAGATCAACACGAAGCAAGAGAAAACACTTTGAAAACGGTTTGAAAACTGTATATGGAATGTGTCATGAGCCCCAACAGTTGTCAATACCATTATAAACCATTTTAAAGCAGGCCACTGTTGCCAGTTTTAAAACCAGGGCCAAATCTACACCTTATGTCATATCATTACAATCTCATCATGGTAATGCTATATCCCTCTTGCGCATTTATACCTCATAGGACACACAATGACATTTCATAGAATCATAGAATAGTAGAGTTGGAAGAGGCATATAAGGCCATTGAGTCCAACCCCCTGCTCATTGCAGGAATCTACCTTAAAGCATATCTGACGGATGGCTGTCTAGCTGCCTCTTGAATGCCTCGGTGGTGGGAGAGCCCACAACCTCCCTCGGCTATTGGTTCCATTGTTGTACAGCTCTAACAGTAGGAAGTTTTTCCTGATGTCCAGCCAGAATCTGGCTTCCTGTAACTTGATCCCATTATTCTGTGTCCTACACTCTGGGATGATCAAGAAGAGATCCTTCTCCTCCTCTGTGTGACAACCTTTCAAGTATTTGAAGAGTGTTATCATGTCTCCCCTCAATCTTCTCTTCTCCAGACTAAACATGCCCAGTTCTTTCAGTGTCTCCTCATAGGGCATTGTTTCCAGTTCTTGAGGTAGTTTGGATAATGTGGAATAAGAACTAGGAAATAACACAATGAACTTTTATGGATTGTGTAATGTGCCCCAATGTTTATCAGTGTATTTCAATCAATTCCACTATAAAGCAGTAGTGTAGATCTAGTCCAGGTCTTTTGCCAGAACTATCAAGCCACACTTTCTCAGCCTGAACAAAGTCCAACTGGCAGCTCTTGCCATTTATCTTAATATTCTATAATAGTTGTAAGATACATATTGATTAGTCTCTTGAAGGAAGCAAACTCTTCCTTCAGTGAGTCTGCGGGCATTATCACATACTTAAGTGGTGATGGGCCTTCCCTAGAACTTCTCTGTTTGTTATTGGTGCCCTCCAGGTGCTTTGCACTACAACTAGTATCAGCTCCAGCCAGAATGGCCAATGAATAGGAAGAGATTATGAGAGTTGTAGCCTAAAACATCTGGAAGGCACCTGAATGCCTACCCTTGATTATTATTTGGCAAGTCAGCTGTTTGGTTCTGTATATTTCCATCGGAGAACAAGCCTTGGGGCCATTTGCCTTCATTTCTAGCCACATTGGCTTTTTGGCATTTCTATGCCCCCATGTCTGTTGTTTCCTCTATCCCACATTTAATATTATACATGGATGTAATTCACTGTAGAAATGGTGGCAAGCTAATACACTTTTGTTCATACATGCACTTGCTGCTTGCTTATGTCTTCCTGTGGTCTGGGTTATGTAGGTTCATATGTGGGGGCTGGTGGATGGATGGTACTGTCATGAAGAAGTAGATTTGACTTCCACTTTGTGCAACAGGAACACCATAATGCACTGTATTTAGCTTTAGTATTTGGAAATGGCACATTAAGTTTAGTTTACTAATAAGTTACAGCAGGAAAGGCATAGGATACTATGTCATTACTTCGTGGAGTTGATGATTGATATTTGCAAGAACCTCCACAATTACTTTTGGTCAAATATAACCCTTTAGCCTCAGGCTGATGATAAAATTACAACAGCATAGTAATTATATTTTAGCAGTTTTAGCAGTTTTGAATTACTAGCTTGTCTGTTAGTCATTTGAAATTAGCCAATTATAAAAGCAAAGAAAGTTAAACCATGGCACTTGTTCATTGTTTTGATCTGACTACATTTTATTCAGGCCCACTTTGAGATTGTGGGCTTTACTGAGCATGAAAAGTTTCATAGCTAACTCCCCTATACCTGGATTAATAGATAAAGCAATTCCATTTAACAGCCACATGTTCTACACTAGGAAAAGCTCTTGTGTATTTCATTACATTTCCATGCTATAGATTTTTTTAAGCTATGTAGACCTGGTTTATGTAGAAGTATGCAGGTTTACCTGTCTCTTCTACGCAATCAAGCCACAGAGAATTTAATTGACATTTTTGGAAGACACATAAGTAGAAGGGAACTGCGTAGATGCTCCTTCCAGTGCTTTATCCACAAGACTGCCTTTATTATCTGCAACAACAAAAGTTATGCAAACATAATCATTGGAAACCAGCAAATAGTTTATGATCAATGCGTAATAGGAGAGATGTAGAGCACAGATAGTACAGATAGGATGCTAAGTATGTTGTGTCAACATAACTACTTGGCACTGGTGGGTATATAGTGGAATTAGAAGATTCCTTCCACGTCTATATTAATGTGATGGTCAAAGGCATCTTCCTTACCCTGCCCCCACTTATGCACACATTTCTCAGAAGCTCAGCGAGACAGTGAAACACATTTTGCAGATTGTACGTGTTATGTAAATAGCAGTACCGTATATAAAAGGTGATATTTTTGTAATGATTTTACTATAACTTTATTGTTTCTTTCCATAGATTGATATCACTAACAATATTTTTCTTCTGCACAGAAGAAAGAGAAGATCGCAAAGGTTGTGGTGTTGTTTTAAATTCCCAAATTGTTTGCAGTTTCGATTTATAATTAAAAAGCTTTTTTTAGGGCACAATCTTATGCATATTTAGAACTAGCTGTACCCTGCCACGCGTTGCTGTGGATCAGTCTGATTAAATTGAAAAGAAAGAAAAGACAAAGCGCACGTTTCTAATATGTTTAATTTCACAATGCTTGTGGATATACAATATTTTTAGTTGTTCCATTGTCTGTGTAGATATAGAGATTGTCTGGTTTGCCGACTCTAGAACACGCAACAGATAATTGTCCATGTGAGAAGCAATCTGTGTCTAGATCTAAACCGCACAATTCTAAAGATTGGCCCTGAGCTTTGTTGATGGTGATTGCAAACGCCAATGGAATTGGGAATTGCAATCTCTTAAATTGAAATGGCATATCTGTTGGAATCATAGGAATGCGAGGAATGAGGACATCTTCACCTTTGAAAGGTCCTGTCAAGATTGTTCCTTCTATAACGTTGCTCAGTAATTTTTTTACTGCAAGCCGCGTGCCATTGCAAAGTTTTGTGAGAGAACATGCAAATAGGAGAGGAGGCAGAGGCAGTGGATTGGCCTGCTGTTTGGTTTTAAAAAAAGGATGTTGTTACGGTGAGGAGGTTAGTGGAAACTCCTGGCAGTTACCTTTCTTCAGAACGTGTAACTGTCACAGGTGTGACATCTATATACACTCAGCCAATTGTGAGAGAACATGCAAATAGGAGAGGAGGCAGAGGCAGTGGATTGGCCTACTGGTTGGCGATGTCACAATGACCTATAAGAGCAAATAGGAGAGAAGGCAGAGGCAGTGGATTGGCCTACTGGTTGGCGATGTCACAATGACCTATAAGAGCAAATAGGAGAGAACATGCAAATAGGAGAGGAGGCAGAGGCAGTGGCAGTGGATTGGCCTACTGGTTGGCGATGTCACAATGATCAGCAGGACTGGTTTTTAGGAGGCCTATTTCTTCGATTTTAAGACAAACTTTTGACCCCATATAGAACATAGTTACATAACAACGCTCGCGTATTCGAATGCAACGTTGTGTCAAAATTTCAAAGCAATCGGTGAAGAACTTTCGGAGATACAACATCTGTTTCGAACAAACATTTACATTTTTATTTATATAGATAAGTCCTAGAATTTCCAGCATCTCCCTGCCAGCATGCGAGGGCTGGGAGTTCTAGGACTTTGTCTAAACATTCATAGGATTGCGCCCTTAGCATCTTAATGTAGAAACTTAACATATCCAAAACTATCAAACTGTATCCTCCAAATGAAGTGCAAAGGAAATTTGAAACTGCAAGAAAATAAATGTGGGTTTTTTTGTAGTAGACAGCAATTTGTAACTGATAACATATGCAGAGGCTAAATGCAGAATACTTGCATCTGTATTATGCTTGCAGATGGAACCCAAAATTCAATAAAAAGTAAAATTAAATAAAGGATATCTATATATTTTTAATGGGATCCTTTTTCTTTCTTTGGCAAATAGCAAGTTGCCATAAAAAAAACTTACCATTTTAAGCAAGTCTTATAAAGTTTGTCAGAGCAAGTGTACTTCATTACAAAAGATAAAAGTTTCTCCTTTCTCGCAATGAATACAGGTAATTTCAGAAGCCAGCAGCTCATAATTATTCACTGTTGAAAAGCTTTTAAAAGGTCTACAATGAATACAGTGACCTCCAGTTTCCTCTGTGAATGAATGGAGGCACAAATTCTCATTTTGCTAGAATGCGAGTTGATAAGTGAGTTAAGCAAAACATGCATTTTCTTCATTACACTGTGGCCTGTGGGTTCATTTAAATAACAATATCCAGCATGAAAGACACAAAAGAATTATCTAACAATTTCAATATGTATAAATGTATTATCAGGATTAACAATAGAAAATGGGGTAAATAAATGAATGCCTTTTCTTCATGACATTATTTCAGTTTATTTAGGTTCATGGAATATCCAGGTATGCATTGAACAACTTGGTCAAGAATATTAGTTTGTGTAACTTTTGGCCTTGAAATTGACATTTCAAAAGTCTTTTCCCCATTTTTCCCCATAACATAGCTATATTTAGAAATGGCCGAAGTAAAATGAAACATCTTACTCTTGGAAGGCATTTAAAGCCCTGCTTTGACTATTTAAAATGAAAGTATGAAAAGTAGAAATCAATTAAGGTGATAGAACTTGTCACAGTGTTCAATTACACAAATAAATGTACTGCAAACCCAGAATTATGGATTAAAACAAAATCTGTTCCATATGGTATAATAAAAGCAATTAAGCATGGTGTATCTAACCATTGGTGATACCTATCAGCTTAGATGCTTTTAAGAAATAAATGGAAAAGTACATTTTCTAAGGTTTGCATAAGACATAGCTATCCCATTAAAAGAGAATGTTCTGATAACATTATCCAGCTCCACATATATCAGTTATCAGATGCTTTCAGAAATTTTAAAAAATCAACCCAGAGTAAATCCCATATTAGCTTCTATTTGTAAGTGAAACAGGCTGCAATCCTATACCCACTTACTTGGGAATAGACCAAATTGAATGGTACTTCCTCATGAGTAGACATATATAGCATTGCACTGGTAATAAAAAGCTAAATTGACTAGAATATACATTTTATATATCTATTAACATGTTTGTCTGCCATATCACAACATTCAGAGGTGGTTCATGTTAGATTAAAGCCATTTTAGCATCTTTAACTAAAATGAATCAGGTTTACTTCTTAGAAAAGCTTTTAAGAAATGTGTTGTAAATGAAGGGCAGGCAGTAAAAGGCTTTTTTACAAGATTTAGTGGAAACACTTTTAGAATTTTGAGATTGTTGCAATCTCAAAAATTCTCATTATTATTATTAATAATTATTATTCTCATTATTATTATTAATAATAATAATCTCATTATTATTATTATTATATTTATTTGTATCCCACCTCAAGGCGGCCTTACAAAATTTAAAACAAATACATTTTAAACCTATGAAAAGAAATGTACAAAAAATATTAAAAAATACAATATTAAAACATTAAACGTTTAATATACACAACAATTTTACAAGTCCTTAACATAGATGGAGGACCAGATTATTCTCCAAAGGCCTGGTGGAACAAACAAGTTTTTGCCTGCTTCCAAAAGCACATCAAGGAGGGAGTCAGTCTAGCTTCCCCGGGAAGAGAGTTCCAAAGCACTGGAGCAGCCACCGAAAAGGCCCTCTCCCATGTTCCCACCAAGCACGCCTGTGAAGATGGTGGGACTGAAAGAAGGGCTTCTCCAGAAGATCTCAAAGCATGGGCAGGCTCATAAGGGAGAATATAGTCTTTCGATAACCTGGACCCGAGCCATATAGGGCTTTATAAGTCATAACCAGCACTTTATGGGATTGGTTTTTTTTTTTATGAGAGAGGGAGAGAGAAAATAAACTAATTTAATTTGTTTTAAAGTTACCTCCCAGGCCCAGGACAGGCCTACCTTGCAGGGTTGTCATGAGGGTAAGAGAGGGAGGGAAATAAATTTAATTTGTTTAAAGGTTAACTCACAGGTCTAGCACCAGCATGCTACTTTAAGATGGTGAATCCTCTTCCCTACTATATGTTATTCATATATCTGGGCAATGCCGGGTATATTTTGAAAACATATTTTTAGGTTTGCATCTTTTTTAGCTTGTAGAAAGGGTGTTGTGTGTTCTGATTGTTTTTGAAGTTTAGATGGCTGCTCCGGCCAAGGCATGATGGGAGGTGTAGGTTTTTCAGATAAACCAAAAAATGTGGTTTATCACGAAACTCTAATTTAAAATACAATTCTTATTAACACAATTTTCCATTTATTCTAACAAAACAATTTACTAACTCAACCAAACTAAAAAAAAAACAACCAACCTAAAGATGAATAAGTTGCATAGAAATTTATTATATATCAAATAAATGATATTAACATTATTCACAGACCTGAGCAATGCCAGGCATATCACCTAGTGTTCCTATAAAGCTGTAGAGAACACTATAAGGACTGAAAAGGTTCATTTCCTTAGCAGCCAATTTTGGGTGAAAAATATCCCACCATCACCCTTCAATGTACTTTTTCTTTTAGAATATTTGTGGTTCACCATTGCAGAGTCTGCATAGCTCTAAATCCCAGGCAGTCACCATGTTACTCATTGTTTGCTAGCTGTGGTCAGTTAATTGAAAAAACCTGACACATGGCTGTTTTAGGTCCCAATAGATTTATTCTCATATCAAATATAGTATTGTTGCTTCAGTCCCAATCCTCTTTTGTGACAGAGTTCATTAGAGCATTTTTATGTATAATACCATCCGATATGATGTATATGGAATATTGTAATTGCAGAATTTTTTTTATTTTTTACATTTTCTCTAGTGGTACACACTGATACTATTTACATAAGCTGTTCAATGCTTCTTCCATGTAGAATTCCTGGCTTTCCTGGGGGCTGCGATGAAACAGTACAGCAGACGGCCCCTCCCATCCTTTGCACACCGGCCAGGGAAGCAGAGAGGCACTTAGAGACACTCTATGTCTTTTGAAATTGGTAGGACTTGCTTCTGAGTAAGCCTGCATTATTAGCCCAACACTAAAACCTTAGCATTGCATTCTAAACCAACAGAAGTGTCCCATTCTTAATGTGGAGCATCCTTCACCCAAGCATTGGATTACAGACTTTTACAAATGAAAGGGTGTGGGTAGAAGATTTATTTCTATGGGATGGAAATGATGCAGGAGATACATTAGCTTTCCCTTTGCTTTTAGCGCTGAGTGGGGTGGGGGATCTTCCTTAACTGCAACCAACCCCAGGCAGTCAAAAAAAACAAGTGGCTACCTCCTATATCTTGACAAAACTACATGTCTCAGCCATGGCAAGATAGAAGAGCACTGTTTGGGGCTCAAGTGCTTTCCCAAATTTTAAAGATATATATTTTTAATTGGTAATGCTTTTCTTTCAAGACTCCCCTGCCCCAAGCCTCTCCTTACACTACATTTTCCTCTCCAGTTATCAACATTTAAACCCATCATAGCCAATAAGAGCCCAAGCAGTTAATAAGAGCCCTGAGCCCAGTTATCAACATTAAAAGCCATCATAGCTAATAAGAGCCTGAGTAGTATATACCCATATTGTGATTCCCAATCAGACTGGATTGCCAGAGTGGGGTGGGCAAAGGAAGGGAAAACTTTCCTCGAAATACTCTTCCCACCCACCCACTTTCCCAGTGCAATGGGGCTCTTCTCCTCCGCCCCTCCCTTCTGATCAGCTCTGAGGCTCTATAAGAGGCTCCTTCGCTCTATGAAGTCAGATAGGGATAAAAATACTTTAAAAATCAAATACATGGGATTTTTTAAAAAAAGAAATTGTGAGTGGGAGGTGGGGAGGAACCTTAAACCCTTCACTCACAAAAAGTCATGGTCCCTAAATACACAACAGTTCAGAGACAACTACAACAAAATCCACACACCCCTTCAAATTAGTGCATGGAAATGAGACTCATTGCACGCAATAGAATTTACTTCTAAGTAGACATGTCTTGAATTGAATTGCAAATCAAGCAGCAGCAAGTGCTTAAATGCTTAAATCCTGTGTGCTAGTTCATACATGTGACAGCAAAATATCTTCAGAATGTTTCAATAAATATTGAACTAGAAAGGAACTTTATTTTTGTTTTGTATTTTAATTTCCCTCACCCATGGGGTTACCAGTGCATTTCTGGGCCCAGTTCAAAATGCTGGTTATGAGTTTTAAAGCCCTAAATGGATCCAGGTAATTTGAAGGACCTGCTGTTACCCTAAGAATGGCTTTAGAAGCCCTGCTTCTTGGTGTGCTAGTAAGGTCAGTTACATTGGCAGGCACTAGAGATAGGACTTTCCAGTGGTGGGAAATGCCCTATGAGACACCTAAGGGTGCTGGCCTTCAGAAAGGTTTTCAAGACCCATCTATTCAGATGACTTTTAACTCAGGATGCTTTGAGATGGAGAACTCCTAACATGACCAGTGAAAAGGTATTATGCAGCTCTTTCATTTTTCCAGCCTTAACACAAAAAAATGGTGTTAAGAAAAAGAAAAAAAGATGGAAGAGGCAGTGGGAAAAACTTGAAGGCTACATCTGCAAGACACCATCATCTGGGCTCCCTCAAACTTCTATGTTTGAAGTAGTGGTGCTGCACAGTAAACGCCTCATCTTGAAACACACTGAGATAATTTTATAATAATGCAATCCTATGGGCTGTGCACTTGATAGGCAGAAAGCTCTGCTTTCGGTGCCCTCTGCCTAGCCTTTTCTTCTGTTTAAAATGCAAAGAGCAGCTAGATGAGCTCTTTGTATTTTTAGATTTCAATCTTTGGGCAGACAAAGTTTTTTATTCTCACCTCTGCAGTTTTTAATTGCATGAAATTAAAAACTGCAGAAAAGCGAATAGAATACTTAGAAATTTAACATTCAGATATGCACAGGAAATGCAGATGTGATAAGAAAGATCTATAGTGCCTTAACAATCTATTTAATGGCAATGCAACTGGCTATCTATTAGAATTGTGTAAATAAATAAAGCAGTTTAATCATGTTTTGAAAGAAACACACTTTTTGAAAGGAATGTGCAAAATCCGCTTGTTTCTTTGCTATGCAATTGCTGATAGTAGCCATCTTTTCTTTTCTTGAAGTCATAAACATTTCTCTCTAATGTATTTCCAGAGGAGGTATGTGTCATACAAGTATCTGAGATTTTATGTAAATCATTAAAGCTTTGTGTAATAAAATAACAGTTGACACAATCCCCGGACACAATGTGTTTATATTAATGTGTTTTATATTCACTGTTGTTCCCCGCCTCGATCCAAGTGGAGAGGCGAGTAAGAAATAAATTATTATTATTATTATTATTATTATTATTATTATTATTTATTACAAAGGGATTTAGGCCGAAATGAAATGCTGTGCTGCAAGTGTGTGTAGCCCTAATCTTATGGCAGCTTTTCGCTTGCAATGTGGTTTTAGGGGGAGGCAATCCACACCAGAAAAAATGTAGACATAAATAAAATACGTAATCAATTCCCAAACACCAAATTTTGCCCTGAAACTTGTCCTCACAAGCTTGCAAAACACAGATCTGAAAAACAGTTTAGCGGGATAAGAGCAAATATGGCTGTCAGGGAAGGGTAAAAGATCTCCCGCCCTCCCCGAATTTCTCTGGTGCAAATCCCTCTTTCCTAAGGTCTAACATTACATGTAGCTGCAGTGTAATGTTTAATTTGCTCCTTACCTCCAAGAAAATATGCAAAAGCATCAAGATTAAATCCACATTGTCATGCATGTTTATTCATGAAATTATGTTTATACATAGTGTAATTGATTTACCTTTCTCTTTTTAAACAAACATTTGGCTCTGCTGGGTCTTAATTTTATTACTGATTGCTAGTTTTGTTTTGTATTTTTGTTTTTGTTGCTGCTTTGAGATTGTTGAAAATGTACTCTAATGATTAGTGTGTTTTCTTTATGTTTTTATGCTGCTGAAAAAGGGAAATTTCCTGTTGGGGAACATTAGGAAAGGAATCAGAAATAAAATTGCCAATATCATAGTGCCTTCACACAAATCTATAGTGCGACAAACCTTGGAATACTGTGTACAGTTCTGGTCATGACACTTCAAAAAAAGATCTGGAAAAGCTACAGAAAAGGGAAATCAAAATAATCAAGGAGTTGGAGCATCTCCCCTATTAGAAAAGATTAAAATGTTTGGGGTGTTTTAGCTTAGAAATTGGGCGAGTAAGTGCAATGATAGAGGTGTCTGCAGTTATGCATAATGTATAAAGATTGTGATAGAGAGGATACTAGAACCAGGCATCATCCAAAGATACTGATTGTAAAGAGGTTCAGGAGAGATAAAAGGAAGTGCCCCTTCACACAGCACATAGTTAAATCATCCCTAGAAGACGTAGGGATGGCCACCAACTTGGGTGGCTTTAAAGTGGAATTAGACAAATTTATGGAGGATAAAGCCAACCAAACAGCTATGTTCTTTTTCAGGATATCTCATTCCATACCCCTTCCACCCAGTTTTCCACCCCCCACCCAACAGTCGTGATGCTCAATCCCCATTGGGCTCTTTTGGGAGGATTTTCCCCTCTTCAGGATTTTTTTAATGTGTAATTCCACAAAACCTGGAGTTACCCCAGCCCTTCTGATACCTTCTTCCTGTGTGTGGATGGTGCCATTTTGGCTAAATAAGAAAGAATTATTTCTTATTTAGCCAAAGAATTGAGTTCACTATTAGCATTTAGTGCGGTGGGCAGAAAGTAAATCTCCAGTTGTTTGCGACTTCTGACTCCCAGCATTCCTGACTATTGGCCATGCTTGCTAGGGCCTCTGGGAGTTGAAGTCCAAAACATATGGAAGTCTACCTTCTTCCCAACCCTGACATATAGAATAGGTCATTGGGAGCTACAGTGGAAAGTAATAGTGAGGCCACTGTTGCACTACTTGTCCCCTTAGACTGTTACCTCTACCCATGCAGGCTATCTGGAAGGCCAATTGACTTTATAGTGGGGTCACCTGGACTTAAGATCTAGAAGGCCTCACTGCAGAGAATATCAGTCAGCCCTGTACAAGAAAAGTGGTCTTTGTGGTTATGTGTGTGAGGTGGAGGCTGTGATAATTAGGGAGGAGATAGTGCTGTTATAATTGAGTGTGAATAGATGAGCTGCCAAAAGCAACAGATCACATGTCAAAACAGCTCAGTGTATTAGTCAATTAGCAGGCAGTGATAACTCTGCCAGATCTACTGGCTTTAAGTCAAATTTTCATACTAACATTTCTTCAGTAGCGTCTAGGTATTCACTTTAGTGGCAGGTACCTCCTTTATGTCCAGTCTGCAATAAATATTTATTATTTGTTTATTTATTTATTTATTACATTTTTATACTGCCCAATAGCCGAAGCTCTCTGGGAGGTTCACAAAAATTAAAACCATAATAAAACAACCAACAGGTTAAAAGCATTTTATACAGTATAAAATGCACAACCAGGATAAAACCACGCAGCAAAATTGATATAAGATTAAAATACAGAGTTAAAACAGTAAAATTTAAATTTAAGTTAAAAATAAGTGTTAAAATAGTGAGTGAATAAAAAGGTCTTCAGCTGGCGACGAAAGGAGTACAGTGTATACAGTACAATATAACACAAGCTAAGTACAGTAATCCAGAGTTTTCTACTTTTCTATATATACCATGATGATTTCAATGGGGATTTCTATGGGGACAGAACAAAGCAGACATTCTGTGAGAAGATCAGCAGTAAATATTATATACAGGTAAGTATGCAAGAGGCTTTTTAAAATAGTGTAGAAAACATAACTCTACCCACAAAGCTCTGTGTTAAATTTTTAGTGTTCCAACAGTGAACTGTGTGTGTTGGTGTGCATGTGTGCGCGTGCACGCGTGTGTATCTCCAGTCAATGGCTAATGGAATGTCATCAGGTAGTGGAGCCTTCTCAGTGAGTTCACTATTAGCCTTTTGAAAAATTGTCCATGTGTAGCTCAAGACACAAAAACAGTAGCAAGTTTTAAACACCTCTTCAAAACACAGGCTTTCCTTTGGCCTCTGAGGGACTCTGTTGCTACCTTTCCATTATTGCTATACTATTGTAATATTTTTAAATGTTTCTAATGTTTTAATTATTTATTATTTTATCTGGGTTGTTATATTGTTATGTTGTATTTTAATGTGAACTGTGTAGGGATTTCAATTTGGAAATATTCACACAGTTTAGAAGTATTTAAATAAATAAAGTATACATAGTACTAAATACAAGCAAGTAGACATTTTCTAATGCTCAGAGATGTCAAAAGTCCCTTGACCAAATCCTACAGGTACATCTGTTTTGCTTTATTTTCTAAGTAACCATTGGCGAAATCTCATTTAAGATCAATTCCTATTTCTAAAGATATTTTAAGAGTAAGAGTCTACTGTTACATTTGTACAGCTTAAATAAGAACTTAAGAGTCATGCTGGATCAGACCAAGGGTCCATCTAATCCAGCACTCTGTCCACACAGTGGCCAACTTGCTGTCAATCACGGACCCACAAGCAGGACATGGTGCAACAGCACTATCCCACCCATGTTCCCCAGTAATGAGATTACTGCCTCTGATAGTAGAACTAAGCCAAGGTTGAAAAATGTATGTGCAATACCTAGTAAAGACTGAAAAAACTTCCAGGTGGCTAGGTAGCTATTACTAGTAGGTACAAAAGGGACACCTGTCTCTGCACGTTATCCGTTATGTTACTTATGGAGTGGAACTGGACAGTAGTATTTAAGAAACCTCAAAATGATATAAGAGTGATAATCTCCTCCATAGTGTACACATACATTTCTTTTAGTGTTTCAAGGTTTTGAAAGGAAAGGCAAATGTGAGATGAGAGTTCAGCAGGGATCCTTCTTTCAAACTGCCTTCAAGTTTCTGAAAGAAATATTGTCTAATAGCCAACACCTCTCTTCTTTCCTGGATCTTACCATCCTAGGTCTTGCTAAAACATTTTGAACTGTGAAAAAACTGCAAAGTATGCAAAAAATATCCTTATATACAGATTTGCAAAGTATCTTTTGATTAAAGAATCAAACTTGAGAGTACACTCAGCACTGAATTTATTTATTATTTATTACATTTTTATCTCACTCTTTCTCCAAGGAACTAAGAGATCAAATACCTTTGCACAGGCAAAGATACTTAAAAAAAAAGAATTCTGTAAATTTCCTTTAAAATATTTCTTTCATTCCTCCTTTTTCTTTAATGACATTCACTGTTGCCATTCTGTAAATTTTAAAGAGAGAGATTCAGCAAAAGTTAAGCCTGCAACAAATGCTTTTCAGTCTATGTAACCTGCTGTTCTTAACTTCAGTTCCATTAATTGTGTTACAGCTATCATACACACACATACACACACTTGAATTTCTAAACTTCTATTAGCATCTACACCAACCAGGATATAACACTTTGAAAACGGTTTGAAAACTGTATAGGGAGTGTGTCCTGGGCCTCAACAGTTGTCACTACTGTTATAAACCGTTTTAAAGCAGTAGTGTAGATCCTGCCCAGCAATCACATTATCTGAGTATTTCTACACAGTAGACTGCATGTAAGCAGCAGTCACTGACAACTGAGGCCCTATCAGCATATATGGGAAGTAAGACTTTTTTTGCTCCCAAAAGTGCATCACTTTATGCTGGTTTACATTGAAATACATTTGCCATTTTAATGCCCTTTCCTCCAGTTTGGAGAGGTCATCTTGGAACTCTTCACTGCCCCTTTTTGTTTAATCATGCTAAATAATTTGGTGTTGTTAGCAAACTTAGGGCATGTCTACACCCCAGCCATTTATCCCGGGATCGTCCCGGGATCATCCCTGTGCATCCAAATGACACACAGGGGATCCCGGGAGCAGGCAGGGATGATCCCTCCATTTTCCTGGGATAATCCTTAGGTGTAGAAAGGGCCTTGATCCTCTGCTCACCGCTAACTAGATCATTTATGAACAAATTAAAAAGCACTGATCCCAGTAAGACCTTGATGGACCACACTGTTTACACATGTCCACAATGATAGAGGGGCGCCTTGTAGCTTTGTTTGAAGGAGTAATAAGGAACAGGAAGCATCGGTATGCCTAAACTGAAACAGTGGATATGTTGTTCCATGACATTCACCTCCATAAAATGCACCCAACACAGCAGTGATGTTTTGCAAGGCAAAACCTTTTGTCTGTTTAGGGTGAAGGTAGGAAACATTTCTGTATTCTCACTTGGCTTTGTAACGTCATTACATAGCCAAATGTGATTAGTTGTGTGATGCCATGACAGTATTACATGCCGGATATGTGACCCAAGATCACATAGCCGGCCAGAAAAAACACCCTCTTGTTTTGTTCTTAATTAATTAATTAATTAATTGCTTTTCTAGACTGCCCAATAGCCGGAGCTCTCTGGGCGGTTCACAAAAATTAAAACCATCCAAAGTATAAAACAACAGTATGAAAACATAATAAAAATACAATATAAAAGCACAACCAGGACGCATATGCAGAAGTAAACAGAAGCAAGTTGGTGCAAAAAATAATAATAAAAAAATAAAAAATTGAAGGTAAACATTTGAGATTTCTTTCAGAAAACATTTGAACCCAATGAAAAATCCTTTTCTCACCAAATATGTTCACCCTCAAAAATTCTGTGCAGCTGTAGCATTTAAGTAAGAAACGATCTTTTCCAGAAGAATTTGAGAAAATATATGAGTAATGTTTTCTTTAGGGTTTGCAGCTGTGTGTGCCATGTGCTTTGCTTTGCTAAATTTCATGTGTGAGTATGCATGTGTATACGAATGGCAAGAACCAAACCAAACATTCTTGCTGATGATGCCACACCTATTTAAAGTACAAATATGTAAAAATTGTTTTTAACGAGCTACAAGCAAGATTCACCTTAAAGAGCCCCAGTTTCCCCCTTATTGCATAATATTCTCACTTGTGTTAGATATTGGAATTATTATTTCCAATCTGCTATAATCAAGGCCAAAGGCAAGCCTTTCCTGATCAAATTGTGCATGAAAAATGAAAAATAAATTAAAAGAATATGGCTCATTGGATAGATTTTATATTTAATCTTGGGTAATAAAGCTTCTGTATTAATTTCTAGCACTATCATGTTATCTGTTAAATATTCTAATTAGCATTATTATAGATAAATACTAATATATCCTTTCTCTTAAAACTATGTTTCTTCAATTGGAAGATAGATTTCAGTCTTTATCTTTGTAGGAAGGTGATCCAAGGCAGTTTTATGTAAATGACTTAATTAATTGGTACCCTTCAGTTGAAACAGCAACTCACAAAGACTATAATCCTTTTCGAGTGGCATAAGCTGTTAAAAAAGACCAAAAAAAAATTCCCCCAAAACAATACATTGCTCAGGCACCTTGTCAGACAATTAAAAGTTATTTGACAGAAGTAACAATAATAATGTACAGTGTCTTCCAAATTGTTTTTTCAAGGTAATTAAAATAACATCAACTCTGAGACTGTACAGAAGTTACATTTAAAGTCAATATACCTTGAGATGTAATTATGTAAATATACAAAACTTTCTAATAACTGTTACAATATGTTGATAGCAAGGTATGATTCAAATGGCCTACTTATTAAATTTGCAATATTTAGAAAACAATTAGCTGATAAACTTGAGTGCTGTTGATGTGAGCACTATTTAAACTTACAATAGAGATCTAGGATTGATTCACACATGCGCCTTCTTTAGTTTTAGGTAGGCCATTAATGTGTTTTGTTCAGCATGGCCTTCTTACATGTAGTACCTCCACACTGTTTTAAGATTTTTTTTTGCTCTTGTTTCTGCTATGGGTGACATTTTAAAATAGTTATAACTTTTAATTGTAAGTCCCTTAGGGGACACTATTTGGGCTGAAAGTCAACTCAGAAGTTGCAAGTAAATAAATAAATAAAATGCACGCTCACACTTGGTAATACTCAACCATATGTATTCATTATCTTCAGAGGAAGGTATTTTTTGAGTTGATGACAACAACTTCTGGTGGTTAATCTGTGATGACTAATTCACTATGAAAGTCATCACTTCATGGTTCATTCCATGAATGATGAGCATGCATGTCTGATCTGACTTTTTGAGTGGGTAAAAACTAAATCAGCTGGACATTTAAAGTGGTAATCTTGTACAAAATCAACTTCCATGATTGACAATGACATCTTGTTCACAAGAGCAAATTTCTCTCTATTTCGCTCTCTTTAGTTGACATTGTCCTGGGAGACACCCCTGAACCCCCTCCCTGTGGAATCTTCCTCCTGCTTGGGTCTCACAATCTCAGGCTGTAAATCAGAAGCCTCACTCAAGGTTGAATCTTGCAACTGTGACTGAGTATCACCCTCCAGCCTGCAATCAGAAGGGAAGCTACGCTATGACTTCTATAGCCTATAACTAGGCTAACATAGATAACCAATTTCTTCTTAACAAAACACTGCTGGTGTCCAATATACCCAAAACAGCAGGTTTTGCTGAATCAGTCCCAATTTTAAGTCTACAGAAGTAGTACATATTGAAGCTTAGGCAACTTTCCATTGATTAGGTTGTATGGGTTTTCTAATTATTTTTTCCATTCAACCCTAACATTCTGAACACCCAATTTACTACATTCCTACAAATACTTATAAAAAGCTATTATAGGTTTAGGTTTCTTTGGAGATCCAATTAATTCCTCCTGCCTTTTATATACTGCTTTCATACCATTTTCACAGTGCAATATCCTACTTGGTGTAGATCTGGCCTAAGATAACTAATTGAGAGGTATTCGCAGAAAGAGGCACCTTCCAGCCAGATGTATGAGCTAAAAGATATGCCTTATGGTATAGAGCAAGGTCTGGAATGCTCCTTCCAGGTTTGGCAATTTCATCCTCCTAAGCAAAGAACAAGGAAGGGAAATACACACACACACACACACACTTCCAAAATACTTTATTTTCCAAATGTTAATTTACTGGATGAAATGAGATGCAGTGGACATACTTTATGGGGGGAAATCCAAAGATTTTAATTCAAGTATTTGAAAGTAGGTAGTAAAGAACTCTTGGAATTAAGATATAATACAGTAATTAAAATTGCTTGAAACAAAAAGTTAAAGGCTTACCATTACTGATGTGCCAAGGTAATGGGAAATTGCTGAACATTTAACTTTACTTAATTTGTTCTTGTTTATGGAAGGTGTATGTTATATTTCTACTTATTTGCTTGATCCACATACTAAGTTATATTCTCATGCTTTAATGTAAAGTAATTGTGATGACAGCATGCAGAATCTTTTTAATATCCTTATATGTCATGAACATTTCCAAGAGTGAAAACACCACACAAAACCTTAATAACTTTTAAACCACTGCTCAGAACTTCACACTAAACCCAATGGAAGTCAAACCTCAACAAGCCTGAATAACATACATTAGTGGGTTTCATCACATTGAAAGAAACGTTGGAGTAAAAAGGACAAATATGTCCTTTTCCAGCACTTTTATGTGCTGTATCTTTGGCAACTTTTATGGGATCAGTTTGAAATTTTGCACAATTTTCTACTTCAGCAGGTGGATCATGGACACCTAGGTCATAGCTAGACAGGGTGAAATTCCGGGGTGGTCCCCAGGATCGTCCCTTTGTGTCCACATGATGCACAGGGGATCCCGGGACCAGGGAGGGAGGATCTCTCTCTTACCCTGAGACCTCGCCCTACTCTTTGAGCCTGGTTTTTCCACGGTCCCGGGATGAGCGTCAAAGTTTGTCCCGGTTCTTCGTGGTTACTTGTGAGGAGCCAGGACTTGTGCATGGGGCGCAGAGCTCCTCAGGAGCACTGCGCCCATCAGGGGTGGGGTGGTGGAGCAGGGAAAATGTTTTTTAAAACAAAAACAAAAAAACCCTTGCCTTTTGCACACAAGTGCTCATGTGCATCTTCCCCTTTAAGAAAAAAACAAAATGGCGGGTGCAACGCCTCTCCCTCTGAGGTTGTTGCGCGCTGCGTGTGAACAGAGTGGGAGATCTCATGATTTTTACCCCTCCGCCCCGCTAGACCAGGTAGCTCTAGATAAGGCCCAAGTTTCAAGTTCTTAGCTCAACAGGTGACATATTTATAAGCAATAGAATTTTGAGGCTTATACTGGCAGAGCCTTTTTTGCGACTCACCTTAACTCCTGTGCCCCTTTAATAAGTAAATATTAACTGGGAAAATTGTAGAGGGAGCACATTGTTATAGAACCAGTGCAGAGAGAAATAGTAAATCCAAAGTATTTTTGCCTCAGCACAGACAATGCAAAACAACACAACATAACATCTTACATAAGAAGTTTGCCTTTCATGCAGTTGAGAGTGCTCCTGTGTATAAAGAGTTACGAGATCAGATCCATAAATATTGAGCTAAAAATGTATCCAGGGCATTTTAATAAAAACTTAATATTGGTCACATGGGAGGTGGAGTATATGGGTTAAAGCATTGGGGGAATGGAGAGTATGAGTCATTTTGTTCAGACTGAAATGGATCTTTTAGCACAAATCACAATATAAAATTTTAAGGGCTTGATCCTGCCTTGGGGTGTGCTGGTACATATTGTTACATATCTCATAAAATCAGCTACTGTTACAAGTCATATGACACTGTTCTCTTAGCTAAGAACTGTGCTCTGTTTTTCTTTTATAGTCTGGATTTTTTTAAAACAACAACAACAACCTAAATACTGTACCACTTAGCTCTTTTCAGAATATTGAACAGATGCAGCAAGATTTTCCTACATTACTTTCCCATTCATAATCAAAATAAGAAGTTGATGTGTGGTATCTTTCGATAAAGACTTCTTTAGAGGGCTACTCAGTGAATGAAGCCAAACAGAATGTGCCATTGTTGCTGTTGCAGGTTTTGAGTTTATTTGTACATTATGTGTACTGTAGGCTACATAATAATGAAACGCTATATGCTCTGGTCTGCTGGTTCACTACACAGTCTGTGTGATTACAGATTGTTTGAATAACAGTGGCCTATTGAAAATCCATCCAGATGTGTGTGTTGCTAACTGTGGGAATACCCACAAAGGAGGATTATCTCTTTTGTTGCCATTTCCAAGCCCTTTTAAAAAGTGGGAAAGCAAAGGCATTGAGGCAACCACTGCAGAGGATATGGGTGTGCTGGAATTAAACTTCCAGCAAACAAATCTTATAGCCCTGCAAGATTTCACTTCTAAACGCTAAATAGGCACTGTTTAAGACAGAAGAAGAAACCTCAAAGGACCCAGATAGCTATACTATTTCACAAGCTCATGTATACCTTAGCCCCAAACTTGACTTCAGTGAGCACTTGCAAAGCCTCAGGCAAAACTTAGCACCAACTTAGTATCAACAGGACCAATTTAGTATTGCATGTTGGGATGGGTTTTAGCATGGATAAAGACAGAAATTGGAAATAAATTACATTTAGGCCTTAGCTAGACCTAAGGTTTATCCCGGGATTGTCCCGGGGTCATCCCTGTTCATGTAAATGACTCACAGGGGATCTCGGGAGCAGGCAGAGACGACCCCGGGACAATCCCCGGATAAACCTTAGGTCTAGCTAAGGCCTTAGTTTGCATTATGTAAGCCTAATAATTTTATTAAAATGGGTTCAGAAAGAGCCAGATCAAAAAGATACATTTAAATATATTTTTCCCCATAGGAGAGATTATTCTGTTCCTCTAAAAGCATGACAAATAGACAGTCTTGCAATCCTTGCAATGGTTTAGCATCATGGATTGAAATGCAATATTTCTAGCAAAACTGTCAGAGTTGAGGAGCTCTCCAAAGTAGACATTTATTTACTTGTTTACTTTATTTCTATGCCATCCCATAACTGAAGCTCTCTGGGTAGTGTACTTTAAAAGTTGTTAAAATACGGTATGGATAATAAAAGTACAAGTAAAATATTATTATTATTATTATTTTATTATTTATTTATTTATTTATATAGCACCATCAATGTACATGGTGCTGTACAGAGTAAAACAATAAAATAGCAAAACCCTGCCGCATAGGCTTACATTCTAATAAAATCATAATAAAACAATAAGAAGGGGAAGAGAATGCACCAAACAGGCACAGGGTAGAGTAAAACTAACAGTATAAAAGTCAGAACAAAATCAAGTTTTAAAAGCTTTAGAAAAAAGAAAAGTTTTTAGCTGAGCTTTAAAAGCTGCGATTGAACTTGTAGTTCTCAAATGTTCTGGAAGAGCGTTCCAGGCGTAAGGGGCAGCAGAAGAAAATGGACGAAGCCAAGCAAGGGAAGTAGAGACCCTTGGGCAGGTGAGAAACATGGCATTAGAGGAGCGAAGAGCACGAGCGGGGCAATAGTGTGAGATGAGAGAGGAAAGATAGGAAGGAGCTAGACAGTGAAAAACACATAAAGAACCGCCCAGAGAGCTCCAGCTATTGGGCGGTATAGAAATGTAATTAATAAAATAAAATAAAAATAAATTAAAACAAAGTTTTAAAAAGTTAAGAAACCCTTTAGGGGCTTTAAAAACACCCTAAAGGGCTTCTAAAAGGCCTAGGAGAATAAATGAGTCTTTGCCTGTCTTCAAAAATAATACTAAGGCACCAGTCTCGGGGGAGTCACTTTTAGAAAAACTAGCTTTCTATTGCAGCCCCAATTGGAGTAACTGAAGTTTCTGTTTAAAGGCAGCCACAGGTACAATATATTAAATTCACAGTTACCCCTCTGGAAAATATAATATGTTATACTTGGGGCTGCCTTTGAACCTTCTCTGCTTTCGTCTCTGTTCCCATTATACTGATAATTAATTGATAGGTTTGTAGTTCATCTGAAATCTTTAAAACTGCTCTCAAAACTTAATTACTCTTCCTTAAATTAATATCAAGCTCTGTGAAAGATCCAAATTCCTCTCCCTTGATCAGTCAGGTTTTTCCTTAATCTGTACTAATTCATTCCTGAGGTTTTGTATTCATTTACTCAACTTTTATCAAATGTTTTTTAAACACCCATATCTATTTTAATTCCTTAGTTTTCTCTGTATCGTCATTTTAAAATTTACATCAATTGAGGATCTAATTTTCTTCTTATTATTATTTCATTATCCCATTTTTTTTGCCATCTTGCTACATACATCTTCTCACATTTTTTTTTTTAAAAAAAACTTATTTCAAACAATTTCCAGCTGTTTCTGTCTTGGTGGAGTAATTTGCTATTAGTGTCAAACTGCAACTGGGGATTAGGTTCAGATCTGTATCCAGCCATGATGCTCACTGGGTGACCTTGGACCAGACACTATCTCTCAGCTTAACCCAACAACAACAATAATTTCCATAAATAATTTTTATACTTGAGATTTGCTTACATATACTGAAATATAAATTGCTTCAATTATAGTTGTTGAAGCAATTTGTATTTGACTATTTCAGTACGTGCAAGTGAAACTCAAATATTAGTTCAGAGTTATGAAAAAGACTTTATTAGAGTGGATTGCTGGTTCCCTTGCAAAGTTTAGATTTGTCCTTGCAAAACCTGGTGTTTAGTCAGAAAAAAATGTTTATAGTTTCTGGGTGGTATCCAATACTGCTGCTTGCACTCCTGCCATCTCTGTTTTTGAAGGAAGAGAAATGGTGTACATCCATGGATTTCCTGCTTCCAGATCCTTTCTCCTCCTATCCAAGGTCAAAGGTGAAGGGGAGGGGAGAGAAACAGATTCTATAGCTTTAAAGCCATTCCTACTTAGGGTTGCCATATGTCCCGAAAAACCAGGAATGTCACTGTTTCCAAGCATTTCCAAAATGTCCCGGCCGGTCAGTCAAGAATCCCGGATTCCTGGTCCAGCCTCCCGGAGAAATTCCAACCTCCAAAATGGTGCCGTGAGCCTGCTCTGTGGAGTGGCAGCAGTGGAGAAAAAGATGCATCAATCTGGAACCTTTTCCTCCTCCACAGGCTCAGTTTAGTCACTCATTGCGACTCACTTTTCTGCGCCTGCAGCTGCATGGAAGAACAACAACAGCAAGGAAAGGCACACATGCTCTTCTCCAGCTGCCTGAGTCCCATGCAATGCAAAGGAGTTTGGTGAGCTTGGCTGGTTGCGGTTACAGCTTTAGGGTAAGCGCCGGGCAGAGCTGCTGGGTTATTTGTGGGGGTGAGTGGGAGGTGAGGGAGTGAAGGAGAGGAAAGGAGAGAGAGGAGAAAGTAAAGAAAAGTCTTCATCGTCCCCCCCAAAAATTGTCCTGGTTTTGTGGATTCAGAATATGGCAACCCTATTCCTACTGGTAAGAGTTATAATACTGCTAGACTGGAACAGACATAACTCTGCAGTACACAGAAACTGCAGTCACTGGAAAAAAAGTAATCAAAGTGGTCTGGAAAAAAACAAGAGTATTGAGGGAGAAGTAGCATTAGGACAATGGAATGGGAAGTGCATCGCATCCTGTGTGACTAAGCCTGACATTGCAGTACTTTTTTAAAAAAAAGTATAGGTTGGACCTACATGTGGAGAAGGGGTAGAGATTGCTAATTTCCAAGAGAGAAATGTTTCTCTTCTCTCTATTCTGTTCTGACTAATAATTTCAAATCTTGAAGGAGTACTATGGAGATATCTGAAGTTGAAAGACCTGCATATTTTATGTTTGCTTTTTACCATTTTATTTTTTGTGTGTGTGTAGCTTACCCAGTGACTGCCTTTTTATTAGGAAATGTTGGTACAGAGGTGAAATAAATACTGGATTAGTTGAGGTAAAACTGGCAACTGTAGCTTTAAGGACACTCAAATTCAGCTTTAACTCTACGGTGAACCATTTAATTTAAAAGGGGGAATGTTGAATTTTCTCTTGGGTGTTTAATAGTTAAGTGAGGTAAAATATAGGAACTGTGAGCTTGACCTTCTAGAAAAAGGCTAACAGCTATGTTAAAGGTGATTACACAATTTCCTTCAAATAAACTGAGATGCAGCATACACATTTGCTATGATTTTTGACCTTTAATGCACACTTACAAATTATTTTCCTGTTCACCTGAAACAAGTTGTGTGTGTTAAGGTCCATGTATTAATGGGGATTGAGTATTCTAGAATAAAAATCGGATCAAACTTTCTGATCTTCCAGAAGATCAAAAAATTTAAAATGTTCTATGCCTAAATCCAACCTTTTGATAAATTCATCCCCCCAGAATTTCTTGTACTCCTGTGAGGAAAAGCAAAGAACACTTTACTTTCTTATTAGTGCATATAAGCTCATTGCCATGGAGCCAATGTTGTTGTTTCTTACTCAGCTTGAGGATACCAAAGATGTGTGAAAGTAGACATTAAAGCTTTTCCACATAAAGTATTCATAGGCATTTGTATGGAAATATGATCAGCTTCTAATAGCCCCAGGTAGTTAGATTTGGGTTTTTGCAATCCTTTTTTTTTATCAGGTTTCAAAGTATATGACAGTGTGTAATGGTTGGTATTCCCGTATTTGGGAAACAAGAGGTGTCTTGCTGGGTAAACAAGGAGCCTTTACATTCAACTTAATCAATTTGGCCTTGTGATGCACATTTGAGATGAGAGAAGAAAGCTTTCTTCTAACCTGAGTTTGGGTATTTTTATTCCCCGTTGAGATCTACTATTTTATAAAAACTGGTATGTGAGGGAAAGACCACAGAAATAGGGTTATAAATTCCAGAAGTGCTGTACAAACAAGCAATGTAAGCTTGCCTTAAAAAAAACACCTTTAAATAACAAGTAAATAATGATCACAAACTCCCTGCATGCATCACATTTCATAAAGATGGGCAAACCTCAGGAGAAAAGTTGCATATTCATTCTTCCAAACTAGATAAAAAATTAAACAAAAACAGGTTCTGGATCCAGTATTCTGGTCTCAGTTTCAAACAAATCATTTACTAGATCTTTCTAGATCTCGGACGAGTAATGCACATCCTTCTCAAATAAACACATAAAGAATTGCAGGGGAATGTGGCATTTATTTGCATGACAATTAGAAGGTGGCTGACTGATGAAAGAAAATAATTCAAGCCCAAAGATTTGTTAAAAGGTTAGGCTCTCACACAACCTCATCTTGGGTTTGTCAAGACTGTATTGTTGCAATAGGAACTAAATATGACTTTCTACTCATTGAAATTCAAGGTATTTTAAATTTGACAAAGGAGAATCTGACAATGCTCACAGTGCTATTTGTTATGAGTCTTGCATCTATATTTCCCACGATATCTTAAGTGTTTTCTGTGAAAACTGTGATGCGTGTATCATATCATTATTCCACCTATACTTCAAGTTACTCAGAGTGATTCATATGAGTGTTACTCCACTTTTCTGCACCACAACCCTGCAAAGTTTGTTAGGCAAAAATGAGCATCCAGTGAGATGATCCCAGCCAAGATGTGACTGATTCCAATTCAGTATACCACCTTGGTTCAATAAATACAGTTCAGGCATGTGCAACTGAATTTCAAAACCTTAGAATGTTCAAATCCCACAGTATAGATCCCACAGATGTCCTTGGTTTCTTTTGAAGATCACCTTCTACAGGTATCATTCTAAAAAAAAGTACTTTACTAGACTCCCTTATTATAAGGGAAATAGGGTATTTGTATTCAAGATCCCCTAGTTTGTGATCCTTGCTTTCCATGGCTATGCACTCATGAAAAGCAAGGGACACATCCCCAAAGGTAGAAGTTCCCATAGAAAAACATGTCCAGGAATTGATTTAAAGTGTAATTGTCAATCCATCCTGTGGTTTTTTCCCCCTCAAGCCTCTCTTAGAAGGCATCTACTTGTTTAGCGCATTGCACCTGTAAATAGCAAGCAAGGCAATTAGTATGACAATGGAAAACTTTGCTCTTAGGGTCATCCTACTTTGCATCAGTTGTGAAGAGCACATACCCCAAAATGAGCTAAAATTATGATTGCTAAGTTTCCCATACAAAATCCAGTGTGAATGATTTTATTTTCCACTAAATCTTTGCTTGAACAAAACATTTATGTAAAGAATACAATTTAAATGCTGCCTATTGCTCCCAGAAGGGAAGCAGCTGAAAAGAGATCATTGTGTAATACAGCACTCAGTACAGTAGGATGACTTGTCTTTTCTTTGTGATAAGCATGACATTGAAATCTGCAGTTGTTTGTATGTACGTGTGAATAACTATCTTCAGCCGAATAATTGTGTTTGCTAAAATGGCTAGTGAAGTGCCCAGCAAGTCCATTTATTCCAGCCGAGTGACAGGACAATGGAAGTGGCAGAAAGAAAGATAGGAAAGGGAGTTTTTGTACTAACAAGTGCAAGCTGATATGCTGGACTGGTAATGGAGATGTTGAGAGCCCTAAGTGCATTTATCAGGTCAGATTTAACTGTGCTATCTGGGGATGTAAGGTAGATATATTAGGGGAGAAACCTTATTTACCTTTCTTTCTGAAGAGAAAATAGCTAATTGAATAGCCTCTTATGTTCTGAGAGCTTAATTTCCAGTGAGCAGATATCTTAGTATAGCTGTGTAGAACCGATAAGGCATATTCTACTGGCCACTCTGGTATGTTACATAGGTTATTTAGTTGGTGAACTGGTCTTGTACACCAATGCTGATCGTTAACTGTTCACAGTGATAACTATTCCTGTCCCATGCAGAATGAGATAGCAAGGATGATTGTTCAATTTGTACTGAAGCACAATGGATTTAAATGTTATGGTGTTCAGACAAATGTAGCGTGCACATTCAAGAACATTTGAACATACACTTTAACAATATCCCAAAGCACTAGTGTAGTCAAAGAGTTAAGTAGAATTGAAGACAGAAGTCTATGGGGAAATGGGGGGGGGGTAAGTGGAGAGAGGAACCTGACCAATAAAAACAAGAAAAGATGGATAGTCCATAATATAAATAAACTACTCCATAGTATACATATACTATGGAGTCATGGATATACACATACACACAGAGATTAATTATAGAGGAAAATCATTCTGGCCCTTTTCAAAGTTCAAATTGACAGCTAGTGGTTGTGAAGGTAATTATGGATGTCCTCTGTGTCTCACTACTTGGTAGTGCAAAGAATTTGGAGGGAAAGGGGATGGAACTAAGAGCATAGTATGGTTAAATTGGGATTTCCAAGGAGAAGCCAGAAATTCTGTTTAGTCAAGTCTAATTTTATTCAGGTGCTTTGGCTGCGTAACTTAGTAAAAAGTAAATACGCTACATGGCTTAGAAATGGCAGTATAGTGAGTGTAAAGTAAGCTGTGAAGAAAGAACTCCTTTGTTTCATAAAAACCAAAACATCAGATTGTACCTTTTTTACAAGTTATTAAAGATAAACATATCCCTTTATAATATTTACCTAAAGTTGCATGTTTCTACTATTTCTTTTCTAATCATATTCACACACACACAAATATCGCAATAAGAGATTAATATCTGTACCTGTGAGAAAAAGAAGCATAATACTTTGACATTTGGAACATGTGTATTTAATGCAAGGCTGCTTGCCTGTCCCTGTTTTCATCTTTCTGTGGGACAGTAGCAAAACACAGCTATACTTACTTCGCTGAATAAGGGTCTTGGACAAAAAAATGTGTTCTGGTGAACACACAAAGCACATCTTTGTTTCCCAAAATGGTGTTTCTAGACAGTGTATCTGATTTCCATAACTCCACACCCGCTCAGTGCCAACCACAGCAGCAACATGCAACTACGTTTAATTCTTCCCTTTTTTTTATTTCAGTTTGGATAGCCGACACATGAAACACTTCTCCTACTGTGCTGTCCAGCGCACTAAGGAGTCCACTGATTCCACTGTTAGGTGAGGACAAAAAGGAGAGCAGATTTGCCTGATTATAGCTTGGATTGTTCATTCCATTAGCTTGTCTGAACACCTCAAGCCATATGCACTGGTATGTCTCCAGAAAATGTGGTTCAGAATACTCTGTGCAAGTTTGGACGTAAATGGTAACACACTGTGGTTTGATTGGGTTCTTAGAATATTGGCAGTCCTTGAATCATCATTCTGAGATCTACCCACAGATTTAACCTTCAAAGGCTGCTGAAAAAGTCCTTCCATTTTTTATACTGAATGTATAATGTGTATTTTGATTAGGAAGACTACAATGAAAGATGTTGATATATACTATTATGTAGACTTATTTACTCTAATTTACGCAAAGAGTAGGTAGAAAACAAGAAGCATGGCCTTGTGAAATTCTTACCATTGGAAACACTAATCAAAACCATAACTTAGTAATATTAAACATCTCCTTTTCAATGGAAAGAAATCTGGCAGTCAGCATTAAGTCAGATACAAAAGAAAATTAGAGTTTATTAAGCTATTTGTACAATGTTGTATTTTACATAGTGCAATTTGGTTTGTTCTACTCACCTGAGAGCCTACCAACAGATTATCTTCACCATGAAAATAACTGAAATTTCAGCCAGCCTCACCCTTTCCTGATGTGATCCAGTCCAGTGCCTTGAAAGTCATCTGCTATGTACCTGCAATTCCTAAATGTTTGGTTCTCCCCTTTTCAGCATAGTGGCAGGGAGCGGGGGAGTTTCGCACACATATCCTTTTGCAAGCGCAAATCTAGCTCTCTTTTTTTATTATCCTTGCAATTTGATGCTGGTGAGCCATATGTGTGCAACAGAGTCATAGCACTTCCAAGGGGCTACTGTATTGGGACAAGAGTTTCCAACTGGCCAATCTGGAGCAGATGCAGGTCACCCAGCTGCATCAAGCCTATGATAGTCTCAGGGAGCTCTTCACATAAACAACCTTTGAACATGTACTGTGCTAGCATCAGCAGTTCCAACCTGGTACATGTGAGAAAATCCTTAACTTTCTGTTAAAAGCAGTAGTTCCACATAGAAAATATTATTGCTACCTGGTGCCAATTTGCTTCATAGTTGGCTACACTTTATAATCTTTTAGGATTATTAATTTCAAACTGTAGTCTCACCTACTTCGTTGTCTAAAATGAGAAGTACAGGAAACATACATAGAGGACAGCATTCCAAACAGCAAAAAGCACATGCTCATTTAAATTCTACCATTTTGTCAAGAGTTTTCCCAGTATAATTCTCTATTGTTCCTATTATCGCTTGCTTAATGCAAAACAAAGTGTTGGGAAATTCCTGTCTGGCACTTACAAGGTGTTTCTAAAAGGAGAAAAGCAGAAGTCAAGAGGATGCAGAGAGCAGAAGGAAACCACAAAGAGGGAGAGGTATTTAAGAGAAATTTGAGAAAGTTGCAGAGATAGGGTGGGCTGGCAAAGGGGATTACAGCTGGCTCTGGAAAAGGAAGAAAACAAGTTTCAGAACAAAGCCCTCAGCTGTGTACCATCTCATGTTCTAAATCCAAATTTGGGGATTGGGGGGAGATGAATCCCATAGAATATATGACTGCCAAAAGTGATTTATTCCACTGGGATGGGAAAGGCAAGTGGAATTCTGTTTCCATTCAGGACATGCGATAATGCTGTGTCCCCACTATCCAATTGCAATGAAAGCATTGCTTTGGGAACAATATTATTGAAGATGAAATATTCTGTATTAGGTAACTAGAAATACCTTAAAACTCTTCAGGAATGACCACTTCCTTTTAGGACTGCAACAAAAATGAATCACTCATATAATACATTAAGCAAAGTATGTAGTTTACACGATTGTGGTTGTAATGTTTACAGAAGTCAAGAAGTGAATTGCATAGGCAAGAGGGTATAAAAGATAAGTCGATAAAAGAAGAATGAGTTGAAGGTGGAACAGAGAACTACACAAGGCAGAGTAACCGCCTGTCTTCCCCTGAATTACTGGAAGATTTGCCTTTGGCTTCTCTGTTTTCAAAAACTGTGGTTCACACACTTTCCCACTCTTTTACACAGCCACATAGATTAGCAAATTGTTTCTCATATTAAAGTCAGTGACATGCAATCTTTTCAGCTATATGGTGCACATCTTTTCACCACGTTCTAAACCTGGATATATAAAGTGCACACAGCCCTTTCCAGCAGTATATCAGTGCTTGGTCTGAATTCAGAGATTAATTGTAGCAAGTGAATGAGGAGAGCTGACACAAAGTCATAAACCAAGAATGAATCTCTCCTGCTTGGTCTAACTCAGGATGAGCAAATGGTGCGGTGCCCTGTCATTTGTTAATAACACGGTATTTTTCTGTCATACAATTAGAAAATACATTATGGCTTGCCTGCTGGCAGTTTAGCCTTATTGCATTTGCACAATTCTTCATATTTCAAGCAGGCTGACCAGATAACATTAATGAATAGATTTGAGATGCAGGCACTTTTTAGGGAAAATAATAAACATACTTATATATTAACAAGTTAATTCAGTCTGGAGCCAAACAGGTAATTTTTGTAGTAGCATTTTCTTTCTTTCTTTCTTTTTCCATTCAGCTAAGACAGGTTAAACTAGGAGTGCAGTCACCCTGTCTACAGAGCTTGACTTGGCTTGCATACCAGGGGTGAATTTTCCTCAGACAGACAGCAAGATGATCTGATTGGCTTCATTCCAGAGCATGCTCACAAAGGCTCCTTTGATGAAGGGATCCTTGGTAACCACTGTACCAAAAGCTGCCTACCACCCCCTTTTCAAAGATGCCCATTTACAGTAATATAGAAAGGAGATGGGGGGGCTGTTTACAAGAGAATAATTATGCTGCTCAAGTTAAAGATCGGGAGAAAGAGCAAAGGGGGAGTAAACTGTTGAATGTTGAAGAAGCTGGTTAGCAACAAAGCTTCAACATACGGAATGTATAATTAAGCTCATTAAAGCATTACCATTTTGCTTATCAAAGATGGTGGAGTGAGACACTGTATGCTCAAGCTCAGCAGCCATTAGAGATAAGGAGCTACAACTATCTATTTAGCTGTCTTTCTGAACAGCACAATAATGCACACGAGCTAGCAACAGCACATTTGATGGTTGACTTAGCTGATTTTTGCACCAGAAAAGTAAGTGCTAGGTCATTACTGTTTCCACAAAAGGGAACCGGTGTTAATAGGGCAGAAGCAACACTGTTGTCTCTCCAGTTTATCTTCACCTCACCTGCTTTCTTCTTGCTTTTCTTGCTGTCTCCCTTACTTGTTCTCAGAACAGATGGCTATCAGATCTATACTTCTGAGGGCCTCCTATCCTTTGGGAAAGGTGGGAAAGGTTGTTAGAGTTGCTTCTTTCTTCTGTACCTTGACAAACTGTGATCTTCATCAGGGTAAATGGTTTGTAAAAGTCACTAGGGTGTCTCCTCATGTATGGAATTTTTCCCCTTGAGGAATAGTAGCACTTGAGATAGTAACTTGTGTACCTGAGCTTTTCTAACCTTTCTACCTTTCCCACTCCCCCGTCTTGGTCCCTAGCTCAATCTGTCTTCACTCACAATTGTGCAGAGACAGTTAATATCAGCACTGACCAGATGCTTGAGAGTTTAATAGTAAGAGGAGAATAGAAAATTGCCACCTATATGCTGGCTACAGCAGATGAAGCTCAGCTGTGCAGTCTTTGCTCTAGTTCACAGGATACCTGCTTCACCAAAGAGTGATGTCATGGGGGGACGTGATCCTACTTGGAAGAACATGGTATGAAAAGGAGTTAGAATTTCCATGATTCCACATTCCTTACTACCCTCATTCTTATGTAGAGTCTAGGCTCTGTCTTACTATTTATATATTATTATTAATATTAGCATTTTTATTTTTGCTTTCAGAAATGCATAGAATTAGTTAGCAATGGCTTTTAAATTTCTCCCTTTGTTTTGCTCTGTTGTCAATATTCTTCTATATAGCAATGCCGTGCATGTTACTGTGTACATGTTTGTTTTTGAATAATTTTTGGTTTAGTGCATACTCAATTATTCCTTCTCTACATTAATTAATAATGCATTTTCTCTTTTTCATGCAAAACTAATTTTAAGTTTGAATTCAAAGAAAAGAAAGGTAACAAAGATTGGAGGAAATATCAATAAGGAGCACTTGTCGCAAATGCCAGTTGTAGAAATATACAAGCTGTTACAGCAAGACTGTATATGAACTGGTGTGAACGTAACTGAAAACTATCACTGTCAAACTCCTCATATACTTCATATATTACAAGTCCTTCTGTCTAAAATTATGAATTGAGTTACATACATCTTTGAAATATTGTACTGCATGTGAACACTACCTGTGTGTAATAGTATGCTCATGATTAGATGGATGCTTCTTAAGTTGCAAAACACATACAATAAAAACCGTTATCTCCAAACACAGAGATTTTTATACATGGGACAGCTAGGTAAAAGCCCCCAATATATGAATGTATGAAGCTGCTTTCTACTTTTTCAAACTATTGTTTTATCTATCCTTGTATTATCTGGGCAGGATCTACACTACTGCTTTAAAGCGCTATAAAGCTGTTATAAAGCGCTTTAAAGCAGTAGTGTAGATCTGGCCCGGCTCTAATCAGCCTTGGCTCTTGAGAGTCTTAGGCTGGGGGGTTTCCTATCACCTCCCACATGATTCTTTAACTAGAGATACCAGGGATTGAACCTGGGACCTTCTGCATGGAAGGCATGAACGCTACAACTGAGTCACAGTTCCTCCTCCAAAGCATTTTTGTGTTAGTAGAAGTGGCCGAATAAAGCAGACGGAATCCAAAAAGTGAAGGACTTAACTAACCACCCAGAGATCTTTGGCTATGGGGCAGTATGGAAATATAAATACATAACAACAACTTTATTGAGTCATAAAGAAAGTAAAGGAGGCAAATCAAGCTAGGCTTAGAACAGAATGAAACCACTATTACTACAGAACAGAATAAAAACCACTATTGCTACCAAACATGCTAGTCTTTTTATACACAAGATACCCAGGCTCCATCTTGCTGGTAGGCGACAATCCTGTCCCCTTGTGACCCTTACTTGCACACAAGGGTCTGTAATGCATCCAGAGTTGTTAACTAGTTCTGCATGTGGAATGACCCTTGTTATTGTGCTTACTAACTGCTTTGAAACTCTAAATAACCCTTAGTTTGTACCTTTTGGGGTGTGGTCCCCTGCCATTGCTATTCCTGATTGTGCTCGCCCATTCCATCAGACTGAGTTTTCATCCATTAGTTGGCTGTAGCATGCAACTAGCTCGTATGACTTTATTGCCTAACATGTGTAGGCCAATAATCTGTGATTCTTATCCCCTGATTTTATAGGGTGTCGTTGTTTTTTCAGGCCCATGCATGTTGTATTATCCAGGGTTCTGCCTTACATGGAGACTCTCCATGGATACAAGAGACAGTCGCTTTCCAAGAGTAGAGGGAGACAAAGGCAACAAGAGAAGGGCGGAGCTGGAGTGCTCCCTCTCATCACATTTGATTAATTCACATATAGAGTGCCTCAATGGGGCTTAATTAGTTTAATGTGGCATATGGCAATTCAGAGGAATAACCTACTAGGCAGAGAATTAGAAAGGGGTAAAAGTATGTAATTCATCTGGCTATTGAAAAATTAAATGACTTCACTGGGAGCCAGGCTTGAACTGGGATGTGAGGAAGTATGAATAGATATTTCTGAAGATGACTGCATATGTGCAGTATCATCCAACCTCTGGAGGTTTTCTCACCACCACCCATCCATAGACATTGTTTTCCTCAAAGACCTGTAATACCCATCTAAAGCCCTGTAGCCTCATTTGACTCATGTTACTCTCAAAGTGTTCATATTGAGTTCAGCGGACTTGTTAAAACGTGTATTCTCAGCTCTACAGTAAATGCTGTATATAATCATACAGTGCTGCTCTTTATCCTGACGTCTATATGGTTTGTTGCCAATACTAGTCTCTTTAGCAGCACTCCCTTCTCATCAAACCTTCCTGCTATTCTGCTGCAGGAATTCAGTGGAGTGTTGTTTGTACCCTGAGAAGCATGTTAAGATGACTATAATTTCAAAGACTTGGTGTTTTATCCTAAGTCATGCTCTGGAAGCATGTCCCATTCTGGTACACTGTTTGGACCTGGACAGTGTACTTAGGGCCTTACTATTCTTTCCCCTTGGTGCAAGTTTATCTTCATTGTAGATACAATCTGATGCCACTGAAGTTTCTCTTACCAATCTTTACACAAGTTTGTGTGTGTAATTCATTCTGTTAACTTAAACATGGGTCTTATACCCACGGAAAGCTCTGGAAGGGTGTGTGGTGGCACTGCATTGATCATACAACGCCTCAGCCACCTCGCAGGCATCGTAGGGCTTTCCCATGAAGCTGTGAGTGAGGCGAGCACAGTGCATTCCGTTGTCTGTCCTTGCTCCGGAGTTGCGGCAGAGGTATGGCCGGGTGGATTATGACCCCTGATTGGTCACCATCTGCCCGGGCCGAGGGTGGGCCCAGCTGCCCGAAACCCCACACTTTTGCTGCTGATTTGGGACTAGCAGCCACTACTCTGACACAGCAAAAACATGGTGTTTTGCTTATTGTGGCAGCAACCCGCCACTGTATAGGCAGCCCCCATGTTAAGAATAATAAGTTAGATGGTGGAAGTGTGTATACGATTAAGATAGGATTGTTTGTTTATTTATATTTAAAACATTTATATATTGGTCTTCATCCTATCAGGATTTCAGGGTGGTATACAATCAGATTTCAGGGCAGTATACAACAAAACTTAAAAACTTTAAATTAAAATGCATGGTTGAATAAGAACTTTTTTGTCTGAAAATATTGCAACGTAGGCACCACATAAGTCCCTTTAGAGACTTATCTAGTCCATAACTAGAGCACTGCAGCCAAGAAAGTCATTTCCTTCTTTGCTACGTTGCGTAAAGGAGGCACATGGAAAAGGGCCTTGGCAGAAAATCTTAAAGCAAGAGCAAGTTGATACGGCAAGATCCAGACCTTGATGAGGTTCACTTTTCTTTCGCAACTTTCCATAGAAGGGAGGATGTTGACAGAAGTCACTTTTCCAATTACAGCAGTGCCATGACAGGAAAAATCTTTAAGAATTTCCCCATCTATGTGAATCTTAAAGGCCAAGAAACCATCTTAGTGTCTGGACCTGTCAAGCCTAATAGAGGAGAACCTTTTGAGAAAATGGAAAAACTTGCCAATTTAAATACAGTACAGAACTTGTACTCATTTAGATGAGCATCCTAAAGGCTGTGCTGGCTTACATTGTTGGATCAACACTTTCGGAACTGTCCTAAACATGAATATTAGCTAAGGTCTGAGTGCTAAGTATAGAATTACTCATTAGGTATATAGCTTCAGGCTTTTGTAAAAATCAGAAACCTCAACTTAATTTCCATTATTTCACTGTGGAAAAATTCTTTTATTTTCTCCAAATAGTTGAGTAAGATGGAACTAATCAAGGTTTGGTTGCATTTGAATGGCTTCTTCTAAAGTTTAAAAACAAAGCCTCTATTTAATATTAATGTCCATTCATGTTGTTTCAAACATGCTCCACTGCAACAAGCAGAGTGCTGGCTGCCCATGTGAAGGAGTGCCCTTTAGCTCATACATTCCACTCCAGCACTTGGTTTTGCTTATAGCCTGGATCAGTGAAGTCCTGTAAAAGTGGGTACTTTCAGAAGATGTTTGAACAGATCCTCATTTTCCATTCGCTTGGTTTAAGTTGTAATTTTAATTGAAATACAGTGCAATCCTATACTTTTGTGTCCAGAAGTAACTCCTATGGTGTTCAGTGGTGCTTACCCCCTGGTAAGTGGGTATACGATTGTAGCTATTGGTTGTATGCAGTGGTGGATTGCCACTAGTAAATTGCATTTTTGTTTGTGCAAGTTGGGGCAACCAGGTTTCTTGGATCCCTGAAAAGCTGCTCCTTGAGGTCTGGGGACCTTCTGGAACAGTATGAGAAAGAGCTTGGAGAGCTCCAGTAGGTAGGGGGAAACTTTAAAAAATAAATAAATGGGTGTTCCACCTTCCGTTAGTGCAAAGTCACCATTGAATACAACCCATAAAGTTTTGTGTTTCACATGTCTTATAAACTAAATGCTTACATACAGTAGGTTGTGATGTCAGATGAGGATTTATTGTGGAATTGCCATGGCTCATTCACTCACATCTTATGGGAGGCCCTCACAATATTGTCACCCTCCAATTAATCCTGCAATTGTAATCCTGTTTTCCCAGTGCTGCTTCCGTCATTTTTCTTACCAGAGAAAGTCTTTGAGAAGACTGGAAGACTATTGCAGTCTTCATGGCTGTAAATACCCTTAATACTACTCCTCTGTCTTTTTAAGAGAAATGGCTTTCATGTGGGCAGTGACCTATTGGGCAAGTGAATCTGTCATAGCTCAGTACATATTCAGCATAATCTTTGCAGTGGGCAACATTTTTATCACTATTTTATTTTATTTTTATTCATTATTTTACTTAGTGCAGGGTTGAGAAAGTTGTGGCACTCCAGAAGTTTTTGCCTATGATTCTGATCAGCCCTCGCCATTGGCTATACTGGCTAGGACTGATGGAAGTTGTAGGGCAAAACATTTAGAGGGTCACAGCTTATCCACTCTAAAGTAGTCCTAAAGCATTTTTCTGGCCATATTTTTTAAAAATAAAATAGAAGTGAAATACCAATTAAATTAAAGATTGTTATATCACTAATACTATAATGGAATATGAATAAATGAAATTTATTTATTTATTTATTTATTTATTTATTTATTTATTGCATTTCTATACCACCCAGTAGCTGAAGGTCTCTGGGCGGTCCACAAAAAATCTTTATTGTTAAAAGTGAAAAGCAATCCAATCCAGAAATTAGCATTTCCATTCATTTCAGAGTTTGCTTTATGGAGCACTATTCCCCGTTGTGCAAGGGATGGGTCCCTCTTGCTCAATGGAATCGGTGGAAGCACAGCCACCCATATATTTATAAGTGTTTTATTTTGACTTAAAAGATCACTTTTTAAAAAGTGTGATTAATCATGGTGCACTGTGTTAGATCAGCTGCCCACATCAAATTCACACATCTTAGAAAAGACAGAAGAGCAGCACTAAGTGAACTGGTATGGATGGACCATAATGAGACGTACACACAGAAAATGCATACTATCCCCATATAGTGCAGAAAGTTAGATGCAATTCTGCTTGTAACTTACAGCAAAAGAACAGAGAGGGTTTTTTTGTGTGTTTGGAGACATCTGTCTGGAAGTACCCATAGATTAGCAGTAGTAATAAAACTGGAAAAAGTTAGAAAATCTCCAAACTTTCCAGGCATTTAAAGCTGGCTGGCAAGGTTTGAAGGTACCAGATCCTGTTTCAGGCAGTCCAGAGGCTACAGCACCACACCGTTCAGTGTTGTTGCCTTTTGTAGAATCACTGATGTGGATGGGGTGGCAGAAAGCACATCCAGCTATTTTTCTTTCATCCTTCCTGCTGCTGCTGAGTTGATATGATTATATTTATTAGCTAGGTGGTTGATACAGTGCTACACAAAGATGCCCTTGATGTTTCGTTTTACTACTTAGTGCTCCTTAAAATTCCTCACTCTGAACACTTTCAGGTGATACAAACCTGAAGAACATATTCCAACTTGAAATTATTTAAATAAATAAACAGATAGCACTCTGGATAGCACTGCAGTTCAAGTGGTATTACCCAGAAGCAATTTAAAATGAAAATATGAAGTATGTATGATGCCATTTGAATGTATTTGTAATTTTTTAATTATGCTTTTTAAAAAATTATAACTTTTGAACAAAAAATATGAGTCTAGATCAGGGGTAGGCAACCTGGTGCCTTCCCAGACGTTTAGGATTACAACTCTCATCAGCCCCAGTCAGCATGGCCAATGGTCAGGGATTATGGTAGTTGGGGTCCTAAACATCTGGAAGGCACCAGGTTACTCCTGTTCTAGATACTGTCATATTTATTTTTGATAAAGGTTTTTATCTTGCACATATACTGTACCAAAGAAAAAACTCATTAGATAAGATTAGTCTGTTTAGGAAATGTATCAATTTGTAAGTAACATCTAGCTTAATTCTATCATTTAAAAGCAGGCTTTGAGTTTCTCTTCACATATTATCCTAAGACCCGAAGGTAAAGCAATTTCCATTGGAAGAGTCTGATTCATTTGGCCCCATGCTGTGCAGCAGAGGTCATTTAAACACAGTGCTTGAAAGCAGTTGCCGTTTTGTGCCAGTATCTAATTTTCCACATTTGTAATAGATCAAAACATTTAGATTAGGTTGAGCCACTCTATCCTGATGAAGGAGGTTTGGAGCAAACTATTTAAAGAGCAGGAGAGTGGGTGATTTCTCAGGGATTCCAAAGAGATGTTGATACCACCACCACCACCACCACTTCAATCAAGTCAGAAAGCCACATGATTTTTAAATGGAAGTTTGTCAAAGCTAATTAGTTGTCGAAATGCTCAACAGAGATTAATGCTTTGGTGAAGTTTCACAGAGGTGTGACCTCATTTTCCCCCCACTGGAATGAGACTTTTCCCAATCATAATAGATTAGCCACATGAAACATCAAATGTGGTGGACCACCACAAACCCAGCAAGACCTATTTTTGTGCCCAGTGTATGTGGACAGGCTGTCAAACATATTGAACCTGATTATGAAATCTGTCACCATGAGGTCCATTATTAATTCCATACCCTTTGCTACTTTTCTCTATTATCAATATGATATACCAGGATTTTGTTTGAATTGGTAGTCCTTCACAGACATAGAGGAAAATCAGAATGAAAGCACTCAGTTTCTTTGTCGGTTTGTGCATGACATACTGTCCTATATTATTGCCTTAAAAATGAAAATTGTTTAAACATGCATAATGCACAATTGAGCTTTTTCCTTCCTTTTTTTTGCCAATGTAAATATTTCCACCCAAACGTTACCCTAGTGTATTTGATTTAAACACTTTTACTATTTTTCTAGATCCAATTAACCCAAGACATTTGATGAATACAGATTAATGTTTTCTCTTAGTCTCAGATTCTCTTCAAATTTTTCCAGGATCCAAGTGCCTCTCCCATTGCATGATTTGTTCCTAACAGAGGTGGGCCACCTGTATTCATCCAGATGTTTTGGCCTCTAACTCCCATCATCCCAGCATAGCCAATAGTCAGGGATCATGGGAGCTATGGACCAAAACATTTGGGGAACCACAAGTTGCCCACTTTCTAGATCTGCAATGGAAGAAGTGGAAGTTTTTAAAAGCACATTTTCCTACCCACTTGGCTTCTTTATTGTGCTGGTGGTAAGAAGTAAGGATCTGTGTGTATGCATGTATGGGTTGAAAGACAAGTCACAGAATTTTTCTGGTGAGTTTGAACTTCATTACCATGCAATGATAAATGAAAAATCTCCTAGGATTATTATTATTATTATTATTATTATTATTATTATTATTAATTTATTTATTTATATAGCACCATCAATGTACATGGTGCTGTACAGAGTAAAACAGTAAATAGCAAGACCCTGCCGCTTGGAAGTTATGTGGACAGAAAGGTTTTGGAGTGTTAGACGGTTTTGCACTGCAGAGTTCTTGTACTTCATTAATTTGCTAAAAAAAAAAATACAGTTAGCTAATGCCCTAGTTTTTTCTTTACTCTACTCTTTGTATGTCCTCTAAAACATGCCTTGGGTATTTGGAAAGATTTGAAGAGGTAAAAGCCAACAAAATTACATGACACCGACTTATAAAGTTTTGGCAAACCCAGGTTTTACTGGCTCATGGATAGTTGGCGCCCACTGCCTATTCCCTGTGGTTAGTACCATTATTTCTGTGTTCCAAAACTCCATTGCAAAGGCAACGTTTCCAGGAATAATACAGAACAGGAGTACACTGATGATCTAAAAGAGTGACATAGTAAACTGGCACCTTCACAATCCAGTAGCAATATTTCTGAGAACGACTGTATTTTCTCAAGTATATGTAAAAAAAAAAAAGGGGGGGGGAGAAAAGTAAATGCTCAAGGGAAGAAGTGTTAACTTATGATTTAATTATTCATTTGACGCTATTATAGCTAACAGTGTCCCCTCACTGAAACTGTATTGCTACCTGAGAAGTGCAAGTAGCAATTTCTTTGTCCCCAAAAGTAGTGGAATAGGTGTAATCATTTGGGGTCCATGAACCGCAGTATGATGACTGAACTTAAACACAACTCTTATCTCAAGAGTCAGTCAACAGTTTGTGCAGCACCCTCAAGACTTCCTCAGTTCTAGCAGACCCTTTTGATTTTAGAGGATGTCTCCAAATTACCAGCTTTTAAGATGAGGTTGGCTAGTGTTCCAATTAAAGGAACACTATTAGTACAGTAAGAGTCTAGTCTTCTGGTACTTTTACCATGCCCAGCTACCAATTGCATGATCATGGAGTTGCGGCAATGCTTGTAGTTGGGTACAGTGTTGTACTAAACTCATCCACCAATAATAGTTCAATAATGTTAGAGTGAAAGCTTTTGCCTGTTTTTATGTAGTCATCAGGTCTCACCACAAAGTTTAGGCCAGACAATCAGATATGGAAATCCTACTTCTCTGGTACTTCTTAATACATAGTTAGGGAACTGGTGTTGTAGTAGGCAGGAGCACACCTCCAGGAAGATGCCTCCAGGGCTTCCCAGTAGTATCTGGCAAATACAATGCTGGATTAGATGCAACTTGTTCTGATCCAGACTACTTCCTACTTATGAGTGTAAGATTTCATTGTCTGTTGACCATAATGCATCCCATATTTATTCAAGCAGGCCAATCTGCTTAGCATTACTTTACTTCTTAGGTATGGTCCAATAATACAATCATGATTCTTTGGGCAGTTTAATATAGCACATTCACATAGCTAGTATGCTACTGATCTGCCGAGCAAAGGGGATGAATGTTTTATATTACCTACTAAAGCTTGCTGAGAAGTGGTATACATTTATTGAAAATAAATATCAATATGCTTAACCAGAAGAAAATCTTGTATCTAGGAATATAAGAAGAATATAAGTTCTGTTCTCAGAACTATATAAAGCAGATTGCCATCATGGCAGAGCCATCTTGAACAAACCCAAAGCATGTCCTTGCATCCATTATAATATAGATGCATTAATATGATTTTGAGAAGCATTGAGACAGGTGACTAGTAGTGAGAGTCTTGCCAGGGCTTCAGACACACATGAGAACTAAGCGTTAGAGCACATGGTTTGCATGCAAAAAGTCCCAGCTTCAATCTTTGGCATCATCAGCTAGGGCTGGGAAAATTTCTTATCTGACACCCTGGAGAGCTGCTGTCAGTCAGTGCAGACTAGATGGATTACTCCTAAACAAGTTGGAGCAATGTTCTGACTTGGTATAAGGCATCTCTTATGTTCCATACTCGCAATGGCGTCCCTCTTGCTCCAGTCTTCTTCAAAAGGAAAAACGTCCAGCACCTCGAAGACCCAAACATTGTACCTCAAGGTTAACTTCACACCTGACCTTTACTGCAAAGTGCTAGAACAGCAGGCTAAAAGACCCTTGTTTTGTTGCCTCCCACTAAAACAGTGACCCCTTATTACAAGAGCCAAATGCTTCTGGAAAGTATCCGTGGTGTAACAAACACACTCTTAGACCCTAATGGAACTGTTACATTTGTTTTCCAAGTGAAGATTCTTTTATTTTTCAGCTGGCATTAAGCTCTTTCTACAATAGGTTCAATGTGTTGGGACACCATTATCTAGGGCATCTCAGGGCTGAGTTAGCAAAACATTTTCTTTGTACATGAAGAAATAAAAGAGCTTTAAAAAGACTGGTGAACTGCCTTTATTTAATTTTAAAATAGGTTTAAAATAGATTTTTAACTATCGTAGTTTTAGCTTTAAGTGCTTTATGACAAGCAGAATTCCATATCTCAACAAAGAAAACAAATCTTTAATAGTAGACTTTTACTAAATTAAAATACTTAAATCAGTTCTGCAAATAGTCCCAAACATCCTCTAGAGCTTGTTTGCTTTTAAAATCCAGGCCTGAAATTGTAATCAAATAGTCATAAAATGATGGTAAACTTTGGAAAATCCAGCCATTGAAACATTTCAACAAAGTATTCTATGACAAAAGGAGCTTGTTTGCTTTGCTTTTAACCAGGGCAATAATATTTTAAAATTAAAATACAAAGCTGTGTTTCTGTTGTCCTGTCTGCAGTTTCCTAAATAAAGCTAAATGAACATTAACGTCATCTTAAGAATCAGAACATTTGTTGTTAATTAATTTATACAGCTGTCATTACAGCCCCCTCTGTTATTCATACTTGAAGTGTTTGACTGCCATAGATTTTCTTGCAGTTTCTGGCAAAGCTCCAGTGAAAGCCTGGGACTTATTAAGCTGACTTGGTGCAAAGTCTATTGATTGTGGCCTCGAGGGTAATAACTAAATAGAGCTGGAGCAACAAGTCAATAACACCATTGTTGCTACAGACTTGATTCACTTGAGGAGTGTGATTGTTTTACAGTGGCCAAGAGTAATCATAAGCAGATCAGCATGTTCGACAGGCTCTGCCCCCATGTTAGTGCTGTGGCTTGTTTTAAAGCTTTCAGCAGGATCACTGGAGAATCGGGGTGGGGTACAGGGATTAGGAACCTTGTAAACCCCTTCATTACAGCTAAAAGGTTTCAGCTTTGCTTTTAACATTGAACAACTAAAGAGAACACCATGCTGTAGCAGTGTAAGGCGTGCTGAAAACATTTGATGATCAAATCTAAAGTGGGGTGATAGAACTGATGTTTTTTTCCAGGTTACTTTGACCAGAGTACAGTGTAGATATACAAACAGGAATGTGTAATCCTTTTATTCTCACTACAGCCTGTTGTTTGTTCTACACAAAATGAAAAGAGGCTGCATCACACCTTGAAACTCAAAATAGGAGATGGCGATGGTGATTTCAAACTAATTTATTCATATTTAATTTAAACTGTAATGCCACAAACATCTCTCTAGGGTACAAACATTAAACATATGACATGTGTAAGAACTATATAAGAGCCATGCTGGATCAGACCAAGGGTCCATCTAGTCCAGCACTGTGTTCACACAGTGGCCAATCAGCTGTCGACTGGGGACTCACAAGCAGGACTCTACAGCCCATTTTCCCCAGCAACTGATGTATATAGGCTTACTGCTTCAGATACTGGAGGTAGCACATAGCCATCAGGAATAGTAACCATTGATATCCTTCTCCTGCAGGAATTTATCCAACCCCCTGTTAAAGCACTACATCTTGTGCTCTCGTGGTGTAAGCTCTATCACAAGAGCACAGCTGATAAACCTATGTCTGAGATGTGTAAGTAAGGTCAACCACAATTTCCAGTTTACATGTTTTTAGCATTAATCAGGAAACCCAAACAATGCAAACATGACTGTATGAAGTATAAATGGCTTAATCTGATGTGCAGACATGTCCAAGTCCATTTTGATTTGACCCCATTAGATCTGGTAAGGGAGAAATGCACTATATTACTAATTAGTGAATTGTTAATTAATCTTGAGTAATAAAGTGAGTTTTTCCTTTAACCATACGTTACTGTGAGATAATACACCCTGAAACTTTTAAAAGTAATCCTTACTCATCACGGTCACACACTTGTTAGTTTTTTGGGTTTTTAAAAGCCAAAATGTTTGTATTTATTTATCTAATTTTCTAATGATAGCTTTTATTTATCATAAATTACCTAAGTGCCCAGAGAGCAGCCTATCCACCCAGCAGTTGTTTTGTCTGGTCCACACTCACAGGAAAGATGGGAGAATATCCCATAGGTACATTGCCACAATTCATAATTTCCTCTCTTAATTTGACCAATCAGTTTGCCCTTCAGTTATATGCTCATGTTGATATGATTGAGAAAGCAAGATGAGAGTTTTCCTGCTCGTCTAATTCTAAATGTCAGCTCCTCAATATTACATTTAGGGTGCAATCCTATGCATGTTTAGACAAAAAAAAAGTCCTACATCTCCCAGCATTCCCCAGCCAGCATTCCCATCTCACTTGCTCAACCATATTGCCACACATTGTACTGTTTCCTGTAGAGAGCTGGATGCTTCTGACATGCTTCCAGGCCTGCTAGACGCTATTGATAGACTTAAGCAGGGTTGCTTTGCTTTCTATGAAGAAGCACAGCACTTCTAAGAAGGGAAGTCAGCCATAGGAACACTGCATCCAACCATCCTGGATCAGTGCAGATAACTTTGTCATAAATGTGGGGGCATAAATATGAACAGGTTTGGCCCTTGGACTATTTTTGTTAAGGGATGGCACATCGCACAGCAATTGCAGTTTTCTGAAGCTGATTTTTTTGTTGTTGAAAAGTTATAGCAATTGATCTATCTCAATATCAAGCTCCATAATGTGGATAAATACTTAGATGATAGTACAAAGCCTTACTTGCCCTGAAGTTGTTTTAAGAATCCCCTGAGCCATAACGTTCATCTCCACCAGAGAAGGGGGGGGGGGGGAGAGAGAAGGTTGCAAGGAAATAATTTGCATTGCATTAGGAAAAAATTAATTAATAGTTAGTATATATAAGTATGAGGGAAACCTGAGCCCACTCTTTCTTGCGTCAGGAGCAGTTTTCTGTCAGACTAGTGCAGTTTGAATGAAGGTATTCTGTCTAATCTGCATAGGTTCATTTTCATGATCCAAGCAGTTTTTGACATATCAAACCAAACTACAACTTAATTAGCTGTGACATAAGATGCAAATATGCAAGAGAGATTCTTTAGCAGTCTGACATGTTTTCATTTTTAAAGTTGATTTTTGGGGGGGGATAATTTTAATGTATGCAAATGATTATTATATTGGAGCCCATTTAAAAATCTCAGCTTCAGGAGGAGAAGAAAAAGTCTTTCAAAATATGCAAATTAGCATTTGTTTAGAGCACCTTTCCCATTAGAATTTGGTGAGTTGGAAGTCATACAATGTCTTATATTAAACATCATGTTAGAATGTCCTAAAAGGAGGATGGAGAAGAATTTTGGAAATGGGAGGGAAGTTCAACAACAGTGTCCCAGTTCATAAATCCTTGAGCCCTTAAAACTGAGACTTCTGTGAATTTTGGCCCAGCTAGCATTGGTTCCTGCACCAGTCGTCTCATCTGCCAGGTCCCCTCCCTCCCTCCTTTCCCTTTACCATGTTTGGTGAGGGGTGGGGTGGGGTGGTTTATCATGTTTTTGCATTGCTGATACAAACGGTGGGAACCGTAGTTTCATTCTTCATGACTCATTGACCAGGAGGAATTTTATAAAAATCTGGTTTTCAGAGTTAAGCCAAGGGCTTCTCTAAGCTGTTCCTCATTCCACAATGAAAACTCTTGAGCTTGCCTTCAGCCTGCCTTGATGTGTTTGAGCAATGTAGTTTTTATTCCAGCATAGATTCAAACTTCAGGGGCTCATATAGTCATTTCAAAACGGATGCGAATTTTACTTCCTTTAAATGTCTTCTCCTGTTCAGATCAGAATCTGAGTGGCAGGAGAATTCCTCTCCATCCCCCTGACATACATACACACTAGGAATGCCAGAGAATTCCACAGCGGATTCAGATGAATTATTATTATTATTATTATTATTTGGAGTTCCATAGACTTGTGGACTGTTTTTAGTTTCCAGAATTGTACACAAATTTAATTGTACAAAAATATGAAAAGAAAAGAAAAAACACCAGACAAAAATGTGCATTTTCCTCCATAGGGGAAAATGCACATTGACCATCTTGAGTGTGAGTTTCTGCATGTGGAGAGCCCACCACACAGTAACAGCTACAGTAGCTGTAGGTATTGTTGTTTTACTTGATTAATCACATTAGGAGGGGTAGCTGTGTGGGTTCAAGGAGGTAGAGTTTTAAGAATTAACATTTAAGTGGAGGAGAAGTATATTGTTGTTTGTATTCAGTCTCATGGGAGGAGCCATGGCCAGATGAGAAGTGCTGTGCTTTCTTTCCTGTAGGATCTCTAATCAGCCCTGAGTATGTGCTTTAAATATGTTTGAACACTATGGGTACATGGGAAATGTATTTATATTTGGGGCGTTAGTGTCCAAGATCCTGTTTTGAGTGTGTCTATATATACATGCTTATGTACATTCAATCAGACTTTCAGCACTTTACTAGAATTGCAGACATGTTGCTTAAAATGTTAGACAGCATTGCATTTCTGAAGTTTTTTCAGATATATTGATTCTTATTTTTGTACACTACTTTCCTACATGTGTTTTTCTCTGGAGGAGTTGCCTGGGAGGGGGGAAAAATCAAATGAATTGTATTTTTGAAGGCTCAAATATTATCATAAAGTCACTGATTTTTTTTAAAGCTGATCTATGGGGGCTTCCATTTTGGAGTTTCCCAATGAATTTACTCTTGTAAAAATAATTTTGTTATGCAAAATGTTTTTTCTAGATTTTAAATCTTCCAGAGATAACTAGTGCCATACATGTTTCATGACCAAGAGATATTTTTCAGCATTACCATTTGTTTAGTTGAAAAGAAAAGAAAGTGGCATGTCGTATTTTAAGATCAGCTATATCGCACCCTCCCAAGTTTGCATGCCTGTCAGCAAGATGTCATCCTCTAAGTGTGAGTGAATGACTCCCTTTCCTCTTTGAATTTCCACTTAGCATGCCAAAATAGAACTGTACACTTTCAGAATAGATATGTGTTTAAAACTTTATAAATTCTGGTCCAGAAAAATACAACTTGTGGTTGTTTCTTTATTCAAATACAATTCATGGGTAGTACTAATTTTTAAGGCTGTCTTAAAATAACAAGGGATAATTCTTTTCCATGTGTATGTGTGTGTATAGTGTATTTTATACGATACAGAGTTATATAGAGAAGTTTCCAGAGCTTAAATTGTCCTGTACAGTCAGTGTGAAATGCTACAACTTTAAGCATTCGTATGTCAGCTGTATTTCATAAGCTTGTGTCTCTTAGGATTAGGGCTTGAGTATATCCCTGTTTGCTTTATGTGCAAAATGTTTGATGTAGTTATCATTTCAGCTACCTCAGTAGTGTGCATACAATCTATATACTTGCCCTAGGAGAAGCTTTTCCCATATTCTCAGCTACAACGTCAGTTTTTATTTGTAATTATTTAAGTACCTGAATACCCTACTCTTCAACACAAAGTTCCTAATCTAATAGCAAAATATAAAACAATTACTAGTTAAAATTATCAGCAACATATTAAAAGAGCAACAGCCTATCCAGATAAAAAAAACAAGTTAAAAACAGAAGTTCTAAAAAGCCTTAGAAAATAAAACAGTTTTCACTTGGTGCTGAAAAGATAACAAACTCAATGTCAGGCAAACCTCTCTAGGGACAGAGTTCCAAAAGCTGAGGCACCACCATAGATAAGGCCCTATATCTGGTCACTGCCCACTTCACCTCTGATAGCAGAAGGTAGGGTTGTTCATCACGGCAAAATCCAGCACTTTTGGGACCCAACTGATCCTCGTGACAGACCTGGCTCAGCTTGCATTAGTGAGCTGAGCCACATGATAGTTCCTGAAACCTGGTGACTTTACCAGGGGGCGTGTGTGTGTGTGTTCCGCAGGCTGATTGGCGCAAAATGCCAACAGTAAATAGTGCAATTTGTGCAAAATCATGGCAATAAATGGTCTAATTTGCACAAATTTGACTATTTGCATGACGAGTCATGACGAGGTCACGCCAACTCATGGATCATTGAACTGGAGTCTGGGGGCGGGGGAGCAGGCAAAAATGTAGCAAGCTCCACCCCCCCACACACCCCAAATGGATTCTTCTGACATCCCTAGCTGAAGGTCCATGCAGGCAGAATTTCATGGGCAGGTTTATGGGGAATAGGCACTTCCTGAGGTACCCAGGTCCTAAGCCACTATCACATGACAGCAGCAAAGGGCTGCATAGACTAGGGGAAAGCTCCACTAAACTAGATGAGCACTATAGACTGTTGATCAGGCAACTTACCTGAGCCATGGGCATATTTGGCAAGTTGAGAAACTGAGCACTACCACAAAATGGCTGCCATAGGAGGAATGGCAATGCACAAGAAATCTGCATGAAAGACTGAGTGCAAGGCAGAGGTAGGGTCTGAGCCACCAATGCACTAAACAACTTATTTGAACTCACACTTTTAAACACCAGCAGAAACCTATTACACAGCAATTCCAGCTGCCAGTAAGAAAATGTGTTGTCATTGTTATTTTTAAGTGGGAGATGTAGGGCACTTTAGCAGGCACCAAGAAAGATGCCCAGGGCACGTTGGTCCCCATGGGCTCCATGTTGCCTACCCATGCTGTAGATCTAGTTTTGCCATGCACTCGTTTGGAAAAGGGATTTGTTTTCCTTTTGCTCTACCAAGGAGTTGCTGGCATTGTTGAAAGTGTTACGCAGAAAAAAATGTTAGATAATACTCAGAGTCAGTCCATGGAAGCAGGGAAAGAAGAAGCATATATTATTCGAAAAAGGGTGAAGAGACCTCCCCACATCTTCACTACGTCATCACATTACAAAAGGTAAAACATGAGCCAGCTCTTAGGTGTTTTACAGTACCCAATTTATCTAGGGGTAAGCCAAAATAGTTTAGGAAACTTTGGCTCAAAAGGGGGTTTCAGAAGGGTTAAAGGTTTCATGAAACTTGCATTATTAGCTTTTTGAGGCTCCGATCTGGTTTCCTCACTCTTGAAGTAACTCAATTCTACTTCCTCAGGTTAATATTTGGTGTTCCCAGGTTTGTCTCCAGAGCTGCCCTTAATCTGGAGGCTGGGTTGAATTCATTAAAATGCCTGGCATGGATTTATTCTATCCACTTTTGGCTCCGCTGCTGCCTTGTGCTTACTCCCAACACTCTGGCTTCCAAGGCATTGTCAGATCCTTTTGATGAAAGCTGTGGTGCAAAAAGTTGCTACAGTAGGTCTCGCATCCTCCTATTTGTTATCCATGGACTTGTGTCAAATCAACATACATGTGCCAAATCAACTGTCGACAGAGATTACTGGACATAGACCATCAGGAGCTCCAAGGAGTTGCATTGGGACCATGTTCCCCTCAGTCATTGAGTCTACCAGGCCACGCCTGTAAAAATGGAATGCCCCATTTAGGATGGCTATCTATCCCCAAATATCAGAAAGCATTCTCCTTAGAAAGGTTTAATGTTCTCCCCTCCAAATTATTAGAGGGCAGATTTTACAAAAGCCCAGTGAATAACAGATGCTGACCCTGTAAGGCTATCGAGGTGGGGTCCATCTTGCATGTTCTGTTCTACTGCAGTTATTTCCAAGAGGCCAGAAAAGACCTAATATGCCCTATTACGCTGTTTCCGCCCTGCTCGCTCTCCTGAGTTCTTTAGGATTATTCTTATCCAAGGCAACAATAGGTCAATTACCAAGCAAGCGCCCAAATTTCTAAATCTGGCAATTCTCACTAGACCACTCATCGTTTGATTATTTCTTTTAAATTTACTGATTAGCATTTTCCTTCCTTCCTTATCTATTAACATGTATTTTTATTAACATGTGAGTAGTTCATATATTGTATTAATGGTCTGTTGACTGTTTAGCTTTTTCACCACTTGTTTTTGATCCTGGTAGTGGTAGAATTTGCACTCCCTGCTGCTGGATGCCCCCCTTTATTACCTGTTGTCATGAAGTCAAATGAGAGAGAATTGGCCGGAATGAGCATTACCTCATTTTGATATAACTGTAGGATGATTCATTGTAGCCAGTGAGATTTGGTTATGAAGTCAAATCAGAGTTCTGCCCGTATGCTTATAAATAAAAAGACGTGTCAAGTAAACATTGTGCCCATCGTGCAGTTGTTCCTGCAGGGAGTGATGCAAACAATTTTGCATTCCCTCTGGCACACCCATCACATGTGGTATTATTGTAAAAGGAACAGAAAGTTTAAGGAACTTACTTGACTATACAAGAATAGGATGTATCATCTCAAGCCAGTCTGAATCTCACTCTAAAGATCCTTGAGAATGAAAGGAATTATTTTACTGTAAGGTATTATTATGATTAATTTTTTGGAGCAACCAAAGGGATTTAAGTCAGCAAAATGCTAAACTGCAGAATAAAATGTAGAGGTAAACTAGGAAATGAGTGATGTTTTTAACATTGTAATAATTTCCATAATCATTTTAGCTGCAGAGTTACTTTTTTGTTTTAAACTTAAGGCATAGTTTTGAAGTATAACTCAGCAGATATTTTGCTATAATCTGTAAAGTTTAATGAAAGCTAATTGGAGGACAAATTCTAGTCTAATTAAAATGTGACTGTATAAAATGTGAAGGATAAATGAAGGAAAACGCTGTACAGGGCAGAGAATTTCAAACAATTATTATTCTGAATACTGTCAAGTAATGCTTTTGTACATAATGATTATGGACATTGCCAGAAATAGAACAACCTTGAGAAAGTTATTTTAAATGAATGTTTTAGTTCTTTTGTTTCAAAACTGGATATTTAAATAACAGCTGTATAAGGGTTTTATTTAAAACGAAAAATAAAAAGCAAATCCCATTCTCATCTAAAACATACCATGTTCTGTTCGTAAGGTACATTCCATCCATGTTCTCTCGTGATCAGCAGATGTAAATGTTTGACTTATGAGTTCTAATGAGATTTCAATACTGAGCAAACAATAAAAATTTATGCATTGCATACTTTTATTGGCCGTTGGCTTCATGGTTAGTGTTACACCCTTTCAACAGCTTTGGTAATATATCCAGCAGGCTTTCGAGACAAGGAAAATTTTAATGGCGGGTTGAAATGGTGAAAATTAATTTGATTACTTTGTGCAAATAATGTATTTCCATAACATAATTAGGCAACATAATCATTATCCTGATTTGTTTTACTGGTTTTTCTTCTGCTAAGGGTATACTATATTAGTGATACAGAGGGTAAACTATTGGTCTAAGATCAGAGAGAATTGGGTTAGATTCCCATCTTACCCCTATTCTCCATGGATCATTCTAATCAAGTTATCTGCACTGTAATATCCCAATCTATTATATAAAAATAAGGAGCTACCACATACTGAAAGAAGATACTTTTCTATTTCCCTGTAAAATAACTTGAAAGGTGGATTAGGCAGGGTGGGATTGATTTTTTTTACAGGAATTCATCTGAGAACAGTCCCTTACTTCCCCTGTAGCAGCCATAGAATCCAAACCATGTGTGTACGTGTGTGTGTGTGTCAATGTCAGAGGGAAGCCCTACCGTCAGGTCCCATGTCAGTGGAACCTAGGACATGGCGAGACGAGGGGGATGATCTCGTGAAAAGATGGTCATGAGATCATCCCCTACACGTGGCGCAGGACATCCTGGGAGGAAGAGGACATCGCGCCCACCATTTTTTTGTTTTTTGAATCAAAGAACAACTCCTGCTCCCCCACCCACCCTTGATGGGCATGGAGCTCCTGAGGAGCTCCTTGGCCCATGCCCGGTTCCCGGCTCCTCACGGTTACTCAGGAGGAGCCAGGATGACACCAAGGACAGCCAGCCACACGTCCCGTAGTCTCGGGATCATCCCAAGACCACGGGAAAAGTCAGGATAGAAGGGTAGGGTGATATCATGTGGACGCACAGGGACAATCCCTGGGATGATGATGATGATGATGATGATGATGATGATGATGATGATGATGATTTATATAGCACCATCAATGTACATGGTGCTGTACAGAGTAAAACAGTAGATAGCAAGACCCTGCCGCATAGGCTTACATTCTAATAAAATCATAATAAAACAATAAGGAGGGGAAGAGAATGCAAACAGGCACAGGGTAGGGTAAACAGGCACTGGGTAGAGTAAAACTAACATATCGCCCCATCTAGACATGCCCCTAGTCTGTCTGTCTTTCTTACTTTCTTTCTATATTATTATTATTATTATTATTATTATTATTATTATTATTATTATTATTAGCTGTATCCCGCCTTTTGTCCAATACTGGGCCTCAAGGCCCAGTATTGGACAAAACCTTACAAAGTTTAAAACATACATTTTAAAACATAGGAAAGAAAAGAAATGTAAAAAAAAAGTTTAAAATACACAACAAAATTATAAGTCATTGACATAGATGGAGGACCAAATTACTCTCCAAAGGCCTGCTGGAACAAACAAATTTTAGCCTACTTCTGAAAGCCCATCAAGGAGGGAGCCAGTCTAGCTTCCCGGGAAGAGAGTTCCAAAGCACTGGAGCAGCCATCAAGAAGGCTCCTCTCCCATGTTCCCACCAAGCGCGCCTGTGAAGATGGTGGGACTGAAAGAAGGGCTTCTCCAGAAGATCTCAAAGCACGGGCAGGCTCATAGAGAATACAGTCTTTCAAATAACCTGGACCCGAACCATATAGGGCTTTATAGGTCATAACCAGCACTTTGAATTGTGCCAGGAAACAGACTGGAAGCCAGTGGAGCTGTTTTAACAGGGGAGTTGTCTGCTCCCTGTAACCAGCCCCGGGCAACAATCTGGCTGCAGCTCTTTGAACTAGCTGGAGTTTCCAAACACTCATTAAAGGCAGACCCATGTAGAGCATGTTACAGTAATCCAATCGGGATGTAACTAAGGCATGTGTCACCGTGGCCAGGTCCGACATCTCTAGGAACAGTATATTGGTATCCTCCCATTTATCCAAGTTGCTCAAGGCAGCATAAATGGTTCTCAGATCATCCCCTTTTATGAAGTAGGATACCTGGAAGAGATTATTGGTCCCATAGCATGTTTCATGGCTGGGTGAGGATTTGAACCTGGGTTTTCCTGGTTCTCAGAGCAAACTTCAGTTTGTTCTCTTGCAGTTGACTGGCCTTTTGAGGTAGCAATCTATGCAGAAAAAGAGGCACAGATCTCCAGAGCCATTGCTTCTTGAAGACCCAATATGTCTCTGTGTGGCTTGCACACAGAATGGAATTGCAAGCATCTTCATTGCTCTTGTATTGGCCAAGCCCCCTACAGCACAGGGGGTGCATTACACTGCATTAGAAGCCAGCTGCACCTAGCTTTTATGTATATCATTCTGAAACCTTAAGGTGTGACTGTCAAGAAATTGTACAGTACATACAGTGCTGGTTCTAGGTTTTTGAGGGCCCTTGGTCAAGATAGCCTCAATTGGTCCCCTGCTTCAGAGTGTCAGCATTGTCACCACCTGCTATTGTTCCTACTTCTTTTTCATCATTGCTACTACTTGCTTGCTTGACAGGCAGAGAGCCAGTGAGCAAGTAGGCAGTGGACTCTACTGCTCCTCCTTCTCACCACCACCACCACCACCACCACCACCACTACCACTGTCTGGATCAGAACAGGAGGCAGGTGAGCAAGCAATTTGCAATGGTGAAGAGGAGGAGCAAGCCCAGGGGGCTCGTCAGTGGGATTCTGCTAGGGTGCGGGTCCTCAGCAGGTGCCCAACCATGCCTACCCTTGACACCAGACCTGAGTGTGTGTATATATGGGAAGTATGATTTTCAGGGTATCAAGAAGTTGTTTGCCTTTCACAAGTGAGAATAAGCCTAAAGTGTGAGCAACAAGTTTCTTTTCATGTTGGAAAAAAGCCACTTAATTTATATGGAATCTCCCATTATAGCATTCTGAAATGAGAGTAAACCATGCATAATTATGCTTGAGCAAACAGTTGAACATTTGTCTTCCACTCCATTTGTGTGAGCCCCATGCCCCAGAAGATTGACAAGTAACTGGGATAGCCAACTGAATGGCAATGACAACAAAATGGAGTGTTTGTTCCTTAATTTGGACTCAGGTCAACATACATAACCAATTATGGTTTACTGTATATTATCTTAAAACAAGGCATGAAAGGGAAAGGTTTGCTATTAAACCAAGGTGTGCTTTTCCATCCCCAGTCAGCTTTTTCTCCCCACGTCGTCACCACTGGTACCATTAGGGATAGCACATAGCTAAAATAAAGTTCTGGAGATGCGTCATTCCCCCCCTCTGCCCCCCCCCCCCAGTGCTCCAATAAGGGGCTTAAAGGGAGAAGTGTGTCATTCCTGGACATTATAGAAAAGGTCCTGATTGGAGCAGTGGGGGAAGAGGAGAATGACACATTTTCCCCACACTTTTGCCCACACTTAAAGGCCCTGATTGGAGCAGAGGAGAGGAAAGCACACTTTCCGGGGCCTGCAGAAAGCACGTCATTCCCCTCGCCATGCTAATGAGTGTGGCGGGGGGCGGGGAATGACACACTTTCCGGAGGCCCTGGAAAGCGAGCTTTGCTGCCACCCCCGCACTGCTCCAGTTGGGGCCTTTAAGGTGTCGGGGGGATGATGTGCTTTCTGAAGGTCCCAGAAAGCTGCTTTCCTGCCTGCCCCCATTGGGTGTCTTCCTTTTTGGTTTCCCAAATATAGTCAGCTGCTAATCAAAGATAAGAGCTTTTCCTGCTAGTAGAGAGGCAGGGCCTGGGGAAGAAGCTGGTGAGCCAAATGGGGAAGCATGCCAGGCCATATCTGGCTATGGCTAGAGGTTCCCCATTCCTCCACTAAAACTGATGTTTAGCATTATGTGTGAACACTGCCATAAATATGCAGTAACAAACAGACAGGTCCCTGCCCCAAGAGGCTTGCAATTTAAAAAGCATTTGTTTGTTGAGAGAAGGAATTCCAAATATTAGAGAAGGAGAAAAGATGTAAGAGACAAAGACCTGCTCAAATATTCATTTTAGAAGACATACATTTAAGTGCTGTTTCCCCTAAGGGAAGCATAACATGTATCTCTTTCCCAAGGAAATATATGTGTTCTCTGGATTAGCTTTGGAGTTCTTCAACCTTCTCTCAGAAACACGTGTGTTTTGTTAGTTATGTTATTAGCAAACTGACATCATATTGAAACTGAAAGGTTACATCTCAAAAATAAAACGTCCATGAAAAGTGTGAATGAGTTCCATTATAGGAGCTCTCACTTAAAATGAATCAAGATATGGATTCAATCTCAGGTAAACCACCTGAGATGAAATGGTGGTGTTCACCAGCTGATTCCTCTATGTCCTGGGACATATCTCAGTGAGGGGAGACAGACCCTTAGTTCTTCCAGTTGTATTCTAAAACTCTTCAGGTTGGTTTACATGACAACCCCCTCCCTACATGATGAAAGAGGGCATGTCTAGATGAGGCGATATCCCAGGGATCGTCCCGGGATTGTCCCTGTGCATCCACATGACGCACAAGGGATCGCGGGAGCAGGGAGGGATGATCCCTCGTTTTCCCTGTCATATTGCCCTACCCTTTAATCCTGACTTTTCCCACACAGGACATGTGGCTGGGCATCCCATTTTCGTCCCGGCTCCTCGCGAGTAACTGCGAGGAGCCGGGAGCCAGGCATGGGGTGCGGAGCTCCTCAGGAGCTCCGTGCCCATCAAGGGTGGGAGGGGCAGCGGGGTCTTTTTTAAAAAATAAAAACTGACCTTTTTCGTAGGAGCGCTCCTGTGCTCTTTTTCGATTAAAAACAAAAACAAAATGGCTGGCTAGACATCCTCTTCGTCCTGGGACATCACACGCCACGTGTAGACTGAGGGGGACGATCTCATATCCCGAGATCGTCGTCCCCCCACACGTCTAGCCATGCCCAGAATCTCTGAGGGGATTGCAGGGCCACAGGGGCTAGCCCCACTTCCTACCAATGAAGTACCTGGTGGCTCTGCACTTCACTGTTGACCCAACCAGCTGCCATGACCCCTTCCCCTTCCCTCCTCAGGTTTGGAGTGCTTTGGAAGGGGCTTCTGTGCACAGAGCTTCGCCATGCAAGGGGGAAACCTGATTGGTCCAATGTGTATGCAGAGGGCAGGATGGTGGGCCGCTGAGCACTTCAGCAACAGGGGCTCTCCCAGGCTACCCCACAAGCATCTTGTGCAATCTTTCAGCATTGGCTCCTCCCTTGTTCGGCTTTAGACAGGCAGTAAAGACTCTCCTGTTCTGTCAAGCTTTTCAGGTTTACATTTTGTCGCTCTTTAACTTTAATGATGCTTGCTAATTTTATTGTATGGCTTTTATGTGAAATGTTACTGTTTTTATTGTACATTGCCATGACTGCTTGCTAAATGGAGGGTGTGATTTTATCCATTTATAATTTTTTGTGAATATGTAAACACTTAAAGTTTTTTTTTCATACTAAGTGGTATATAAATAAGCAAACAAACATTAGTGGGGGTGTTGGTCCATCAAGTCGCTGCGTGTTACTCTATATCCAAAGAAACTAGCAACTATGAACAGACACATAAACGGTACCCATAGTGCAAGAGCAAATCAACTACTTGATTTTAGCGTACTTGTCAAACTTTTATTATCTCCGAAGCAATGGATGCCTTATAGATTTTAATCCGATGAATGTGAACTGTTTTTCTAATTAACCAAACACCTTGATATCAGAACCTTGATTAAAGCTTCTAGCTTTTGAAATGTACCGAGATGTTCTGTTTTATGTATTTTTAACCATGGATGCAGGGACTGATCTTGGTGCAGAAATCTGTTTTGCTATTCTGTTTATCAACCATCCGCTGACTGACCCAGGTAGCTGCACCTGTGACCAGTTTTTTGTGGCAATCTCTGAAGAAGAAGAAAATGCAAAAGTAATCAGCACATTTTTGACTTTCATTTATCTCTGTCATCTGGGAATCCGATCGTGATAGTATCAGGAGCAATGAAAGGTACATCCTGACATTATTTTCAGTTTTTTTGTCTAGACAGTGAAAAGCAACCACTTGTATCTCTGGAACACACATACGAGGGAAAGGGAGGGGGGAGATTCTAGGCTGGAGGCCAGAGGGGAGCGGGGGTAGTAAGCTGTCTATATTTTCTAAGAAAGAAGAAGTTAAAAACCACCACCTACTCATCAGGTGGTTGGAGACTGAGGTTGTAAAAATGTGCTGCAGGCAGAAGTTCTGAAAATCCCAGAAAGTGTTGAAAACATCTCTAAACAAGGTATTTTTCTCCTGCACCTTTCTTGCTAAAGGTCCCAATTGCTGCCAAGAAAACTAGTGAGAATGTTAGCTGCCAAATAAAAAATTTATGACAGTGTTTGGCAAAGGACTGTATCGCTGCTTGTTTTATACATTTCCACAAGGCTATTGAAGGGCTTTTTCCCCTCTGAACACATACAGTTCACTGATGATTCTGTTCTCTAATAATAAAAAGTAAGCCCAAAGTAGGATTAAACAATATAACTTTTTTATTATTTAACAACCATCTATAAGTATTCACCATGGTAAATACCATGTATCTCTGTAATTAATATATTACACACACACACACACACACACACACACACACACCTCTAACAGGCATCCTTGTGGGGTGAGTCAAGTCTTGTAGTAAAAATACATGAATTCATCAATTAAAAATGTATTGCTTTAGCATTTCTGCTTGTTATACATTCATGTCTGGGTCAGTAAACTGCCTGTTGGAAAACATAAAGGGGCTCATTCACAACAACTTGTGCATGGCATTCATAGTTGAAAAACCGGAGAAATAATAAGCTGGAATTGTGTGGCTCACCAATATCTATTAAGCTTTTTGACTGTGTCATTAAATTAATAGTATGAAAGGAGAAAATATTTCAGCATGTATTGAGCTGGTGAGAGGGAAAATATTTAATACAAAGTTAACACTTTGACAGTAGTAATTAAGCTGGCTGATGGTAAAGTTAGCACCCATTTCGAAGCCACTGTGCCTGTCTGAAGGTATGAAATTATCTCCCTGTGTCTCTACTAAACAGCAATCAAGTTGGGATTCCAGCTGATAATTAGTTTTGTTTAGCATAAATATCATCATTTTTACTCTAAAGCAGAGTTTCATAGGAATTACTCAGACCCTGGGCTTTGGAAGAACACTGCAGCCTATAAATGGTTTTCCATTTTGGGTTCCAGCACACCCCATAGGATACAGAATGCTTTCTCATAAATATGCAGCAAGAGCTTAGCCCCCTGCTAGTGGAAAGAAAAGCCGAGTCTCTTCCTCCTTCAGAAGCAAACAAAGCTTGGGAACCATATGTTCCCAAGCAGAAGGGGCTTTGGTTGCAAGGAAACCTCAGCTCTTACTGCATTTTAAAGCATTAAGCATTAAGAAGCCATCTTGCAACTCAGCACGTAGCAAATATCACCCTTCCCGACTAACCAGGGTTTGGCCCATCATAGAGTTGGCCGACTACTGTATATTGAAGCTTCTCAGTGCGTTCTCTAATGGGATCCAGTTCCAGGACTAGAACTACTTGGGATGCTGCATTCTATCGACCCCTGCTCTGGGAAGAACAGAAGGGGGAAATACTGTCACCTCTTCAATTAAACAGGAATCATTTAGGTAGCTTATTGCTGTTTGCCCAGCAACCATACTTGTTTCTCAGAGCTATTTCGTATGTCAAAGTCATACATGAAGTCCACCAATAAATATTTCCATGTGTCAACATTCCAAATGCAGGCTGTAATATTTGTAAGTCTCTCTTGCCCACATGTAAGTCTTACCACAAGTGGAGAAGCTCCATGTTATAGCACCTCATGTTATTGGCATGCCCTTGTTTACAAAATCCAAAACAGTTGTCAATGAGTTGCCTAGGCATTGGTTTCATATATGTCCAGCAGTGCTCTAAACAGGGCAAACAGGTCTCAAAACATAGGAACTGTTCCATGACAGAAATCCCATAAATATAATACACAAAATATTAGTTTATATACTTCATGGTTTTGATATAAACCACTAAAGACAGACTGCCATTAAGGGGATTATTCTATACAGCAGAGTTAATTTACAGATGATTAGCCCTTTATCAAGCAAGCATCACAACCAAAAACATTGACTAAAAACATTGTGCAGTCTTTTAGTATACATGTGCTTTTTTATTCTTAAGACACTACCTTAATTTACTGGAAAACAAACATACAGAATGTGTTCATATTCATCGTGTTCTTTAACTGTGGAACGATTTAACACTGCACTTTTCCTCTACTACATATTAAATCATTCAGATGTCTTAGCACTTGCATTTGGTTGTAGAAATTACGTCTGTGCTTGGTTGTTTTTAAATAGGTAATAATGGAACCAATGCCTAGGCAACTCATCGGCAACTTCCCCCGCCCCCCAGAATACTTTATATTTTAAAGTCAAACTCATAATAGTCTTTATAGTGCAGCAGGCATTTGGGTCTGACATTATAGATACTTAAAAGCAGGTCTCCTAAACTGCAATCCAAAGGAACTGTTTATATAGGAGGACTGTGTGCACTACTTTAAACGGAACATCAGATTACCTTTGCAACGGAGAGCTGCAGCAGTGAAAACTCCAAATAAAGCTCTTGCTGCTTGCAGGGTTTCCCTACTGGCACAGTTCCCTACTGGCTTTGGGCCCAGATCTGGAGTTGAGTTTGTTTATATGCTGCTTTTCCATTGTAGACCATGCCCAGTTTGCAATAAATATCATAGCAGGCTATGCCCAACCTACAACAAACATCAAATAAATATCAAGCTACGGCATTACATTTGCAAACAATTACAAAATGCATTAAGAAATGCAAGTACAATGTCAACAACTCAAGAGAAAGAGCCCAGTATGCCAGTGGCCGTTCCTTGCACTGTATCACAGGTGTCTGGATAGAGTCTCCGGAAGTACACTACTGCTATCTAAAGAGTGCTTTGGAAGTCCCAGTGGTCACACAGCCCTTTACACCATTGCTTTATCCTTTTTCATATTTAGAGGTCTGTAACTGACTTCAACAGGGAATAACAGAATGAACCCAATTTTGTCCTTTGCTAAGGCTGAACTCCGCATTCTTGGCACAAGTTAGCTTTGCCACTCAATTTATATCAAATAGGCATGTACTTCTTTGTTTCCAACCTGTGTTCATAGAGCAGGCCAAACTGCGTTTGAAGGTGTTCAGAAAACTAGACTTCATAAGCTGTGTTGGTGGATGATCCAAACATGTGTTGAACCACTGGGAAGGATGGGAAGCACCTAGGTGTACACACAAATCTATGGCACGACCGCACTTAGAATACTGTGTACAGTTTTAGTCACCACACCTAAAAAAAGATATTGTAGCGATGGAAAAAGGGTAGAAATAAAAAAGGGCAACTAAAACGAATAAGGGCCTGGAGCATCTTCCCTATGAAGGAAAGTTACAACAGCTGGGACTGTTCAGCTTGGAGAAAAGGAGGCTGGGGAGACATGATAGAGGTGTACAAAATGATGCATGGTGTGGAGAATGTGGATAGGGAGACATTTTTCTCCCTCTCCCATAATACTAGAACCCGGGGTCATCCCATGAAGCTGATTGGTGGGAGATTCAGGACAGATGAAAGGAAATACTTCTTCACACAGAGCATAGTTAAACTATGGAATTCACTACCACATGATGTGATGGTGGCCATCAATATGGTTGGCTTTAAAGGGGAGCTGGATACATTCCTGGAGGAGAAGGCTATCAATGACTACTAGTCCTGATGGCTAAGTGCAACCTCCAGTATCAGAGGCAGTAAGCCTGTATACAGTAGTTGCTGGGAGATGATCCAGATGGGGGGTGGTTTCTACATGAGGCTTTTACTCCAGTTCTATTCTGCCCCAAGCCGATCACGTCAGATGATCCACGTAGTTAGCGCGGCATTCCTTGCCCTAAATCCAGGGGTTTATCATACTCATTTTATAACCTTTTCCCCCTCACAGTGGCTTCAGTGCAATTTGGCAGTCTGTGTGACCTCCACTGGCTTCCCTGCAGGTTGGTGGAAGGGAAGGTCGCGTGGGGACAGCAGAGAGCGAAATGTCTTCCTGGAAGTAACTCATTGCTCTCAGTTGTACTTTGCCTACGGGAGCAGAGAGGTCAGAGAAGTCGTTTGCCAGCCCTTTTTTTTAAAACTGCTCAGTCACTGTCTCTTCCTTTAAATATTCATTCATAGAGTGCTGGGTAATCATGCTTACTCAGAAGTAGGGATGAGCGAACTGAGCCTTGCTTCACCCAGGTTCAGGGGCGCTACAAAACAGTGTCTGCTATTATTATCGTTATTAGCACTGCAGCAGCAGCTGCCTGCCTGTCCTATTGCTCGACAGGGCAGCTGCTGCTGCTGCTGCTGTTGCTGCTGCCACTTCTGCTTCCCCTGACCCAAACTCTTTTTTTCTGTAGGAAAGTTTCCTCCCCCCTCCCCAGACATGAGCAGGAAAATCACACACACAAGCCAGTGTGGTGTAGTGGCTAAAGTGTTGAACTGGGAGTCAGGAGATCCGGGTTCTAGTCTTTGGGCCAGTCACACACTCTCAGCCCAACCCACCTCACAGGGTTGTTGTTGCGAGGATAACATGCTGCCTTGGGTTCCTTGGAGGAAAAAAGGTGGGATATAAATGCAATAATAAATAAATAAATAAAACAGGTTAGCATTTCTGAATGAAGAATTTTAATGCATTCTGCTGAGCACGCGAAATGCCATGGTTGTGAATGAAGGAACCAGCGATGATAGTATAACTGAATGAAGAAGGTTAATGTGCTTTGTCGAAAGGGCGAAACGTAGTGGTTATGAATGAAGGATCCAGGGATGCTGATATAACTGAATGAAGAAGGTTAATGCACTTTTTCGAAGTGGCAAAATTCTGCCATTGCGGGGTTGTGAATGAAGGAACCATGGATGTTCCTGGTTCCTTCATAACCACTACATTTTGCCCCTTCGACAAAGCACATTAACCTTCTTCATTCAGAATAACTTAACCAGAGGCTAGTATTTATGAATGAAAAAAAACGAACTAATGTCTGTTGAGGGGGAGAAAAAAGTGACCAATATCTGTTGAGGGGGGAAAGAAGCCAGTGACCAATTGTGCCCTAGACATGGTTCTCAGTAAGTTTTGCTCCCCAAATAAGAGGTCTCCAAGAATCTCTGTGAAGCCACACACCCCTTCTGTGCATGCATATTCAGAAGTAAGTTTTGCTTCCCAGTAAGAAGTAAATCTAGCTCCCTTGCAGTCTAAAGCGGGGGATTAATAAAGTTGAGCAGGATCCCATCTTTCCCAATGGATGCTTACATGGAAATAAATTTCACAGGGGGCAGTGGGACTTACTCCCGAGTAACTGTTATGTTTAGGATTGGGACTGGGAAGGATGAAATTGAGATTTGTTTTGTCTTGAGGATACAGGATGGTGAATCACCCCGATGCTGGATGAGAGGGGAGATGTATAGGGTAAACTGCAGGAGCTTAATTCAGTGCTTCCAGTAAACTTCCCTGAGCAGGGGAGAGTGGACAGGCGTGGGGGGAACAACTCCTTTATTTGCTGAGCCACAGCTACGGGGTTGATGACATTTTTCATGATGAAATTGGCTTTGGCCCGTGAGCAGCACTCAAAGCAAGAAACATTTTAGATAGTGCAGACTCAGCTTTTCTTGTTTCGTGTGCCACTGACGGGCCAAAGCCGATTTCAAGAAAAGGCGGAGAAAAGCTAAAAACACTTCTCTATGTGTTTCCATGAAGATTGGCTCCTGGATTACAAAGAAAGGGCTTATTTGCACTTTAGGAATCCAGTAATCATCTTTGCATTGGAACACTATCTGTTAAGAACCCTATGAGTTGTGCTTGAAACCTGAGAATTTTTGCAATACAAGGATGGGTTATTCAAATTTCTGAACTGCTTTATCTTCCTATCTAGAAATTAGTGAGCAGATAATCTGCATTTTATTCATCCCGGGATCATCCCTGTGCATGCAAATGACACACAGGGGATCCCGGGAGCTGGCAGGGACGATCCCTCCATTTTCCTGGGATAATCCTTAGGTGTAGAAAGGGCCAATGAAAGAATAAGCCATCACACCTTCCCCAAATTCATGGTTCTAATCTCACTGGCCCTCAGAAAGGGGATGTCTGTAGTTCAGAAGCTGCCTTGTACTCCTGTATTCCAACTTCCCACTCTGTGGCTTCTCCCAATATACAGAAGGCTATTCCTTTTATTAAGGCATGATACTGAGCTCATAGCAAAACTTCAAGTATGTCTGCTTCCCTAATAGCAATATTTTTTACACAGTGGAAAAAAGTACTTTAATAGTAGCAAGTATCTCCTGTCAGCTAATTCTCTATCAGGTAAACCATTTGTGAATACATCGATCTTTTTTATTTATTTCTTTTTCTCCAATTCCGTCTCTACTATTCCCAGGATTTCTCTGAATCAGTTGGGCAAAAAATGGTTTTTATTTGTTCCACTGGCCTTCTGTGAAATTAGCTTATGAACTGTTTTTAGAGAAAGCCTCAAAGCACACAGCGCAGGTTGTAAAAAAAAGAAAAGAAAAAAGTGTGTGTGTGTGTGTGTGTGAGAGAGAGAGAGAGAGAGAGAGAGAGAGAGAGAGAGAAAAGCCTATAGCAGTCAAAATTGTTGTCTGAAATGTCTTCAGACTGGAAGGCTGAATTTATTGCACAAAACAAGTCCTAGCAATGTGGAGGTGTGCAGTCCTGCTCATTATCCCTGGAAAAACGAGGAACCAAAAAGCACAGTAAAAAAATTAAATTTTAATAATGCTAGTGATATTTTCTAAATCCTTCTTGACAGAAAGATTCTCATTATTTTTATCTGTCTCAGAGTAGGCTCCTTTAATGCCATCTTCACAAATGGCCTTAGCCATGATTGTTTTCTTTTCTTCATAGCGTACAGGGGAGGGGAGATGGAGGATGAATATATACAATACATACTAAAATGGTTTTCTATCACTCAAAAAGTGCCATGAAGTACTAACATTTTGGATAGCAAATTTTCAGGAACAATTGCTGCATATGCCAAGGGGGTGGGGGGTCATTGATTTATTTATTTTGCTCAAAAGAGGTCAACACAGTTAAGACAATTGTAGACAACTTCCTGCAGAAAAAGACATTCATTCAAATATAGAAAGGGAACTCAGTCTAAATGTAATATTGGTGTCCAGGGTCTTATCTGTCTGCATTTTGAAGCCATGGATTCATTGAGATCAAAATTAAAGCAGAAGGTGTTTGGCTTTGTATTAGAGCACTTGGAGTAATGCTTCTAAATGAAGATTGCCATTCTGGCTTAGATCAGACGTCTCTGAAAGTGTTCATTTTGTTTCCTTAAAATTTGTGGAATGTACATGAAACCATAGTTATCACAGTAGCTGCAACACCATCATGTTTATTCTTGTTGGCTTTTTCTGCACACATGTTACCGCTAGTGAAATAATTGTTTTATCTAGATGAATGTTTTTTCTTCATTTGTTCAGAAACTCATGTGCCCGCACATCCCAGAATCAATACTTCCTTCATAGCTGACTAGATACAGACAAATAAAGAAAAAGTTAGCCATCGTCCTCATTATTTCTAAGGTACAACTCATTAGCATATTGATAATGTCATCTTTTGAGCTCATGTGTGTGCTTGCTCCTTGACACTTCACTATGTAGGGTTAATATATGTGCTTTAAGTAAGGTGCAAGTGGTTCTGAGTATCTATGATCACATATAATGGCGCTGTACAAGAAACTCCTCGAAAGTCATCCCTGTGAGTTATAGCAACTCGAAAAGATTAGCTCCTTCAATTTCCCACAGAGGATCAAGGTGTGTCAGTGTTTCAAACAGGACATAGGCCTAATCTACACCAAGCAGGATATTCCTCTATGAAAGCAGTATATAAAAGGCAGGAGCCACACCAAGCAGGATATAGCACTATGAAAGTGGTATATGGTATGTGTCAATGGGCCCCAACAGTTGCCAGTGCACTTCAGTACCGCTATAAAGCAGTAGTGTGGCTCCTGCCTCTTATATTCCGCTTTCATAGCTCAATATTCTGCTTGGTGTAAATTAGACCTTTGTTTACAAAGTTTGTTCTGATAGTGGAAAAGCATGAACCTTAGTGAATGTAGCTAAATGAAAGGGGGTATAGGGTAGCTGTTTGAATTTATTGCAATATTGTTGTGAAAAAGCTTGTTATCTTTTACTGAAAATAATAGCACACAAATTAACACCTATGGATTCAGGAGATTTATTGGCTACTGGTTTTGTAAGCAACAAGTTGCATTTAGAATCCCTATTGACTTCTCCATTTCAGAACATCCTTAAATGATAATTTGGCCTTGGTCAGCAATTTTATCACATCTTGATCATTGCAGGGACCTATTCTGGATGTGGAAGAGGGCTTCATTTGTCTCCGGGAAAGGAGAGAGGGAAAATGTCCAAAACCCAGATGCCAATGAGCAAGTTAAGATGGAGTGTTGTTATCATGGTAGGGGCAGCAGCACAGAAAAGCAAAAACAGGCAGGACGACAGACAAGCATTTTCAGAAGAGCAACCAAGTAACTTCTGTCAGCTCATACTTGAGAAATGTCAGGAGGTCCTGGAAGTTACATTGTTGGAAGTGTACAGGACTACCATCATGGATAGGCAGAGTTGGTCATCTTTCCAGTAGGAATCCTCTGACAAGAGCCCCCTGGAACTGCTCCTCCTCTCCGCTCTTCACCATTGCAAACTTCTTGTCCATATCCCTCTCCCTCTGATAAAGACAATGGTGATGATGAGAAGGTGGAACATTAAATGCCACAGACTACTACTCTCCGGCGCTCTGCCTGTCAAGCAAGTATGTGTAATGTGGTATGTGGTAGCAAACATGAGGAAGAGATTGAGGAGCAACAGCAACTACTGACAATGGTGGTAAAAGTAGACTCACTGAAGGAGTCAGCCCATTGAGGGTGTGTTGCCCAAGGGCCTCCAAAAACTTGGAGCTGCCATTGGAAGTGTAATGGGTTGGTTCCCCATGATAATCTGACCTCCTGACTCAAGAAGTTTTTACTGGTTGGCTTGAGATGTCTACAGTTTAGTAAAGGTTATTTGTTGTAACAATTTATGGTGTTTTACAGGCAGAGTTATTTACAAACTTTATTTCATTCCTAACAATATTCCAGAAAGATGTGGCAAATGGTTGTCAGTGTTTAACTGGTAAATCTCCTGTCCTAGTTAAGTGGAATGTGGTGCTTTTAGTCCAGATTAAGCACCTCTGTTTGATGTGTTCTTGCCATGGAGAAGCCACTGTTATGGTTCAACTGTCTTGGCTACTTACCCTTCATGTTCTAGCCTATATGTGGTGAGGAGGTTTGGATCTGTCCTGCTTTCCATCCTGTTCTGCCTGCCCTGTCCGTGCTTTGCACCAATAAATTTGCATAGTAGCCTAAAAAGACAGAGAACTCTGCTCCTTTGGGCACAGTAAAAAACACCTCCCTATTAAGTCTTACATTGTGAGAGAATTAGTGCTGTGCTGTGAAGGCCCCAACTGCATGATCTGTCCAAGACAATCAAAGTATACACAGTGGCTTCATGTAGCCCCTATGTGCATGTAAAAGCCCTATGTACAGTCACCAGGATGGGGCACATGTTCCAGGAAGGAATCCCAATCCATTGACACGTATACTGTGTGCCCAACAAATTCAACCACTGTAGTTGCTTTGAATATTTAAGATACTGATTTTCATGCGCTTATTGTGTTTGACAATGTTTTCTGTTTGATTTGCTTGTATCAATTGGTTTATTTTAAATATGTATATAAATTCTAGACTTTGACCTAGTTCATCATGTGCAATGACAACACATGGGTTCTGGAGCTGCACAGGAGCAAGTGGATCCACTGACACTTACTGCTTCCACTATACATCTGGTTTAAAAAACAACCCAGGAATTTTTGGTGTGATATATGAACTTGAAACTCTGGATCGTAACTCTCAGTTGTTGAGGGGGAAACAACCCATAGTTCTAACACAACAACAAACCATGTGTTAAAACTCTGGGTCGTTTCCCCCTCAACAACTGAGAGTTACGGATTCTCCACGCCAAACAACACAGGAATGGGGCACTATTTTCTAAACCACAAAGCGGAAGTGGCAAGTGGGTGGAAGGCAGCACAATCGCTCCTGAGCAGCCCTAACAAACCATGGATTAATTCACTCCGTGGTTGGTTGTTATGTGCGAATCAGGTCAGCGGCTATCCATAAATAGTTCTCAAAATGTAAGTGGCCTAATCTTTAGTGTTGCTTATGGGGGTGAAATTCCTTTGGCCAAAATTTGGTCTAGTTAAATGCTGAATGCATGGAAACCATTTTGAGAGTATATAATTAAACCTGAGGTTTTCTCATCAATCCATTAATGTCCTTGAGATGAGTATTTTTCCCAAGACTGTTCTTTGAAAATGAAATAAAAGCATGTTAACTGGTTCAGGACAGCCATTTATTTTTCTCATATTTGTATTGGTGTCAGAGGAGAATGCCTCTTGGAACGTCCTTCATTATTTCGAGGAAAAACTTTCAAAGCACTTTGTATAATAAAGTTTGCAGAGGATTGCTCATGTCACATATTTTGTATCATGCTAGTACAGTTTCTAATTTTCATGACAATTGTTATTGTAACCATTAGTGCTTAATAGCAGGGCATCATTATTCAGCGCTGGTCAGTCAGGCGCTAAAGCGTGTGCAAGACATTAGGCTGAACTCTAAATGTCGTGCACTTCCCCACTAATGAATGCAGCTTTGGGTTTTTTTGGTTCTTTCTTTTTTGTTTTTCTAAAGAATTGAAACTCCGTTGGAATCCTTAATGTAAGAGTATCTTACATTACATAACGTAATGTAATAAGCAGTAGTTTATTCTGGAACTCCTGCACATATAACCATGCTGCCAATCTCACCAGAGTCATTGCAGGCATAGACTTTGAGAGATATAATTTTAATACAATAAGGTCCTGCAACATTGTTGTTGGGAACGGGTGTGGGCTTGATATCTATTGGTCTGGAGATCATGGTGGAGACAAACTGTTTGACCTGTAAGGTGGGAAATTGAACCTGTCATTCATCATCTTGCTGAACAAAGTTGGCATTGACTTCAGAGTGGAGCAACTAGGAAGTTTATTCAGCTAAAGTTAGGCACGGTGGCTCCGCATAAGAAAAGGAACCAGAATTGAAGGCCTGATGCTTACTCACTATGTTGTATTTTGCCCACATCTATTTAATATGGTACACCAACAGTGATCCCCTCCTAGTTTCAAGCTAGTCATGCCCTTCTTTATGTGTGGTTTTGGTGTTTTATGTTCAAAATTATATGGAAGGTATGCCCATAGGGCAACAAGTCAACCGTACTAAAGTATACTTCATTGATGGTGTGGTGCAGTATTGGAATTAGATCTTGGAGGCTACAGGTAAAATCCTAGCTTTAACTTGAGCAAACCACTCTCCTGGCCTTGAAAATCTGTAAAATGGCAATAGTGGAAAATGCTATGTGCTGTAAAATCCTGTGTAAATGAGGAATTTGAATATCCTTCTATGCAGGGGTTCCTCCTCTGAAAGGTACAGGTTCAGCCATAAATGGGCATGTGATTGGGCAGAAGCATGCAGAGCTGTGGAATCTGTACTTATACACTGTGCATCTGATCTTTGGCTGTGGATCTATGATTGATTGAAGGCTTCACATAATCACAAATCAAGATAATGTGAGAACCTCTTTTTTGTTGCACAGTAAAAACCAGTAGTTATTACAATAGACTTTCACCACTAAGGGCTGGTTCAGAATCTTACTCCCCCCGCCCCCCGCCCCCAGTGTGTGTTGTCCCATCCATCTCTGGTGACACATTTGCACAGAGAACTTAAAGTGTAATCAAGCCCTCTATGGACACAGTCCTGTTACCACAGTCACTGAAAAATGAGAAAGGGAGATTCTAAATGTCTCATCCCAACCCATATGTCTCATCTAGCCCCATTTTAAATCAGTATACGAATCTGTGGGCAATACTTTCTGTGATTTCGGCACACAGGCTGCATCGAATAAACAGTTAATTCGCCTTAATATCAGCAACACTGTGATTCATAATGCAAACTGGAAGCATCCTTGATGTTTTAGTCACACATTCCTTTTAATTTGGCCATGCATTCTTTTAAAGCTACAGTGTGCTAACTTAATAAAATGCAGCATGCAAATGCGCAAGTTTTTGCCTTCAGGCACTTTAGCCATGGATGTTTCAGTGGGTGTCTCCTTTCAAGTGTATATTCTTTCTTAAATTATTTACCCTGTAAACATGCTTTGCATTTTCAAAGGAAGCGCTGGGTCCCCTGTCTGGGAGATTTTGCTGAATTTTTTAGGTAAAAGGAATTCAAAATTACAAATATCGTTTGTTTGTTTTTGTCGGTGGCTTTTTGCAGATGATGTTGAACCCCACTTTTTCCTCTTTCCCTCCCCCGCTTGAAATTCCTTGTTGCTTTGCCTGGAGCAATACCCACTGGCAGTGTCTGGCTGTGACAGTCCTAGAGGCCTCTTTACAGATGGGCCCTGCCAATGCCAACCATTGTTCTGCCACTGTGAGCTGGTTTGATTACAGAATATTGCTGAAATCCCACCCAGCCCCCTCTCCACTTCATCCTTTTCTTCAGTGCCTTGGCTTGTGGACTTGAGATCTGAAATGCACTAACACCAGAATCAAAGTTTTTCATGTCCCATCCCATCCCCCTCCAAAGCAGAACTCTGCTGCTCTAGCAACATATTCTGAGTTCCCCTTGCTCTGCTGCCCTGGTAGTTAAAGCAGTAGAGTCAGTATAACTTCTATAAAGATTTAAAGGAAGTATTTATTCTAGGGTTAAATATGAAATATAATAATAATAACTCTGCAGAGGAGCACATTGATAACATCCGTCCTTTTTTCATGATTAATTTGTTCTGTTCAATATTGTATTCTTTTGCTGCATTGGGCAAGCTAATTCAAATTCCTGGAAGTTGAACTTTGATATACATAGCCTACATTCACACATTAATGGGACATTTAATTAGCAGATACAGGTGGGGGGCTGCACTGCTCCATCTTCTCCTGATGAGGATTTTGAGACGAGCTTGCAGATTAAGTAATCTTGCAATCGAGTGTGCAGCCAGAGAATTAGAAATGAAACGTTCGGAGGAATCGTTTTATTTATTCTTTTTTTCTTACTTTAATTTGGTTGTGATGAAACACTAATAACTAGGTCAGATATGAGGCGATGGCTTAAGAATTCAGCATGTTAGATGTATGCATTTGCCTAACTATGTGTTAGACAGAGCAAGTTTCATCCACAGTTAATCCTTTATAAATTAGCATTATGGATGCCTTGGGGCCCTCATCCCACAAATAAAATGGTTGTCAGCACAGTTGTATTAGAGGCATATTACTGTTCGTTATTTAAGACTGAAATTTTTAAAGGGTTTTCATGCTTTTTAATCTGTTTCTCTGCTGAATTTCAAGTTTCCTGAGTTCCTTTTCAGGATCAATGAGGGTGACTGAGTAAATATGCACTCTGCTTTTCACACATTTGTTTGGGCAAATAGTTTGGTATTAGGTGTTGTTTTTCTAGAAAATACCCAGAAGAAGAGGGAAAGAAGAAGAGAGAGTACTAGCTTATGTTCAGGTGTTAATCCGCACCGCAAACTAATAAGAAGCAGAAGCCCCTTTAATTAGCTTGAGTTTGTTAGACCATTAAACATTTTTTTCCTTCCAAGAGAGAGACAGAGAACTCCACTCCTTTTGGCAGAGTAAATATTGCCTGTTAAGTTTGAATTAGCTGTCATCGTGGGAGAATTAATGCTGCGCTTTATCCTTTCTAGTGAGGAAGGGAAAAATAAACGAGACAGATCTTAGTTCAGCTTTAAGTGATAAATGAGGACAAAGCAGGCCATTCATCTCCTGCTAGCAAAGTGGACACAAGCACTAAAGCAGTTTTGCGGAAGACGTGTCAGCAAATGTGATCATTTTGTAACCTGTCAGGAGGATAGAGAGCTAGTCCTTTTAAAGTGTCACAGGGGAGTGTGTTTGTCTGATGTGACAGTTTTCATCCATCCATTTACTTTTCTTTCTTTTCTTTTTTTAAGGTAGATGTTGGAGCAGTAGGGGGCATTGTGAGAAAAGTAGGGAGGGATCTGAAGTTGGTTCAAAACTGCATCCTTCTACACTTCCACTTACCCGTCCTGTGCATCCAAACCCATCTCATATGATATATTTATTTAACCAAGACAATTGTCACATCTAACATACTTCAATTTGCTACATAAAAACCGTACCCACCTCCGTTTGACCCCATTGTCCAGCATAATACACCCAGTTGTCTCTCTTCATACCATCCATTGTTTCTTTATTTGAATTCCTTTAGATCATACTTTTCATTTTTCAAAAAATAAGCCTAAATGAAATTTTCAATTGGTTATTGTCTTTTCTCCATATGATTCTGAAGATTCTCTATAGCCAAAAATGTTCTTGTTGTGTAGAAGTTAATATTACTTCTCTTTAGAGAGAACCAAGTTAAAGACTACATTAGATTAAAACCTAGGCCTTCCCTAAAAACAATCTTGATTATTATTCAATTATTCCTTTTTAATATCTTTTAAATTGCTCAATGTCATTTAAACTCTGACGAGTGATAGCTTTTATCCTGACGAAATGAGAGGTTCATCTCGGCAAATGGTGGAATAATATAAAGTGTTATTACTTCTTGCATCTTTTTAGTATTACTAATTTCTACCTTTTAACTACACTGCAATGTAACACTTGCTTTATTACCATAAGTGAATCTGTGTTACTGAGACAAAGAAGGCTTTTAAAACATAAGCTTCACAGTTTGACACTTGCTTCTTTATAATATATCATTCTTTCCCTCATAACTATCTTTTATACTTCTCCCTTGGTACTTGGTATAAGTAACTACCTTGCCAACACATATTTCCTATCCTTGAAGTCTTTTACCTTAATAGCAAAATCTGCTCAAATTACCTAATTCTTTCTCTTTGGATGAGAAACCAAAATAAAATTGTTTGAGAAGGTTCATAATGGTTTGGAATACTTTGTAGATATGTTGCTTGTAAACTTTTCCTGGAATTTCGTTAGATTTGGTTGGGTGGATGTGTTTGAAGTGGGTTTTAAATGTTTTGATGAATTCTAAGATGTAAATCAATACCTACACAAAACATATACATGTGATAAACCCCAACCCCTTCATGAGTAACCTAAATTCAGCAACTGTGTAACAAAATGCTTTCAAGTACAACAACTGACAGCCAAACTAGCTGTCTTCAAATAAATAAATAAATAAATAAATATATGACCATGAAGATGGATGGATGGGAGATTCAGGTTAGGATTCTAGCTCGGTGTGTGTGTGTGTGTGTTAAAGCCTCCTTTCCACATTTATTATTATTATTTATTTATTTATATAGCACCATCAATGTACATGGTGCTGTACAGAGTAAAATAGTAAATAGCGAGACCCTGCCGCATAGGCTTACATTCTAATAAAGCCATGATAAAACAATAAGGAGGGGAAGAGAAAGCAAACAGGCACAGGGTAGGGTAAACAGGCACTGGGTAGGGTAAAACTAACAGTATAAAGTCAGAACAAAATCAAGTTTTAAAAGCTTTAGGAAAAAGCTTTTAAGGCACATTAAGGCACTGCTACTGTTTGAGGAGGGGGGCTGGTATTTTTTACAAAAGCAGCTATGCAAGGGCTAAAGACATGAATATTCACACGTCTAGTTTGGCCCTCAGAGGCAAACCATTTGGGTAACTTGAATAGAAAAGAATAGTTGGATGATTTAGAGCAATCTTTTATTGTCTTGCTCTCTTTTACCATGTTCTCTCCTTCTTTTTCTCCTCTTAGGATCATCCAAAACCGGATTTTGATAGCTATCTTGGGGATCATCGTCATCTTTGCAGTCGTGATGGTTATTTATTTTTCTGTCAAGGGACACTGATATCTTTGTTCTTCACTAACCAGCAACAAACTGCTTCAGCGTAATTAAGACAAAGTGGCCCACATGAATCATTCTCTTGCACTGAAATGGTTCTTCCCTCTCAAAGCCCGCAGGTCAACTCTGGTGCAAGTAGCATAAGCATATTCTGTCTTACTGGCTGCATGTGCATTTGATATTTTTCTTTGTTTTAGGGAGTGTGTCATATAGCGTGACTGTTCTGGTTTTCCCGTATTAACATATGGAATGAACATACATAATTAGCAGATATACAAGATCGCATAGTAATTAGCATATGAAATTCCAAACCAGATTATTAATGTTGACAATTCTAAGAGGTTAAACACCTTGTGTTGAGTTAGTATTTATATCTCTGGCAGGATGTTTAGTCGTGATTTAGGATTTTGGGAAAGGACCAAACAAAATTTCAACAACATACTCTCACATACTCATGCTTGAATAACTGTCACAGATATAACCCAGCAAAGCAGAGGAGTTATTGTTTCTAATAAACCTATCAACTTGATAAGATGTCCACTGCGAACCTATTATTCTAGTGAGATCTTTCTTCTTATTTCTTTCAAACTTCCCCCCCCCCTGACATGTATATAGTGTTGCCCTATTATCATGTTACTGTGCTGTTAATTTTGCTTTGTATTATTGAGATTTTTGTGTATGTGGAGTCTTGTATGAGAAGAAACTGGATAACAGATGTATAAAGATCCTCTCTATGTCAGTTCTAAATTTAAATTCAACAAAATAATGATACTTAGAATTTGAAGTTCTATGCTAGAATAAATATGATGAGATTGTGTGTGGGAAGTATTTTGAATGAATTGCATCCAAATTTAACATATATTTTATTTAAACAAAAATGGTCTTAGCTAGGATTCTATCTACTCAGGGTTGGCCAGAAAATAGCCACATAACTATGTTTTCCTATGTCTAAGGCAAGCAAGGCACACTTCAATTTGCATTTCTTTGATACCGGCTCAGTTGCCATTGTTTGTGCCTTCTCTTTGTGCAGCACATATAGGTTTATTGCCTAGTATAGATGCTGTAGAAAGCCACAGCCAATTCTGGTCCCCTGGCTCATGTATTGTTAGGATTAATGGAAAACATGGTTTTCTTTAATTGAACGCATATATTACATTGTTATTATGTGAAAGGTTTTTCTGAATACACCTTTAAAATGTACTATATGAAGTAGCCTTACTGATAGGTGGACACAGACACACACACTGGACAGGATTAGAATACCCTCCATGTAGTTGGCAAAATATTCTAGCTCTCAAATTAGATCCAATGTGGGTTTGGTCCTTATTGTAATATCCCAACATGAGACATTCCCTCCACCGTCCCTTTTTCCTGCTTATGTAGTCTGGTAGCAGCAGAGAGGGCTTGTAGCAGGCTCTGTGGTAGATTCCCTGCTAGGCATCTGCTGTGAACATGTACTGCCATGGCCAACAGGAATTATGGGAAATATAGTACACGTGATTCTCAATATTCCTGGATGTTGGGAATCATTTCCCATAGCTCTCGGAACCCCTGGGTACTGTCCCACATGCTTGCAGCAGCTTCTGAGGGCTTTTCTACACAAGGCTGTGATCGCTTTCGGTTTTGTTGCAGCATTGAGATCCAAGCTTATAAGAGCTTTTCCTTTCCTACTTTTCTGCTACATAACCTATAAGTGGAACTGTGCTGTAGCAGAATAGCAGAAATACACAAGGAGAAAGGGAGCCATAAGGTAATAGCACATTTTCTCCATTCTAAAACAACAACATGAAAGTGCTCTGAAAAAAACAGAAGGAAAACTGGAGGATCATGACGTCATCTAAAGAGCCTGTAAACAACCATGAGTAAAAAATCACGAGTGCACAATAAATGCTTCATGTAGAAAAGCTCTAAGACCTTCCTACTGGACTCACTATGAACTATTGCTGCACTATAGCATCCAGGTAGGGAGGGTAGACTTACGGTGCAGAGCCGTATGGATCCATGTCCACTCTTCTTAGACTTGGAGTCATTTTGGCCTGCTCTTAAATGGTTCTGGGGATGGTCTCATCAAACCTGATGCCCATCTATTCCATTTTTTGGTCCTGCCCTATCACTAGACAGATCCTAGTTTGATAAATGCTTGCTTCTTTGAAGCTACCGTGTAGCCACCTCTACCGTAAAACATTTGTGTCTAACAGCCTCTTCTATTACCTGTGTATATTAAGGAAGGATGGCTCTGTTGCTTAATAATAACCATGTTTAAAATTTGATCATCCATTTACCTGGAGGTGTAAACAAAGTTTTTTGTAACCTTTGAAGTATATTATGTGGAGTTCCTTGCAAAGATTATGAAACTAGAAATTCTGAAGCCTTAGGGAATAGGCTAAACCAGAAAATATTTGAGGGACACAAAAGATAGTCAGGCAGTCACCTGAAGGTCATAAGAATCTAGTAGCTTTATCCCACCAAGTATTTTAAAGAACACTGAATCTCTGTTGGCTTCCATGATATCCCTATTCAAACACTCGGGAATGGAATTTGGCCCTAAACTTGTTTACTATCCAGATACAAAGAACTGAATGAAATCTATGTTGATGTAGCCGACTCAAATAAAACCTGTATAGCTTAGTGATGAAATTCAAGATGAGGAGATTCACAAGAGAAATGCTGTTTATTGGGAAAGGTTAGGGCATGCGTGTCTTCAGATAAATCATTTAAGTTGTGTAAACAGAACAGTAGCCTTTACCATCTTAATAATAGGGAAGGACTGAGTTCATGGGATCTGTGCAAATGGGGATGTGGAAGAAGCCTGCCAGTGTTAAAAGTATATATAAAAGCAGGTCAGAGGATGTACATTATCATAAATCCTTTGTTCTGATAACAGCTACTGTAAATATAAACCTCAAAGAAAAAAATTAATAAATTCTGTTAGTTTACTGGTTATTTGTTATTGTTTTGTCATTGATCTACCTCTTAATCCCAATGGTAAAATCTGCATGAATGCTGATTTATCTTCTAGTCCAACTAGTCCAGCAAACATAATATGCAGAATCCTTGAATAATAATTTAAAAATTTGTTTCACTAGTATTTTACAAATGTAACTGTGAAATCTCACCTCAACATGCCCACAAATAAATTATTATATTTTATTTATTTATTTAAAACATTTATATCCCGCCCTATATCAATAAGATCTCAGGGTGGTGTACAGATAAAAGCATACAGTATAAAACAGTAAATATACACAGCTAAAAACAAATTAAACCATAAATCAAGTTAAAACGATATATAATGTAAAAGCAGTAAAACTATTAAAACAGTTAAAACAATGTGCCTAGTGAATTCAACCATTAAAAGCTTTGTTAAAAAGCCATGTTTTCATTTGGCGCCGGAATAAAATAAGCGTTGGCGCCAGTCGGGCCTCCAAGGGGAGGGCATTCCACAGTTGGAGTGCCACAACAGAGAAAGCCCTCTCCCTTGTCCCAACATAGCAAATGTGTTGTGCTGGTGGGATGCAGAGAAGGGCTCCTCCAACAGATCTCAAGTCTTGGGCAGGCATATATAAGGAGAGGCGCTCCCTCAAGTATTGAGGTCCCAAGCTGTTTAGGGCTTTAAACGTCATTACCAACACCTTGAGTTCCTTTAAGACCGGTGGTATGTGGTATCTGTAAGATGTACCCGCCAGCAGTCTAGCTGCTGCATTTTGCACTAGCTGCAACTTCCGAGTCATCTTTAAGGGCAGCCCCACGTAGAGTGTGTTGCAGTAGTTTAATTGGGAAGTTACCAGTGCATGCACTACTGTGGCTAGGTTGTCCCTGTCCAGGAAAGGCCGTAGCTGACGGATCAGCCGAAGCTGACCCCAAGTACTCTGTGCCACGGAGTCCACCTGGACCTCCAGTGACAAAGATGGATCTAGGAGTACTCCCAAGCTACGCACCTGCTCCTTCAGAGGAAGCGCCACCTCATCCAGAACAGGTCGCTTACCCAATTCCCAGACTCAGGAACCACCAATCCACAGAGCTTCCATCTTATCAGGATTCAGCTTCAGTTTATTGGCCCTCATCCAGCCCATTACAGCCTCCAGGCACTGGTCCAGCACCTTCACAGCCCCAGCTGTGAAGAATATGCCATATTCTAAAAGTTTAGGTAGCCAGTATAAGCCAGTTACCTCTTACGGGCTACATAAAAGGGTTTTGCCACAAACCATTGTATGCATGATGATGTCATGGTGCATTCAGAGGCTTCCATAGACCACAACTGTCCATTTGGAAATGTCTCACTGCCCTTGTAGACATTAACTTGGTGGCTACATATATTCCCTACATGATTATAGTCATGAGGTTGCCTTTCATGGACTTACTAGAAAGCAGATAGTTTGAGTAGACATTGAGTTTAGACCCTTTGATAGGAAATAATCACAGGAACCATCATGTAACAGGAGAAGAATGGTAAATGAAGAATCTCTAGATTCATAATAAGCCTCAGTTCAATTAATTGCAAACCTGGGGAGATACGCATGTATTAGATATTGTTATTTTTCATCTGAGGACATGGCACATTGGACTCAATGTTGCCCCAATGTTGCATTCTTAGGATTAGCCTGAAGCTTACGTTAGCGAAACCAAAAGTGCTACTGGTGCCGGAGCAATTAAGTCCCTACAGGTAGAATAATCACTGCCTTTTCCACCACAACACAGGTTCTGACTTCCACTGAACTCATATGTCACATCTTTAGGAGGTCGATGAATGAATCAAATGCAACCATAAAAAAGCAAAGTGTTCTAATGTAGCAAAGCCTTTATTGAATGATGATGAATTGAGGCATGTACATTAACATGCTTCTACAGGGTGTAAAATTCATATTTGCTAAACAGTTCTATGCAGAATCACTAAACTAATTCTGCACTGATGCAGAATCAAACACAATTTAATTACAGATGCTTAAGTTTTAAAGAGTTTTTAAATGCTCTACGTTTTGGGAAAAATATCAGAAAAATGTAGCCTGACTGACGTCAGTTCCCATCTCTGGGATACAAGGCCATTTGGTATTCTGTTTAAGGCAGGCTGGATTGTCTTATTTTGCAGCCAGCTTGGTGGGGGGTTTTCTTTGCTGCTGCTTCAGAGCACGGAGCTTCAAAGGCTGAAATTAATGGTGAACAAAATTGTGCGGCTCTGACCATCCCATGCGGGGCAAACCCATTGAGGGTTATCATTAAGTAAAGAAATAAAGGGGGGGGACCCTGCCAGTTCCTAAAAAAAAATAAAAAAAATTCACCTCATCAGATAATGACCTCAATGATTGGGTTTTCATTACCAAACAGCATCCTGAGATTGTCTGCCCCCCCAAAGAAAAAAAAAGCAACTGTGTGTGTCTCCCTTCTCTTTCTCTCTCCCCCCTTGCCTTTTTTTTTTTTTTTTTTTGCACATCTTTTCTTTAAACCTGTCAGATCATTTCAGTATTTCAAATCCGAGGAAAACAGCCTGCCTGCTGCTGTATTTGAAGTTGTAATGGTGTCAAAAAGTCACGACTGACTGACAGCCGTCAGTCCCAGAGGAGCTCATTAAATCATAAAAACTTGACAAGGAAATAATTGAGCATCACTGGCAGCTTGGCGCCTGTTTAGACGTTTTTATTTTCTTTCATTATTAGTCCCCACCATTACGTTCATTAACAAATTGCATTAAACAAATGTTAAGGGCTAATGATTTGTTTATCGTGGTTGTTGTTGTTATTATTATTATTATTATTTAAACATTAGCTGCGTCATGTGGTACCTCAGCAGCTTCATGCTATCATCTGACTGAATATTTTTCCACTCAGAGCTCTGGGTACTGTTGGAATATGAAATAGATTATTCATTACCCTCCTCTTTGCCACTGATTTGGTTTCATGTAGCGTCTTCCACAGAGAAAGATGAAAACTTGTCAAAAATAGGTTATATCTTATTCTAAGGGCAACAATAGCAGCAGGTACAGGCACACTTTAATATTTAATTAAGGTTGATGTTAACCCCTTTAAATGACTTTAGCTGTGAGTTATATTCAAGTGCAGAAGAGAAAAATAATTGTACTTAATTTGCAACCTGTACAGTAGGCCTTCATTTTAGACTTTCTAAAAAATATATATTAAAGAATGATTTTAAATAAAATTTTGAAGCATAAATATTCATATATTTTCCCATATATTTCAGTTAACCGCTTTGGACCACATCCCCAATATAAATCCCTTTTCTTTCTTTCTTTTTCTTTTTTAAGCACCCTACTAAAAATTTGAAGCACACCCTGGTGATAGAAAGAGTTACATGTAAATCCCTGAGAACTTTTGTGGCTGTGGTAATAAAATGCTGTTATCCATGACACCCTGTTAACTGTCAGCTCGGCATGTGGTTTCGAACATGGAGAGTTTTGTTTTAAGCAGCTGCAAATAAGTGCTTCTTATTGGGGGAGGGACACATTTATTTTTAATTGCGCATCTCCTTGTATTGTGTGTTGATGGTAGCTCTACAATCCTGTTGTGATACAAAAAATCTAACCTGGATGGATGGGCAGATCAAGCTAGAAGTCACACACTTGAAATTCTTAGCTACATTATTACTGATGGCTCTCACTGATCTAATCCCCAAGACCTCAATAGTATTATGCCAGTGGTCCAGTTCCTGTTATTTCAACAGGTGAGTGACTTTGATCTGTGAATCATTCTGGGAAAATTTTCACCCTTTTGGCATCAACAAATATGTCTCCTGCGCCAGCCCACCCTATACACCATCTTTCAAGACTGAGAGGACTCCGCCATTTTTGGTGTGCTTTCCAGCTTTTCAACCGCACAAGTTCCTCAGGTCCCCGTGGGCTGCTCCTTGATGTTCATCCACGCTTGAGGCACCGTTTTCAAAGCATAAATAGAAAGCATTTGGGTGAAAAGGAAGCAGCAGTGAGGGGAGCACAGGCGGTAGAAAAGTGTGATCCCATTCAACGTTCTATCCAAATAGTTTTATCTCCTATTTGCAATGTGTTTCAGTGCAATGTATGTCTGGAAATATAGGGCACAACTCAACAAGCTAGACTAGGGCCAAATCTACATTAAGCAGGATATAACACTTTGAAAACATTTTGAAGACTGCACAGGGAGTGTGTCCTGGGCCCCAACAGTTGCCAGTACTGTTATAAACCGTTTTAAAGCTGTAGTGTAGATTCTGCCTAGGTCATCCAGTGGAATTTGCCACTTTTGTCTTCTTCTTCTTCTCCCTGTGCTTCATTAGAAAGTGTTTTTCATCCTCCCTCAGTTTAAAAGTGTTTTGCCATGAAGTATTGGAAGCTTCCCTTTCTAAGCCTCCCTTCAGTTTGACTATTGTGGCAGCATGCAATAAAAACAATGATAAAATATATAAAATCACAATTAAAACAGACACAGAAAAAATCAAGACAGCTCACACTGTATACTGGAATGAATTAAAATGCCTTCACCAGAAGCCAAGATGACATCACAATGGGTGACCAGGAGCACAGGATGGCCCAGCCACTTAACTTCAGATGGTGAGAGGACCCAGGAGAGAGCAGTTTCCAAATGGCAGTTCTATGTAGTTGGAGGCTGTCCTTTAGATCCCAAACCATTCAGGTTTTTAAGGATAAGCATCAGCACTTTGAACTGTGGCCAAAGACAGACCTGAATCCAATAAAGCTGTTTGAGAACTAGATGTTACCCATGCATGAATAACAGTGTACAAGGTATGAAAACTTTCTCCTCTCTTCCTTATGGCATGTGACATGACAGTGGCATCTCAAAATTTCTTACCATTCCTCACTTCGTTGGCTGCCACCTAACTTGATGGTAGGAAGATACTAATATGCTGTATCACACATTTTGCTTTACTACACATTATTGAGAGGAGAAGAGGAAGGCTGAATGTCATGATATATGGATAGATAACAGTATACTCTCCAACCAATTTCACTCAAGTACTGCCGTTTGTATTTCTTGCTAATACAGATCATGACTGTTCTTATACGAATGGAAGGACTGCAAATCCAGGTGGAAAAGGTTATTATCCAAGCATTGTTCTTGATGAGCAATGGGATTGTTTAGCTTGGAAAAAGGAGGCTAAGGGGAGACATGATAGAGGTGTACAAAATGAAGCATGGTATGGAGAATGTGGATAGGGAGACATTTTTCTTCTCTCAAAATGCTAGGACCCGGGGTCATCCCATGAAACTGGTGGGAGATCCAGGACAAATAAACGGAAGTACTTTTTCACACAGTGCATAGTTAAATTATGGAAGTCACTACCATAAGATGTAGTGATGGCCACAAATCTGGATGGCTTTTAAAGGGGGTTGGATAAATTCTTGGAGGCAAAGGCTATCAATGGCTAGTAGCCCTGATGGTTGTGTGCTATCTCCAGTATCAGAGGCAATAAGCCTGTGTGCACCAGTTGCTGGGGAACATGGGTGAGAGGGTGCTGCTGCACCATGTTCTGCTTGTTCATCCCTGGCTGATGGCTGGTTAGCCACTGTGTGAACAGAGTGCTGGACTAGATGGACCCTTGGTCTGATCCAGCATGGCACTTCATATGTTTTTACGTTTTTCACTACCTACTAATATACCAGTTAGCTATTTCCCCCAAGTAATTCTGAATCCATGTGCCACAAATGCACCGTGTACATAATACATAACACACACACACAAACACACTTCCTAGAGAGAGAGAGAATAATAAAACTGCCTTGTGTTGAGAGAAAAATATTAAATTATTGGTTTCTTTCCTTTAAGTAATCTCTGTATACATGTATGACACAGGTTGATTTACAGTGTAGCATATAAATACCTACTCATCCTACAGAACTAAAACATAGTTGATCTCTAACCATGTATGTTGAAAGAAAACCACTACACCAACTGAAGCAGTTTTATTTGTTGCATATAAATAATGAAGGCATCTAGAGGAGTTTAAAAAAAAACCTGTAGACTATGATACAGTGAACTTGTGCACTCAGTCATTCCCTTCATCCAAACAACTGCCTTTGGCGTGAATAACAGCTTGGCTGATATGAAGCACAGTATTGATCTGTTGCTCAAGAAAGTCCATTGATAGTTCTTTGGACTTTTCCTGAGGTATGGCTGTAACAGCTGAGCACGAGAGGGATCTGCTGCTTCTATCTCTAGCTCATCCCAGATGAATTTGGTAGGAGACCAATCCACGGAGGGCAGTCTGCTTTCCATCTGTGCTATTCACTCTCATTTAGACCCACGCACACAAGCACACACATCAGCACACATTCTCTCCCTATATTTTTTCTCACTCTAAGACTAAGGGCCAATTCACACATTTAAAGTCAAATCCAAACTGTACCCAGATATAAATGGGATTGAGCCCCCATTTCATTGATCTTGCCATCTAAATTCAGGTAGTCTTTGTATCTGTTTAAAAAGGAAAGTGTGAGTCTAGCACTTAGGAGCTACAGATGATATTATTGTTGTTGTTGTTGTTGTTGTTGTTGTTGTTATTAGCTGGTGGGCAGAGACTTTTTTTCTATACAGCACCCAGCACATATGATGTGCTTTATAAATAATACATTATGATGATCTTGCATTAATTTTCTATCTCAGATCTAACCTTTAGTAGGTATCTGACATACAGGTAACTGACTGATAGATGTTCTGGATAGCATATTTCAGCCATGATCTGCTGCCATTTTCTGACAGCTTGGGTACCTCTAGACCAAAGGCTCCTATCACTAGGAAATCATTTCTGCTCTAAGATATAAACAGAATTGCAATTGACCATATACATTTCAAAGGTTCTAGCATTTGTGGGTTTCGTGAGGTGCATCCACACAGTATTATAGCCAAGTAGGCAGTGTATGCCCTTCACTTTCCCACCCCTCATGATTTCCTCCCACATATTTTCTCCCCATATTTTGAAGTGGATGCTTCCCAGTGCAATTTCAGCACCCTGTTTTGTGTGTGTGTTACAGTTTTTGAAGCACTGGAATTGCAAAAGGAAAGAAAGAGAGAGAAAGCTGATTTTAAAAAGGGTGTCTACAGCACAGGGCAAGAGAGTTTCAGCTAAACATACTTCCAAGTAAACATGGTTAGGGATTGGCCTGCAAGTTCCATGAGTTCCCCTGAGAATGCCTGATCTCTAGCCTAGTCATTTTCACCACCTGGTCTGGTCAGTTTCACAACTGGGTTAGAAAAGGTGTCATCTTGGTTTCCCCTGCTTGTTACTTGCACTAAATATGGTTGTGGATCGGACTTGCAGTTCAGACTTGGCATGAGTTTGAAAGCAAACATGCAGAGCAATCAATCAGAACACTAAAATGGTTTGTGCAGTAAGAAAAAAGACAGAAGTGATAGGAAAGCATGGGAGGTTTATTACATCTTCTGGAACACACGCATAGGAACATAGCTGACTTATACTGAGTCAGATCATTGGTCCATCTAACCCAGTACTGTCGACACTGACTTGCAGCAGCCTTCCAGAGTTTCAGGAATTTTTCCAGACCTATCTGGAAATGCTGGGAATCAAATTTGGGATCTTCCTCATGCAAAGCAGCTGCTCTACCACTGTTTTACAGTTCTGCGCGTGCGCGCGCGCACACACACACACACACACACACTTGCATGAAAGAAGCATGATGATTACACATTAATAGCCTCATCTGTAAACATTCCTTGTGACTAGTTATTAATTTCAACATACAGGTGGAATTTTTAGTACCTTGTTACAAGCCAAAAACCAAAGCTGCTGCATTCAAGTACCTGCATGTTTTGTACCCACAGGGCAAACAGCAGCTTTTGTGGGAACAGATTTCAACCAGAAAAAAATGGCATTGGGGACGACGACAGAGGTTATTCCCCATTCTTGGCACAGCAACCCTAATCCAAATGCCCACACACTTGATCTTTAAAAGAACAACAACAACAACACAGGAGTTAAAAATAATAGCCTTGCTGGATCAAACCAAAGGTCTCCATCTAGTCTAGCATCCTGTTGCTCACAGTGACCAACCAGAAGCCTCTAGGAACTCACAAACAGGACATGAAGGCAACAATCCCCCCCCCCTCTGAACCTGGAGAATTGCATATAACCATTATGTCTAATAGACAGTGATGCATTTTCCCTCTTTTCTCCTGCATCATGTATAATTTTGATCTAAGGCCTGGTTCACACATGCATTTATTTATTTATTTATTTATTTATTTTATTTAAGCATTTTTATGCCGCCATACAGCCAAAAAAGGCTCTCATGGCAGCTTACAAAAGTATTTCTTGACAGTCCCTGCCCACAGGCTTACAATCTAAAAGACATGACACAAAAGGAAAGGGAATTGGGGGGGAGGAGGAGGGGATTTGTACAAATACACACGCACAAACGTATATCAAGGCCTTAGCTAGACCTAAGGTTTATCCCGAGATCGTCCCAGGGTCCTTGTTCATGTAAATGACACACAGGTCAATCCCGGGATAAAGCTTAGGTCTAGCTAAGGCAGAGAGAGAGACAGACAGAGAGAGAGAGAGAGAGAGAGAGTCTGGGTACCAAGCTCTTTTCTCCCTGGGATGGGTCAGAAGACATTCAGGGTCTTGCTAATGGACATGAGGCCAAGCCACTGAAGCAGCCATTGGGCAGTATTCTATGCTGCCAATGCACTTCTGCTGCACCAGTGGGACCCACCACTAGTGCAACAGGGAGATCGCACTTCCTAAAATCAACCTCAGAAATAAGTAGATCATTTCTGGATCAGGACAGGTCAGCAGAGCTCCCTTCAGTGAACTGCAATCGCCTGCCCCATCAAAAAATGAGCATTTCCACTCATTTCCCGTTGCTTTACAAACCACTAGCTCCCCATTGCACTAGCAGTGGATCTTGCCAGCACTCAGGCAGCACTGGATACTGCCCCTGTTAATCTGCAAAGTCCTCTGGGCCCTGATATTTGGTGTGTCGTCTGTCATCAAATGATGACTTACATGTATGAATCAGCCATCACTGATCTTTAATATTATCTGTAATAAATACTGTTTAGTTTAGTTTAGATTCTTTTCAACTGAAAGAATCAAGCAGTAGCTCGGAAACATGGACAAGAGGGTGCTGCTGCAGCAGCCATGTCCAGCTTGTTGATTTCCTGTTGGCCACAGTGTGAACAGAATGCTGGACCAGATGGACCCTTGGTCTGATCCAGATGGCTCTTCCAATGTTCTTATCATCCACAGATAGCACGTCGCATGTGAAACTGACATCTTTCAGACGCCCTCCAGACTTTGGTGTGCTTTTTCTCCTTTAAAACAGGGATGGGGAACCTGCAGCCCTTCAGACATTGTTGAAATACAAGTCCCAGCATCCCTGAAGATTTGTCATGCCAGCTGGGACTGATGGAAGTTGGAGTCCAACAACATCTGGAGGTGCAAATGTTTCCCACCCAGGCCTTGAAATAACACCTCCTAATATCCACCTACCACACCACATCGAAAAACACGGTGGCTTCTCCTCGATAACCTGGATTCATCATCATATGAAAGTAAAGAAACTCTTTTGCATCAGGTTATTTGTCCCACAATGTTAAGCATATTAGCTTCCAACCACACTTTTGTAACCTCTAGGTTGGACTTCTGCAGTGCATTCTAAGCAGGGCTGCCTTTGAAAGTTGTGTAGGAGTGGCAGTTGGTTTTGACCACAGGGACCATACAACATCAGTTGTCAATGAGCTGTATAGTTTGTTTATGGGCCCAATTTGAAGTGCTGATTTTGACCTTCAACCCACGAAATTCTGAATACCTGAAGGTCACATTTTATTCTCAAAATACGTTTTGTGAATTTCAAGCATCCGTTCAGACTAGCAAGTTGTGACATCCTGTTCCAAAGCAAGTCAGCACTGTGCCAGTCAAAGTAGGTACATCTGGCAGGTCAACTTACAGGTGCAATTCAGTGTATATCAGCAATCTGTAAACACCACTTAAAAAACAAGTACCATATCTACTAAATAGGCTCAGTTTGAGAGTATGCTGTGAAAGTGATGCTCTGCACATAGAATTAATTTTCCTGCTACATCAAAAGGTATCTAGCTACAACAATGATGTCACAAGGTGGCTCCCCTTTTCACCAGCTAAGATCCAAGAGCCCTCCCCAGCTCCACCCCCAGTGTAGTTCAGGCATTATGTAGGCACAATTCTTACTGAAGTCAACAGCCTTGGAAATTACCAAGGGCTCTTATAGACTGCTCCTATTTTACCAATCACTTAACGTTTCCTTTTTGTTGCTATAAGTGAAGACAAAGAGGTTTGACTGTCTCTTTTATTATTTGTGCTGTGTGTGTAAAACTGGAATCTTTGCTTGTCCATTTCCCCCCCCCCCCCTTTTTTTTAATGTACAACCCACCTTTTCTGCAGGTTCAGGGGAGCTTGCGATGCTTGGCGTGAAGCAACCCACCATCACTACTATGCTGAAAAATCAGACCCACCTTCATATCTCATCATAATTGTTTAATGAGAGCTAAAGAAACAATCAATTGTATGGACTCCTTTTAAGCCATTTTCACAGATGCTAACGCCAGTCTAAATTTACTTGAAGGCCTACCAGAGGCCTGTCCTGTATTTTGAAAGTGTCCAAGGGCTTTTTCACATGAGTGAAATAAATCATGATCGTCACTGGCCACTCACGGAAGTTCGCATGTCTTTTTGACGACTTTGGCAACCTCTTGCACATCTCCTACGCTTTCCTCCAATAATTCTGTTAAAAACAAAACAAAACTGTGATATCCTGATTCTGCTGAAATATCTCGGGATTTCCTACTGTTAACAGGGGAAGTTGCACTACAAATCACCCACTAGAGGGTACTATCGTATTCAGGGCTATGAGCAGTGAGAGGAGATTTCCATTATAGACTACGTGGTTACCCCTCTCCAGCCATGTAATCAACCCCATTATGATCGCACAAGAAAAGCAGGAAGCAAAGCCCGGGTAAGGAAACGTGATTTCCCCTTAATCTAAAAAGGTTGCAAGTCTGTTTTAAAACCCCTCAGAAGGAAAAGCTGGGCCTTGAAATTGTCCATCAGCAGCCTGAACAAGCAGACACACAAGTCACCTGGCCATAGTCTTGTGCACTACAATGCGATGCACTGAATATTTACATTATATTAATTATTTCTAAATTTGCATCTATACATTTATATATTAGCATATGCAGTTTTTATGCAAATTAGTGTCCTTTTTTTAGTGATTCACAAGTAACCACCCTATTACTCAAGCTGTCTCATGCTAAAAGTGGGATGCATTTCCAGCAAAGTGCTTTTAGTACTTGTGAAATGAGTGGATGGTTGAAATACAAGCAGAGGCAGGAAGTGTCCTGACTGTGTCCTTTAACTACACACTGAACATACCTCTACCAAGCTGCAGGTTAAAACTGTTGAGAATTGGAGGCTGAGGTGTACAACAGACAAGAGGAAGGGAAGGGGAAAGAGAATCACCACTGCTCCGATCTGCCTTAGAAATGTACTGTGAGAAGTTGAAGTTGACTGCTAGACTAACCAGATGGCTCTTCATGAGCTGTTCTCTGCAGGCCAACCAACACAACCCACCAGTGTTCTGTGTAGCTCTATTTGATACACAACCCAGTATACAATTGTAAGTAGGGATATCAGAGAAATCCACAAGGGATTCAGATGAATTCAGATTTCTATGACTCTGACCTGCGTATTCTGCATCGGACAAGCCTTTTCCAAGTCATGCGGATTCCTTGGGCTTGCAGACTGGTTTTTCACTTTGTGGGGTGGGATGGGCACTAATTAACATTAGCACTAATTAAACAATTGGAATTAGTGCATTTTTGCACATGTGAACATTAGCGCTAATGTAAATTAGTGCAAGTAGAACAAAAGTCCGGTTAACGCCCCCCACCCCACTCTGTTAATGAGCATGATGGTGGAACAAAAGATGCCTGACTATCCATGAAATACAGACAGAATGGATTTAGCCAAATCTGTACATTCCTAGTTGTTACAGGTTTACATGGAGCAGCCAAGAACTCTGGCCAATATAATTTGGCTGGTTAGGGCAGCACCATTGCACTGACTTCTCCACTTCGGATGTGTAGTAGGTCTTTAGAAGCTCAGTCTTACTGGCAGAAGAGAAGCCTCAGCTTTTGCACTGGTTAAGAAATGCTGAAGTTTAATGCTGATTGCACACATTTGCAATCAGTGAAATTGCTTTATTGGAAATAGATTCAAGACGGGGGCGGGGAAGGAAGCAAGTACTCCTGCACACGATGCGTAATTTTCTTATGACATTCACAAGGATTTGATAATGGCCACTTGCTCAGATGGCTTTGAAAGGGAAGAAGACACAATTATGGAGAATAGGCCTATCAATGTGCATTAGTCACAATGAGAAACTGAACCACTCAAATATTAGTTGCCCGGGAGGAGTGGGGAGGAAGGTGTAAGAGTGTGGGAATGATATCACTTTCTGGAGGCATCTGGTTGGCCACTGTGGGAAACAGGGCGCTGAACTAGATGAACTGTTGATCTGATCTAGCAGGGCTCTTATGCTCCTAGGTAACTATACTCACCTCAAGAGATCCCTACAGATGTTTGGTGGTCATCGCTAAAGAGCCTTGAAGACATCTCAGCTTTCCTTCCCTAGTTAAACTTTACATAAAGAGACCTTTTCTTTTCTTCAACAGGTTTTTTGTGTGTGTGTGTGAGAGAGGGGGTCATAATGAGAAGGATAAAAATATATATACTTTGGAGTATGCAAACAAAAACTCTCTTTCCCCCTTCATTTTACATACAGTCCTAAGATGTCACACTCAATAATGGACTTTGCTCTCAAATACTGAAGTAGAATTCTAAAACAAAGTCTGCTTCTGGGCAGTATGACCACAGAGATGGGCTCACTATTGCCAAGATTTTGTGTCCCTTTTTATTTTACACAGATTTTTAAATTCCACCTTTTAAAATATGACTTTGCATACGTAAGATTGTAAAGGCAGCCAGAAGAGAGCAGCATATACACAATACATCCCTCAACAGAAAGGATTAACAATCAATGACTTAGTTGTTTTCAAATTAGAAAAGCAGGTGAGATGCCTGTCCCAGTCTTTTCTATTCCGTTTTAAGGCTTCCATGGACTACTGTGCAATAATAATTCAATTTCTGAAAGAACCTAGCCTGTTTAGCACGGTGTGTTTGTATCCTGAACACCTGATATTCTGAGACATTTGCAAAACTGGACTGGAATTTTCTAAATGAATTATTATTATTATTATTATTATTATTATTATTATTATTATTCTGATAAATCACACCCTCCACCTACTATGTTCTTGGGGTGATGTAAAATGAAAATAATATTTAAAGCTATCATAAAACCAAGAAAAGACAAGAAACACAAGAGTAAAAACCATACAATCAAATTTGAGAGTGACATTAAAATTGCAGAGAAACAAAACTTTATACAGCATTAAATCCCAGTGGAACAGAACAGTCTTTACTGTCCTTTTAAAGCAAAATAAGGAAGAATGCAATCTTACCTCCCTTAGGAGAGACTTCCAGAATCAGGATGCTGCTACCAAAAAGACCCTGTGAAGTACTTACGAATCTATCTTCTCCGGCTGGTAGCACAGATAATAGGGCCTCTGAAGAGGAGCTTAAATTATGGGAAGGTTTATGTGGAAGAACACAGTCCTTCAAATATCCTGTCCCCAAACCATTTAGGGCCTGGTAGGACAAAACCAGCACCTTGAATTGTGCATGAAAACAAACTGGAAGCCAGAGAAGTTGATCCAAGTCTGGTGTAATGTGGCCCAAAGCACCCACCTGACAAAGGTCTACCTGCCACATTTTGCACCAGCTGTAGTCTCCAAACACATTTCAAGGGCAGCCCCAAATTGAGCACAATATAGTAATCTAAATGAGAGATGAGTAAAACATGAATCACTGGGGCCAACCTTTTCTTCCCTGGCACACCAGACAAAACTGGGAAAAGACATCCCTGGCCATTATTACCACCTGACCTTCCAGAAGCGGTGTAGAATCCAAGAGCAGCCCCAAAGCTACATAGCTGATCTCTTAGAGGGAGTGTTATCCCAGAACTGGTTGAAACATTAATCCCAGGCTAGATTGTCTACTGAACAACAGAACCTGTCTTGTCTGGATTGAACCTAAGGATGCAATCCTATGCATGTTTAGACAGAAAAAGTCTTACAATGCGCAGCATTCACTAGCCAGCATGGCAGGTTAGGAAAAGCTGGAAGCTATAGGAGATTTTTCTGTCTAAACATGCACAGGATTGCACCCTAAATTGTTCACCAACATCCAACTCTACACTGCATCCTGGTGGTTTAGGACAGCCACAATGTGGTATTTCTTTGACAGCCAAAAAATGAAAGTTTTTTTCCCTTGAAAGCTGAAGATCTCTTCGCTCTACCCTCACCTCACAATTTGTTTTGATGAGAACATTTTCAATTGTTTCGTTTGTGAAATAGGTAAAATATTACTGCCGGGGGGGGGGCAGCTCCAGGTTTCACAGGCCCCTTAGCAAACTGCTACTGGGGTCCCTAGAGGGTTTACCCTCTAGAGGGTCCCTGGCACCTACATTATATGCTTTTAGACGCCAGGTGAAGACCTTTTTATTCTCCCAACATTTTAACAAACTATAAATACATTTTAACATGGTGTTTTAAATTTGTAATTTTGCATTGCTGCTGTTTTTATCTGGTTGGGCTTTTTTATTGTATTTTATATTATGGTTTTATACTGTTGTTTTATATTATGAATGGTTTTAATTTTTATGAACCGCCCAGAGAGCTCCGGCTATTGGGCGGTATAGAAATGTAATAAATAAATAAATAAATAAATACCTGGCAGTAGTGGTGGGTGCCCTCCAAGCAACACTGGGTGGGCACCATTTAAATTTCCCACAATGCCCCAGAGTGACATTACACTGGGGGCATTCTGGGGAGCTGAAATCGCAGCCAGGACCAGCTACGCTGTGCTGTTTAGAAAAATGGGGGGGGGTCAGTAGTTGGGCCCTGCAGGAGCATTGGAGCAGTTGCCCAAATATACCATGTGTTGATACAGGCCCTGATTATTTTATTCTGAAATAAGCAATGCCATTTCATGATTGTGATTTAAGCAAACATGTTGCCTGACTGAGTGAAATTAGGGATGGTTTGTGACTTCGGCTCCATCTTTACCTAATTCATGGAATAAAAAGCAATCACCCAGTTCATACCATCACACAAATGAAGTATATGTCTAACTGAGCAACACTTCTGCCTAATTTATAGTTTATTGTAAATTAAGTTAGAAACAATATGGTGGATGGAGACTATATGGTGGATAGATAATGAGCTTCCATCATTCATATTTTTGAGGGACAATATCTTCCAACAAATCATATTTAGAGCTGAGATCTGGAGCTATAGTAATCTGGAATCACTGGAAACAATCAAAATCAAGTGCTCAGATCAACAGGGTGAGCTGTTAGTTGCTGTCATCCTAAAAATAGAAAGGGGAGAGTTATTCCTGGAAACGAGAGTTCCCCTCTACAGGGCTGACCGAACACATTTTGCTTTCTCAAGTGAAGGACAAAATGGTGCTTCTCCCAATTCCATGTACAAAAGCTGATCATACTGGTAGCTGAATTTCACTTCAAAACTGGCAACATGACATCATGTTCCACCATACCTGAGGGTAGCAGACTAGGTTGGGGGTGGGGGTGGATGCAGGGGAGGCTGCATGGTACACACAGCACTGACCTCCAGCACCTCACACTACTCCTCGTTCCCTGTCACCTGAGGTGGCTACCTCACTCTGCCTAATGGTAGGGCCAGTCCTTGAGCTCTATATTTTATGCTCTCATTAAGTGTATGGGATTTTATCTGCTGGTGTTGTTTATTTATTCCACTGCAGTTTTAATGGGTTCATTGTTTTAATTTATTGGATGAAATGTTTTCTTTAATTGATGTAGGCTACTTTGAATGTCCTTTCTGAGACAGAAAAGGCAGGATATACGTTTGGAACTCTCTTCAGTCAGCTGTATATTTGACTTCTCTGCCATGGCAGATTATATTGGAAATTAGCTTGACTGTGTGTCTTCCTGCTGTTCTGTTCTCCAGTGTGTGTGTGTGTGTGTGTGTGTGTGTGCGTGTGTCAGTGGTGGAGCGTTGTTTTGATTTTAACTTTTATTTTATTCAGTGTTTTAAAGATTTTATCTGTCTGGTTTATACAGCACTATAGGAGTGGCAGTTGAAAAGTGGTTTAGGATTCTGGTAAAATAAATAAGTAAATAAATATTCTCAACTACTGGATAAAAATATCAGCAATGATGGATGGAGATTCCCCAAATTATATCTGCTTGATCAGTTAGCCAGCTGTTCTGACACTACTGGGGTTTTTTGGCAGATTTTTTTTTAAAAAAATCATTCTTATGTGTGTGCTTTTCTGAAGCATTTCTTCAGGGAAGAAATTTGACAGCCTTGAAAGCAAAGATTACTGAAAGGGTTGGGGGTATTTTTGTTTATCAGCTGTTGGAAATCTTAAATTGGCTTCTTGATATTATAAGTTTAAGCAAAAATTTGGTTTTGAAAATGATTTTTCAGAACTCACTGAACTCCATTTCAAAAATAAATTCCTTTATTAAAGCTGCAATCTTATACTCACTTATCAGGGAATAAGTCCCATTGGATAAGCATCCATAGGATTGTGCTGTAAGGAGCCCGACTGATGTCTTCAATGATCCTAAGTGGTCATTTCAATGGTATTGTATCCATGGAGTTAAAGTGGTGCAAGATAGTCTTCATTACTTGTTGGATTGCCAAATATATAAAGAGATCAGACCTTTAGATTGGGTTAGATTTTGAAAATTAAGGATGTAATCCTAGGCCTGATTAGACCAAACATAAATCTTACAATCCCCAGCATTCCCAACCAGCAAGGATTGTGCCCTAAATAGAATAAATCAGGGGCTAAAGGCTAAAGTAGCCACTTTAGACACCATGCTCACTTAGACACCATAGAAAATACTCTGATAATAGCAGAGTTGATTGATTAAAAGATGCATTGCCATTGCTTTTCTTAATATACTCAATTTTAACTACATTGTCCATAATGTTTATTTGTTGAACAATTAACAGAGCAATCCTAACCTGGGCCGATGGGAAGATCTTCCGTAGAACCACCACAGCATCTGAACCCCTGCCAGAACACAAGTAGCCAAGGGAGGAAGTAGTGGGAAAGGTTTCCACCAATTATTCAACTACCAAGTGCAATATTTTTCTCTCTCCCTCCATTGAAATCAATGGTAGGGCAAATGCTTATGCTAGCCTGAGGCTATCATTGGTTTGGGGTGGGCAGACCTGGGGCTTTGTGGATCTAATGGATCCAAAGCTAGTCCCTGCCCCATCTCCAGGATGTACTTTTCATAAGTGCAAATGGGGCCTCTAGGAGTGACCCTCCTCCCCCCCTTCACTGGCAGAACTCCTCTCCATTGGCAGATAACCACCTCTGTAGAATCCTAATCCCTTCCAGCCAGTGGATTTGGGGGTTAGGATTGTGCTCTAAATCTTGACAATGAACCAAATTTACTCTAATATTAAGCAAAGGTTTTCACCTTCAAGAGATGTTTCATGACTGTAAGCAAATCAAATTCCTTTGTTTCATTTGTAAAAGCTACAACATGGATTAAGCAGCAGCAATTTGGAAAGGGGGTGTGTGCTATTGCATTCATGTCCTGTTTGTGGACTTCCCATTAGGGCATCCCCTGAGCATACCAATACTTTCATCATGTTTCTCAGTTGCCCCCTTTGGTCTGCATAACCATCAACACCCAACACTTGAGTTCGCCATTAAAGGGAGCGATGCTGTTGGCTGATTAAAAAATTGGAAAAAGTCTTCATTTCACAAAATAAAGCACTATTTCCCTTATTATATGAATTTAAACATTTCACAGGTTTAACATGAATGACACAATATGCCTGAATTTGTACAGATCTCTATACATGTACCTAGCATTCAAAAATGGCATGAAATGTCTTGATTTTGTACATCTCCACTTAATTAGCACCTTTCTGAACATAGAAAGAGATGATCTGGCTCAATTATTCATGGTTCAGAATCTCCATGGTTTCACGAGAGTCTGTGGGCAGTTGATTCCCATAACAGTTAAGAGACAACGCATGTGTTGCACATGGAATCAGCTATTACTGTTTTAAACTTCGTACAACACGACAACCCACCATGGGCAGCCAGCTATGTTGGGCTGTCGTGTCATCCAAACCCAGCTATTCTGTGCATGGTGGCTTAATTTTCACAAACAAGTACCATGGGAACCCGAACCCAGGAGAGCATTTTTATCATGGGTTGCCAGGATCAGCTACAGAACTGCTTGGCAAAAGCAGAAAAAAGCCCATACTGCTCTTCATCATCCTGCTAGTACCACCTCCAGCCTACCTTGCTAGTGACTGTCCTTCCAGTGATGCCCAAATAGCACTTTGGATGGAGCGTCACTTGATCACAACCTGTTATTTTAATTTTTCAGGGCTTCAGGAGTACACAAATGAGGCCATTTCCCCCCCCCCCCCCATTCCTTCGCCCGTACACAGGAGCACACTGTTGCCTGTCTGATATGTGTAGAGTGCCTTGTCAATTTCCTTGTATGTTTCAAATGTCAAAGGTGAGTGAAGTAGGGGCACCAAAATTGGTGGGGGGGCAATATCTCCTACTGGCAATGAAATCCTCTCACTTTTAAGTATTGAACTGACACTTCTCCGTGTCCTCCTGCCATTCGCACTTCCATAAGTGTCTGAAAGGGGAAACATTGGCTCTCCCCGCACCCCGTCCTCCTCCCCTTTCATGACTCCTTTTTGGAGCAGTTATTGCTGCAATTACTCCTGCGAAGGAAGAAGAAAACACACACACAGAGAGAGACTCATTTGCATACTCCTGAAGCAAGACTCCACCCACCCACCCCCAGGTCTCTCTCTATTGCACATGACATAAACTCAAGTTAGAGCAGGGATGGTGCTAAGTTTCATGTTTCAAATCCCCCGAGCCACAGGTTCAGGTAACTCTTTGTGCAATTTGGAACCCTGATAAAGCAGGGTGTTATTCCTGCCATGTGGAGGCTTCTGCTCGTATTCAAGTGAACATGAACAGAAGGTCACTGCAGACCTCCCCCTTCAACACAGGAAGGCCAGGGACTAAGGAGTCAGGACTGGCACATGCAGCCCCATATCTAGTACTCGTGTTAGTCTGTTCTATCCATAACGCCTGACTACAGCTTGAGACGAAGAAAAAAACAACTGACAGTTGGGTGGGTGTGGTAATGGAATGGAGAGGGTTGTTTTTTTAAAAAAATGAAAACCAGATGACAGAAATAATGGAATGCTGTGGCTGGACAAGGCAGAGGGAGGAAGAGACAAATAGACCTTGTTTGCACATAGTGCCAAGTCATAGCTTAAACAACTCCTGAATTGGCCAGGCTGCGTGGGAATGAGTGCACACTCTGCCTCCTACCCACTGGCTGCTTCCACTTTGCTGAAATACCAGGAATGCCCCATTCCTGGGTTGTTAGTCATGACATCTGAACCCAGCACGCTGGATTGTTAAAAGTAAAATAGCCCAGAGTTTGTTGCTGGCTGCGTCCTTGGAGACTGGACAAAACATTCCACCCTCCAGAGATGAGATGACCCTGTAACTAAAGCTACCTCATACTTTCAAGACAGGCACTAGAAAATTTTCAGAGTTCTGTGGAGGTATGTCAGGTTCATTGCTAAACGAGCTCTATTATAATAATCCAGCCACAGACTGTATCTGATATGAATGTGTTCTTACCATCTAGGAATAGCAGTGCTTGCTACAGCCAATTATACCCCGGAGAGTCACTTAAACAAGAACCTTTTAAACAAATAATCCAACCCTATTATAATATCTTAAAGAAATCATTGATATTTAGTGGAATCCTGACTTCACTAGCATCAATAAGGAAAGATCTCTTGGATATGCTTGTGGTTTCTCCCATCATTCCTTGTGCCCAGGTTTCTTATGATTCTGCCTCTCTAATCCATGTCCACAGCAATAAAGCTATCTGTTGTTGTTGTTGCTGTTGCTGCTGCTGCTGCTGTTTGAGTTTAGCAGTATATTTTCTTAAAGTTTCTTCTTTTGGCTGCAATTACACCTTTCTTCACATTATTGACCAATTTATATCAGCTGTGCTGTGGTTAGATTTTAATCAGCTCAGGTACACAGTAATGTTAACCACTGAAAGAGCTACTAATTAATCACCTTTCTGTATGTTAGCGAGAGATAAATATCCATCCCAGAGGAATTGTAATTTCATGGTTTCTAATGATGGCCAGATTACATTTATCTGGATAATTTCAGAGGGGAAAGGCGGAGAATGTCATAAGTGAAGGCCAAAGGCATTTAAACAACATTTACAATCTTTTCTGCCTAACTCTCAGAGGGTAAGGTTTGCGTAAATCTCACAGAATTTCCCTAGTTTTAGCTAAATCTAGATTTCTTGTATTTACATGTTGTCTACATGTGTCAGAGAAAAAATCAACCTTCCACTCCATTCGAAACAACACTTACCAACGTTTACATCTCTGGATTTCATGTCACTGGTGTAGCTTTTGCTTGCCAGGCATTGCTGCTTGACTTTGGTAGATTAATTTCTTTTCAAATGTCAGTTTGTATTGTATGTCTGCTTGTTCATACCATGTCTACAGGTGATGCATTTTAGATGTCTCTTTGAACTCAACAGAATTTGTAGTGGGTGTATGTTTGTTTTTGTTTTAAGTGGATCAAATAAAATATTGCCTTTCATTATATTTTCTTTTTCTGTATAAACTATGTTTTTATTGCAAACACGGTAGTGCACGATTATTTATCTAAATATCCCTGGGGCATTTAAAAACCTTTTAAATATATATATAGCCTGTTCCTGGAGAAGTACATTGATGTCTACAGAGCACACAGAGAGACATTGCCTCCACTCTCCACCTTGGCTTCCTGATGACTACAACGTATCGCAAGATGGGCCTACAGCAGCTTTGCCCAAACTGGGGCTAACTAGATGTGTTGGACTATATCTTTCATTGTACACTGCCCAGAGAGCCTTGGCTAATAGGCAGTATAAAAACCGAGAAAGTAAGTAAAAAACTAAGTCTCCCAGGGGCTGTCTAAATGTTCTGGAAGCCCCAAGGGGCTCTGCAGTAGCCCTGTGTTGATTATACAATGCAGCAGCCACCTTGAAGCCATTGTGGGGCTTTCCAGAGAACTCCCACATTTTAAAAGTCACAGACTCACTCCGACTTTTCAGGATGCAGCAAAGGAACATGGCCCTTCATCTTGGGTGACCATATGAAAAGGATGACAGGGCTCCTGTATCTTTAACAGTTGCACAGAAAAGGGAATTTCAGCAGGTGTCATTTGTATATCTGGAGAACCTGGTGAAATTCCCTCTTCATCACAACAGTTCAAGGTGCAGGAGCTATACTAGAGTGACTATATTTAAAAGAGGGCAGGGCTCTTGGGGCTTTAACTGTTGTGATTAAGAGGAAATTTCTCCAGGTTTCCCATATATACAAATGACACCTGCTGAAAATTCCTTTTTAATACAACTGTTAAAGATACAGGAGCCCTGTCCTCCTTTTCATATGGTCACCCTACCTTCATCCATCTAACCTTACTCCATCTTCGATGCAGAGGCGGGGCCAGATGGATGGCAACCCCTGATTGGTCACTGTCAGCCCAGGCAGGGGGTGGGACTGGCTGCTAGAAACCATACACTTTTGCTGCAGCATCGGGATTAGCTACCATGAGGGATTTTGCTTATCACCGTGGCAACCCGCTACCGTATAGGCAGCCACCGAGGTAGGAATCTAGATGGTGCAGGTTGGTCAAGGCTGCCTCAAAGAATCAGGTTCTCCTACTTCTAGTGACATAATGTCTACAGAGAGAGTGGAAGCATATTCCTCATACGCTTTGTCTCACGGCCCACGATCTAGTCTGCAACTGTGGAGTAACCAAGGAGACATACTAATCCTCCTTCTTTAGACTTTCCCCCAGCCTGCCCCAGCTCCCAGCCATCATTCAACAATTGGAAGAGCCTTTCAAAACCAGTGGAGACTGGTGGCTCCGATTTCAGTGGGGCTGTGAATCCCTTCTGGGTTTATGGGTTCCACCCCTTGACCTAGGTCACCATCAGGTGATAGACATGCCCACGTAATGTGGAGGAATATAGCACACAGCTGCTGAATCACATTGAAGCCGAGAGAAAGAAAAAATAAATAAATTCTCCGCTGTGGCACCCCGGCTGTGGAATGAGCTCCCCAGAGAGGTCCGCCTGGTGCCTACACTGTACTCCTTTCGTCACCAGCTGAAGACCTTTTTATTCTCTCCGTATTTTAACACTTAATTTTAACTTAAATTTAAAATTTACTGTTCTAACTTTGTATTTTAATCTTATATCAATTTTGCTGCGTGGTTTTATCCTGGTTGTGCTTTATATACTGTATTTTTTGTATTTGTGCTTTTAACCTGTTGGTTGTTTTATTATGGTTTTAATTTTTGTGAACCACCCAGAGAGCTTCGGCTATTGGGCGGTATAAAAATGTAATAAATAAATAAATAGAGTAAAAGTACTCTGCAAAACTGCTGTTTTTTCCAAGATAATCTCTAGCACAACCATGGACCAGCCACAATATCATGTGGTCTAGACAGCAGCAAAATGCTTCCACTCCACAGCAAATCACCCATGAAGGGTCCAGGATATCTGAAGATGTGTATACAGAATCATCCCTTTAAAGAACACATATAAAATTGATAGTCTGTGAACAACTCAAAAATAATTTAACCCCCCCAAATATTTTTTGCAAATTTTGGTAGCTAAAATTCATTAAACGCATTTATATTTAAAAGCCTGCTGTTGCTTTGAACCTGTGTTTCTGTGTTGTATGGTACAGTCATTTAAAAAAGAAATATGATGCTCATTTTCCATATCAATTACAGTACATGCACACGCTAGTTTTGTCTATATATTTCATTTCCAGCCCCTCTTTTCTCTTTGTTGCTGCTTCTCAATGTGGAAAACCTGAGAACTTTACTGTTTTCCTATACTGTACAGTGCAGAAATGTGTGCGTTTATATAGAAGCTAGTGAGAAGATCCCAGAGGGCCAGGATGTTCTAAAGAATATATTTTGAAGAGAGAAATTGTTATCAGTGAGTTAAAATTGCTTGTGAAGTTTCATTGGAAACTGTTTTACATGTCTAATTTGGTAGCTAATATCCACTACCAAGAGTCGAGTGGAGGGGGAGAGACAACCCTTCAGAAGGTTTGCTCCATCTTGTTTGAATGCAGAGCACAATGGATTTGTATCCGCTGAGCATTCAGCACTTACATTTCAAAACCTACAGCACACTAAACGTGAAACTTTTGTTCAAATTTCAAGGATTTTGATAGCCCAAGTGAATAGACACTGCCTATTGATTTTTCCCTTACAATGACTCTTGGATAACCTATTTTCTCATTTATTTTTAACGACAGCTCATGAGATTTTACAGCAATTCTGCCCAACCTCCTAATATCAAAATCCCTCCTTGACCCTGAAAATTGTAATTCTGCTATAGATCACAGCTGCTGAATATTACCTTTTACTAAGCTGGTTAAATAAAATATGTCCAAATCACTAGATCCCACAGGCCATGACTGAAATTCTAATTATACTGGGTCTGTATTTTTATGCTGTACCACATAGGGAAAAAAGCACAGCACTTTATTCAAAGTCCACACCAAAGTGGGAGAATCTAGAATATGGGTTCTTGTTTTGAATTTAAAGGGGGGAAATGGTTATGCAGTTCTTCAATGATTTTTCTGTAAAACCTTTCTAAAAGACCAAAATCCTTTTGATGCACTTCATACTATAAAATGCTGAGGACAGTGGATATGTGTGTGTGTGTGTGTGTGTGTGTGTGTGCACGCGCGCGCGCATGTGTGATTTTGAGGATGGATACATTTGATGTGTATCGGTTTCAAAATAAAAAAGAGGGGTATATGTCTGTTGGTGCAATTGCTCATAGAGCACACAGTGAAGAAACTCAGAGTAGCTTTGGATGTTCAAGATGGTAGGGTGGGTGGTAAACAACAGGAAGTGACAGAGACTGGTGTTTCTTTCACTATGTGCTTCTTTAATACTTAAAAAAAGAGTCTTTGTGTCTTCCTTTTTCTTTAAGTTGAGCTGTCTCACCAAAAACTTGAATATCTCACCGGTGGTGGGTGAGCTACAAAATGGTTTTGCTTCTGAGAGAAGCATGGGTAAGAGCAATTAACCTGTGCTTCCTATCTGTCTTTTTTCCAGTCATCCAAAGCCACCCCCAATTTGTTCTGGGTCTAATAAAAGCCATCTTGAGGAAATCCATGCCAAGGCCTGGTTGCCTAGCCACCCATGTCTTATGATTTAGAGGTTCATCCCACGTACACTTTTGTTCTGGTTTATCCTCGAATTATCCCATTTCGGTTATATAGTGCTTATATAGCATATGAAAACTTGTAAACTTACACCTCTGCTGTGGCGCGTTGCAGAGATCCGTTGAGGTTCACTCACACATGTTGTTATCCCCACCCTCAGATGTCCTTTGTACCTCCTCCTACCATTTATTGGTTGTTTGAAGTGGGGACAACTCCCCCTCTGACAACAGGGATTGGGATTTGCTTCTCTTGTTACTGAACACCAAATTACGTAAGACTGCAGTCAACTCTTTTGCATGCTTACTCAGTAAATAAATCCCATTGAGTTTAATGGAATGCATTTCCAAATTAGAGCCCCTCAGACTGCAGTCTTAATTTTTGCAACTTTAAAAAGGAAAATATAGGGTGGGGTGGGGGAGCAAAGCAAGGTAGGAAGTGGCCATCTCAACTCCCAGTGTATGGAGGAGGAGACTTCAAACGCAGCACCAGGACCTCCAATGACAGAGAAATTGAGAGGGAAATCACAGTTAATGAGAGGATTAATCCATCCTTTCCCATGTGGGGGCTCCCAAAAAAAACTGGACCCCCCCCCATTGTTAAAAAAAAAAAGTGGGGAGATGGAATGGTTGTAGATCACAAGCTGTATATGAGCCAACATTGAGATGTGGCTGCAAAAACCGCAAATGCTATTTTGGGCTGCATTAATAGAAATATAGCTTCCAAATTGCGTGAGGTACTGGTTCCCTTCTGTTCGGCACTGGTTAGGCTTCATCTTGAGGACTGCGTCCAGTTCTGAGCACCACATTTCAAGAAGGATGCAGACAAGCTGGAGGGGCTTCAGAGGAGGGCAACGAGGATGATCAGGGGTCTGGAAACAAAGCCTATGAGAAAGACTGAAAGAACTGGGCATGTTTAGCCTTGAGAAGAGAAGACTGAGGGTAGACATGCTAGCACTCTTCAAGTACTTGAAAGGTTGTCACACAGAGGAGGGCCAGGAACTCTACTTGATCATTCCAGAGTGCAGGACACGGAATAATGGGCTCAAGTTACAGGAAGCCAGATTCTGGCTGGACATCAGGAAAAACTTCCTGACTGTTAGAGCAGTATGACAATGGAACCAATTACCTAGGGAGGTGGTGGGCTCTCCAACACTAGAGGCCTTCAAGAGGCAGCTGGACAGCCATGTGTCAGGTATGCTTTAAGGTGGATTTCTGGATGGAGCAGGGTGGTGGACTTAATGCCCTAATAGAACTCTACTATTCTATGATTCTATGAACTTTGAAGGTAGGACTAAAAACACGCCCCCTCAGAATCATTTGTCTTTTTGTATGAGTAATGCAAAAGGCCTTCTCTCTCTCTTTCTCTCTCTCTCTCTTGATTATATAATGCAGCCTTCCTCAACCTGTTGCCCTCCAGATGTTTTCAACTTTGACTCCCTTCAGCCCCAACCAGCATGACTAATGGACAGGAATTCTGGTAATTGAAGTCCCAAACATCTGGAGGGCACAAGGTTAGTGAAGGCTGATGTAATATATCATTAATAATACACCACTGAAAAGCACCAACCTGTTTATGTCTGTTGCAGTCCTTCTTTGCTGCTGATCTCTGCTTAAGGCAGTACAAACCTTCAAACTATAAGACTGTCCACTCAGATGAAATATGCTAGAGCATTGGCTGAAGTGAGGGGAAGAAAGAACTATTGGCTTTATGAGCTGCTGGGGAAAAAAGATATCTCATAAGCAGTGTGTCAGTCTCTGGAGAGGTATGAATCTGGACTGATTATGATTTGGCTTGTTGCTTCATCTTTATTATTTGATCTCCAGTTGAAAAACTGTAACTGTGTACCTCATAAGCCTCCAGTCTCTTTAATTCACACACACACACACACACACACACACACACTTTCCAAAGGAAACTTATCCTGCAAAGGTGGTTTTTAATTTCCTATCACTCTGGAGAGAACGGGTGGGACGGGAAACAAACATTTGCCTTATAAACATTTCAACTAATGTGTGCATCTGTCCCTTTAAGAAACGTGCTATCGTCCACTTCCTATCCCCACCCCAACCTCTGTCTTCCTTCTCCTTCGCCATAGCCAGCCAGTCTTCAACTGCTGCGTCATAAGTTTGCCTGGTCTAAGATAGACTGAATTAGTATTGCCACCACTGCCACCAGCACCACCACCATTTTTTCTTTTATCTTGTTGATCAAGGTTTTTGTTTTAGTTTAAAGGGAAGATCAAATAGAGACATACAAAGATGAGGAAGAGAGCGAATGTAAGAGCAGGAGATTGATAGGAAGAGAAAGGAGAAAGATGTGCATAGATGTTGAACAATTAAATGGGTCCCAGATTGGTATTAAAGGTAAAGTGGGTCTAAAACAGTTCAAGACTATTGTTCTAATCATCTTTCCCCAATCTTGCGCTCTCCAGATGTTTTGGACCACAACTCCCATTGGCTATGCTGGCTTGGACTGATGGGAGTTGTACTCTAAAACATCAAAATGGCACCAGCTCGGGGAAAGCTGTCCTAGGTGGTCCTGCTGTTTCAAATAACAATACTTTGTTCTTTTGTAAAAGTCTTGTGTGCCTGTTTAGTTCCTGACAATGAATATGTTATAATTTAGATGATATGTTAGGAGAGTCTATCATGCTACAATCTATCTCAACACAGAGTGTCGAGTGAGCTAAGTCTCTGGTCCATCCCCTCTCTGGCTCGTGAGTTTCTTGTAATGATCATTCGAAATACTAAGACAGTAAGGAAGCAGAATTGTTCTTCCTTCTCCGACATAAAATCAAATAATAATGGATGGTGAGTAACATAATGTTGGTGCTTAATTGTGTGATGGGGGAGTTTTCAGCTCGACACAAAGGAAATTATATGCACAATTACTGTTGTTAACAGAGCCTTGGCATGTAACTCCCAGCACCGCAGGCTGGGAAAGCTTCCCCATGCATGTTTAATGGGGTTTGGGTTACTTCGGTCCTAGGGCAGTATCTCTTTTCTAATATCTTGTGTCCTGAGTGAAACAAAGGGAAAAACTCAACGTATGAGCGATTATATCACACCATTTTCTCAATCAGCTTTTTTTTTTTTAAAAAAAAAAATCCTCATAACATCTTATTAAACCATTTCTGTCGATTATTGTTATTGCACACAATCAATGTGTTATTTATTTGTCATATAATTGGCTGTCCAAACACCACAATGATGCGTGTATTTAGATATGTGAATAGCAATTAAAAGGTTTTTAAGCCTAAGTGATGCCTGTGTGGTGTAGCAAAACAATCCAGAGGAAAACAAATACTCCATAAATGTTTCAATAATCTTTTCCCTTCTCCAGGGGCTTCTTAGATGATTTTAATGTCTAGTCCAATAGGTAGGTCAGTAAATCTGCAATTGTCTCATCCTTTCATGCTACTTATTCATTGTATGTACAGTAATTGTTTTCCTTTTCCCTTGACTAAAGAGTGTTATCTCATGCAAGGAAGATCAATTCAAAACGGACTTTAATTATCTTCAATAAAAATTAAATTACTCATCTCAGCTAATGGTTTGGCAAATAAAAGGAGCTTAAATTTACAACTGCACAGTGCTATTGATTAAAGTTTTCTCTTCCATTTCTCCCTCTCTCTCTCTCTCTTAATTCTGCCCAAGGTAATGTTTCAATCTTTCACTTGCACAAAGATCTGTATGAATAAAACAGAGGTGTTGTAAACTGAAAGTACAAACAGGAATGTAAACACACTCTCACGCACATCAAATGTTTTTTGGGTGTTGTTTTTTTAAAAAAGGAAAGAGTGAGAGCATGCATCAAATGCATATACAAGTTTCTAAAAGGTTTCAATCATTCTAAAATTGCACAAGATTGCATTCTGGCTTTCCCAAATGCTTTCATCTGTGCAGGGGAAAATATGCGGCTTCCTCAAATTTTAAAAGCACTGTTAGGGCATGCCTAATAGATTTGTGTAACGCTGTGTTTTGGTCCATGTAGCATGGTTGCTTATGTTCTCTGTAGTAAAGATCTTGAAGCTGCAAATACTTTGTTTTGAAGTAAGCAGCCTACTTGATAAGTGCTTAATGAAGTATCATACCAACAGTATTTAATGCACAAATGTTCAAAGGTACTGTGCAGTGTCCCCTTTTGCCAAAACAGGCTTTCATTTTCAGATCTGCTATATTTTAGAAAGAAGTAATCCCTGGGAAAATGGCACTGATGGTGAACGTATTATCTTTCATGTATTTTTTTTTTTAATGTTTAAGGCTCCTTTGTTATTATCTCAGTAGCAGGGCTCTCCATACACTCTCAGACAGCAAATCAAAATATGCCTGAAAGCAATAGTATTTTAATAAGTATCAAATGTCTTCAATGAGACAAATGTGTTCTATAGTCTTTTGTATCTCTCAGGCTTTAGTAAAGATCTTTTTGTTGTTGTTCCTGTAATATTAATGGGGGACATACATGAGTGTACTTTATTTGAAATGGGTTAGAAAGGTTTCAGAGAATTGAAGTGCCCTATGTGGCTAAACACTCCTTTGAAAATTGGCTTTGATTCACTTTTTTCACCCAAATCTTGTAGTGCCCACTTCAGATTTGGAGGTTCAGTTCAATACTATGTCTTTTTTAAATGGTCGGGAGGAAGTAACAGTATTTGTAAATAACTCCTATTAGGATTAGACATTTTTTGACATGAGATTTAGCCTAGTTTCCCTGTTTAGATTGTATGAGCTGAACTCTAGCAGGTGCACAGTGCTTCTTGCTTGTCATCTCCATAAAGCGGATAACCACAGTTTATTGCTATGTCAAATAAGTCTGAAATGAGACTTACGCTCACATGATCTCTCCTCCTCCTCCCCCATTCTCATCTCAAGGGCTGCAATTACCTCACTTTCTTTCCAGTTTTTAGCAAACTATACTTTGCCATTCAATTCAAAATGCCAAGCTATGGTTTGCGTTTGCCTTGCAATCCAGGATTGCAAACCAAGGTTTGATTGTGGTTTGGAGGGTAGGTGCAAGCCATAGCTTCAGCATCTGATGTAATGGCCAATTAGATTTTGCTGATAACAAAAGAGGCAGGGAGATACTGCCTCTTTTGTTATCAGAGGGAGGAGAGGAGAGGGAGACAGGACAAAAGGCTCATTCCAGGCTTGTTCATACAGCATCAAACCATGATTTGGCATTGGGTTGCATCGAGTGAGACGTAGGCCTCAGCTAGACCTAGCGGTCTAGCGTGACAGACGGGTGAAGATCCCACAATATTTTTATCGTGAGATCTCCCCCTCTGTTCACACATGGTGTGTGATGACCTCAGAGGGAGAGGTGTCGTGCCCACCATTTTGTTTGTTTTTTCTTAAAGAAGAAGATGTGCACGAGCGCTCGTGCGCAAAAGGTAAGTTTTTGGTGGTTTTGTTTTTTAAAAAATCCTTGCTCCACCCACCCCATCCCCGATGGGTGCAGTGCTCCTGAGCAGCTCTGTGCCCCGTGTGCAGGTCCCGGCTCCTTGCGAGGAACCAGGACAAACTGCGATGCCCACACACCCATCAAGCAGTGGGGCCTCAGAGGGGAGGGGCGGAGGCTGGGGTAGCCATAAGAAATGATGTAGGCAGTCTTCTTCCTTCCCCTCCCTGGGAACACCCCTTTGTCCCCATCTCCATGCTCCATTTTCCAGGTGTGGAGAGGAAGTCGGTGCAGTTCTCTCCACTATGAATAAGAGGACAGGGCTCCTGTATCTTTAATAGTTGTGTAGAAAAAGGGAATTACAGCAAGTATTATTTGTATGCATACAGCACCTGGTGAAATTCCCTCTTCATCACAAAAGTTAAAGCTGCAGGAGCCTTGCTCTCTTTAGCTGGTCACACTAGGCAGGGCTCCTGCAGCTTTAACTGTTGTAATGAAGAGGGAATTTCACCAGGTGCTGCATGCATACAAACAACACTTTTCCACACAACTCTTAAAGATACTGGAGCCCTGTCCTCCTTTCCATATGGTCACCCTATTTCCATGCCAGTTGTGAGGGGAATGGGGAAGGGGCGGGAAGCGTGGTTTCCTGGCTCTGAGCTTGGAGCCCTGTCTATGAGCTCAGGAAATTGAACTCTCCCCATCATGCTTAGAGTAGGCCCATTGAAATCATTATATCTGAACCAATCCATTGATTAGTATGTTTTAGGGCCCTTCTTGAACCAGAATAGCAAACAGTCTTTGAAAGCTAGTCTGGCATTCCACCCACAACTGGAAGCAACCACTGCAGCTTTCTGCATGGCTGAACTGATAGTAAAATTGCAACATTGGCACTCCACATATGTCTCCAGCATTTCAAAGTCGGTGGACTGCACCTCACAGATTCACACAGACTCTGCCTTCCAAACATATTTACAACTTTCATTTAAACAAAGGCTTTTCTACACAGCTTTCTCAGGCTGTGGCCTCTCTTTCCTCCGGCCAGAATTAGTGGGTGTTTCCCTTAACTACTTTCTGGTTCCTCCCTGGAAGCACAACTCATTCAGGCTGAATCCAGCAGTTCTTTTCTTACATCTAGTAAAGAAGATCAGGATGGGCCTGCTTAGACTACCATTTAAGTTATTATGTAAGGTAGATTCTTGCATTGAGCTAGGGATTGGTCTCGATGGCCTTATAGGCCCCTTCCAACTCTTCTGTTCTATGATTGTATGATTCTTTGTATGTTCCATGCCAAGTCTCTGGAGGAGGAGTGGGGAATTTTTGTTTTTTTCTGTCAGGGGCCAGATGCTAGTGATGGGCAGGGTTGAAGCCAGAGGGGGCCAGAGCCAACATTAGTTTGACAACAATAAGGAAAAGCTGAGAAGAGACTGACCTGTTTCGCATGACGTGACAGCTCACTGTGCCTTAATTTACCCGAAAATGTTGCTGCCCCTAATTAGTCAAAGTGTTTTTTTACTGTCTTTTTACTGCCACTCTAACAATGATGATTATTCCCAATGATTGCTACACTGCAGCACTGGTAGCATTCCACTGGTGGCATCAATAGCATCAAAATAGTTTCTTATAAGAAGCCTTGAGGTGTGTGTCTCAATGTACCTGCTAAAGCTAATTTGAGTTCTGAATGGATGTTGCTAAAAGACCTGCATGTTAGTGTTGCAATGAAAACACTTTGAATACCTTTTACGTCTCCCATCTCCTGCTCATTAATTTACTTAATCCTCTGATCTTTACTTCTTTAAAGTTGTTTTTAATAAACAAATACAAAGGTGAAATGAGAAGTCTTATGTCATCATCTAAAAACCTTTTAAAGTGGCATATGATAACAAATAATTAACAGAATATAAGTATAGGTTTAAACATTACAAATAAATGTATTTGAAAACACTTGTTTGAAATTAATTCTTCCGTATATGCTGCATATGGAAGAATTAGTTTTGAAATATATTCATATTATATATGAATGAAAGCCCACAAACTGGAACTGCAACTCCCTGAATTATATTTTGAGCTCTGCCCCTTAGAAATGCAGTAATACAAACCATACCTTCCTCAAAATAGTTTTGACTTCTGTATTTGGCATTGTGGATAATGTTATTTGTAAATCCACAAAAGAGTTTCTGGAGGGCACCAGGTTAGTAGTCATTATTAGTGTATTGCAGACTTTCCCAACTTGGTGCCCTACAGATGTTTTGGAATACAACTCCCATCAGCCCCAGCCACAATTGGCTAATGGTCAGAAATGCTAAGAGTTGCAGTTGAAAACATCTGGAGGGCACCAGTTTGGGAATGGCTGGTGTATTCTTTAGCTCAGTCTTCCCCAACTCAGTTTCCTCAAGATGTCTTTGGAGTTGCCATCTAACACATCTGGAGAGCACCAGATTGGGAAGGATGCTTTAGCTCCATTCACATGTTCAAATTAACACACACTGAGAGTAGAGGCTGGGAATATGGCATCCGAATCTACTCCAGATTTATACATGTTCATTATTATGCCTGTAGAATTGGGATTGGCGTGGCCAATTGTCAGGCATTACGGGACTTAGTCTAAAGCAGTTTTGGGGGTAAAAGCCCGATGTGGCTGTGAGTTGGTGGCTCTGACATTTAAACAATGCAGTGTCACTACGCAGCCACAATGGGTGTAAGTAAGCCATTTAGACACTGCCCAGGTTGCCTCTACTCCTGCTGTAGAGAGCCTCCATGGGAACAACTTTATGTGCAGACCACTCTCTCTGTATGAACAGGAACTCTGAAAATGTGTACAGTTGTATGTTTTATGTTACATTCACTTTATTTACTGTGCTTTTTAAATAAAACTGCATAGGTTGGGGGTGGAGATTGTCACCACAATCCTTGCACTCCCCCTCCCCTATTTACAGTCATCAGGATGTTTTAAGGGGGGTTAAAATTCTCCTAGTGACTATACCATGCTGCTTAGCGTGATTATTGTCCAGAGTCGCTTATTCCAAGTGTTGGATTAGATCTAGAATTTGGGGAGTGGTCAGCTTGGGGAAGTCAAATATAGCCAGCTGGACTGTGTTTTGTGGCAAACTACAACATAAACATGTTTTGGGTTTGCCTCTTAAGCATATTACATCAGTGTCACCTAATTCCCAAGGACACAGGAGTATAATGGGATGCAATATATTCCCTCCCACTTTCATTTAACATTCCATACTGTATAATCCCTAAACTACCATGAGTGGATTCAGGGCTATTCTGCATGTAGCCATTTAGAAGCAGCCAGGGATATATATTTTTTTTGCACTGAGTCCATTAAGTGGTGCTTCATATTGGACTTGCTCACAGTCCCCTACCCCCAGGACATCACATGGAGAGCTCCTCTAAATGAGCAATTTATTGTACACTCATGATTGGCCACTCATGGAAGTTTTAGGGTCAATTTCATGATGTCATCCACAGTCAGGACATCTCCCGCTGAATCCTCCAGAAATTCTGGAATAAAAAGAATCACTTTTAAAGTGGTAATAGCTGGGAAACTGCAGGATCTTGCACCACTAGATGGCACTGTCTCAATAGAACTCAAAGGAACTGAATGAAGTATTCCATTCAAATCCCTTGTCACCCCTCTCCTCCCATGTAATTCAGCCCATAACAATCATGCCAAAGAACCAGGAAGCACAAAAGCCCCAGGTAAACAACACAATATCCCTTAATGTAGAGACTCTCAGAGTCTGCAGAGCAGTGTAAATATGTAATGTGTTAATGACTATTGCTATTTAGGATGTAAGTGCTGTTTGGACTTCGGATGATAAGTGGTTAATGCTGTTGGGAAGGAGAGTGAGTGAAATGAATGTGAAGTGAATGCTGATTGGCTGGTGGTTCAAAGGTTTGGATTGGCAGTTAGCAGTAAGAGTTAGAAAAGAGCAGTAGTATGCGTGGCGATAGAGTGCAGAAGAATCTGGGTTTGTCTGCATAAGGGGTTAGAACAGTGTAGAATCAATGTGTTTTATTATTTTGGTGGGAAAGGTGAATGGGAGATAGTATAGATTGTGACATCTGAAACTGTATTGAAACAAACAATACAGTTTGTTATATCACAATGAAACCACAAGCTTTGTAAAGTGCATACACTTACTTATTGTTAAATAAAAATTCTTCTGTTTCATGAACTGGATCGGATTCTTGAAGTACCTGAGGTAAGGTACAGTGTTCTGTGGTGGCAGCGGTGAAGGTCAAGGTTGAATAGAGAGTGCTGGGCTGGTGTCTGTGAGGCCAGAAAAGGATCAGTGAGCCACAGAGCCAATAAACAGCATTCTGATGACGTGTATCTTAGTTGGGATCCTTTAATTATAGAGAGGAATAAAGGAAGCTGAAAGGAAGTTTTCACAATGCTCCCCAGGGGTACTCCAAAATAGGATTTGGCTCTTGAACTGAAAGAGGTTCTGCACCCCCTAGCTTAGACAAACCCCATCAATCTATCCCTGGACAGTATGTTTGGCAGACCTGCCACTGGTCCTAAGTTTCTGTCTTCAAATAATTTCTTCTGAAGTAATTAATGGACCTCAGAGTGCTCTGCTAGTGCCATTCTTACTTTCAAAAATAATGATGGCTGTAGTAAGATTGCCTGCTTCAAGAATCTTGCCTTCCCCCCCTTCCTCCTGTGTTTCTATAAATAATCTGAAAAGGAATTGGGCACCTTCTCATTTAGAGCACACTTGATTTGGTGTGTTTAAAATCGGAGTTTCAAAAGGAATTTAACATGAAGAACAAACAGAAACTGCTCTCAGAATAGTACCGGTCTGACCACTGTATTAGCTTGAATAGGTATTGATTTGAGGGGTATACTCTAAAGTTTTGCATTACCCTTTGAAAAGTGCTAATGTAGTTCTTGTCACTTTAAATTAACTTTAGATAAGAGGGACTGACAGAAACATGAAGATGTGTGAACTATATTTGACTGATATTCTGTCAAATATTGCATGGGGTTATGATCCACAACTTTTCCCATCTGCTGCTCAAACCTGAATCCTTGAATGCACAATGGATTAATTACCATATTTTGTTCTGATTTCACTTAGTAGTATAAAAGACTGTGAATGTTAAATGTACCCTCAGAAATGAAAGGCAGGCAAGAGTGACTTATGGATGTGAATATGGAGAACATTTTTGTGCATTGGAATATAGTTTTTGTTTCATAAATGCACTGCACTGGCCCCCACCCCCACAAAAAAACAGCTTCCAGAAACACATTTTTAAAAACTAGAGCAACAAAGAATCTAGAATTTCATTAGCAGAATTGCAGAAGATATAGAACTGGAAAGGTAAGGGATATTTAAAGAAACTGATTACTCGTAAGGAAAATTAATTTTCAATGTATCATTCCAACATGCATCCCCTCCCCATGGCTAGTCAGCAATGTTATAGGAAAGAATTATGGGGAAATGTGAGGGTGTACAAAAATTCTAGTGTTCAGAATTTTATAGCCATATAACCTGTCATTGCTACAGAATTGGTCATCATATGTACTAATCTCTCTTTTTATGAATTTTATTGAAACATGTTTTATTGTATCTATCTATCAATCAATCTATCTATCTATCTATCTATCTATCTATCTATCTATCTATCTATCTATCTATATTCTTTGCTGCCTTGAGATAGTTAACCCTTAAAAGTGTCCTCAGAATAATTTGATGTAGGTAATAGCACACTCAATACTCTGAGTCCTTATGTAGTCCAAACAGTTCCACCCATGCCCAAGAGGGAGGCATCAGAAGGCCTGATGTTATTGAGATGTATCAGGCTCATTGTTCTATAATCACCCCATTGCTGTGTAAACTGCCCAGAAGTTCAGATAAATTCTATACTAAGTTCCTGCTGGAAGACAAGTCCTCAAGAGTAACTTTGGCTGTTGCTAAATTTCTTATAGAGGCGGCCAGGATTAGAGCTCTGTGTGTATTAGATGAAAGCTGATAATAGTCTTTGTCTTATGCTTTATGTCTGAGTTTTGCCCTTGATGGATCTATGGATCGTAATAAAGTGATGATGATGTCACTGAGATGTTCAGTGATTATTCCTTTTACACATGTATTTTGTCTGCATCACCCTAGAACCTTATTGATTATGTTTCATTATTCTGGAAAGAGGGCATGGGCAAGGGAATCATGGAGCTTGGAGCAAAAGGATCCTGATGGTAATGTGCAAGCTGCCAGCAACCTACAAATTGCCCAGTCTCAGTGTGAATTTGGTCCAATCCTGAAGGATCCTTGCTGGAGGATGTCCCTTTCAGTGGCATTGTCCAACCATACTGTGTCTCACTGTGGGAGCAAGCAGTGCGACTGTTAAGGTTTGTTGGCTTTAACCTCAGGGATTTAGCCTTCCTACGGAACAAAAAGAACAAAGGAAGTGGCCTTACACTGAGTCAGGCCATCTAGCCCACTATTGCCAACACTGACTGGCAGCTTCTCTCCAGGGTTCCAGGCAGCAATTCTTCCAGCCTTACCTTGAGATGCCGGGGACTGAACTTGGAACTTTCTGCATGCAAAGCAGGTGCTCTACCACCAAGTCATGGCCCCTTTGCTTTTTGGCTGTTTGTTTCCTCAGAGCTTCTTCAGGTGAGCATTTTATAGACGCTTGTGACTGACCACTAACGGTTGTTCGTGGGTCATTTTGGTGATGCAGTGATCCACCTGCGCATCTCCCACTCCTTCTGCTCTTTTTTCTACCACAGAATAAGACTCTGAAAACCCGACTTTTCTGTGCTATAGAGATATTTGTTGCTATTTTCTGCCATGTGCAGGAAAAGTTGAGCTGTAAAACACCCACTAGAGGGTGCTGTCCCAATAAACTCAACAGGCCACATGGCCACTGCTTTCTTCCCCTTTCTTCCCTTCATGATTCTGCTTGTCCCTATTGCGAAAGACAACCAGGAAGCACAATGATGGTAAGGAAACACGATTTCCCACCCATCTGAAAATCCTCTTAGTCATTGTGTAATGAAAGGCATTGCTTCTCTGCCTTCCATTCCAAGTTCTGTTTTTGAATCACATCCTGCAATGTGTGGGCAAAGGTTTTCCTAACAATAGCTGGGCTTGCTATTGGTCCTAAATCATCACCTGTGATGACCTTTGCCTACACAGGACAAAAATAATAACACTATGAACATAGTGGTTTTGAGACCAGGTTGATTGCCCTATGGTGAGAACTGTAGGACTTTTTTTGTCTAAACTAACACCCTAACTGTTTTGACCCTCATGGGGCAGCCCAGTACCATGGAAATTCAAGATTTCCCCACTGCACTTAGGTCTTCGAAATCCATGTTGTCATTTCCCTACTGTCCTCCCCACTCTTTATTTGGCAGACCATAACTTCTACCTCCAACTTTTCTTGTTCTGTCACTCTTGGAAGTAATCATAAGGGAGTTGTCTGACAATCAAGTGTTATTAACTAATCTCTTGAGCTAATTTCCCAATTATACTCTACCGCCCATGCATAATCTGCCACGTGTGCAAGATTCTGCCCAAGATTCTGTTGTGTATTGGTTGAGTATACATATATAGTTGTGAGTTTGGATATATGTGTGAGAACTGAACAGGCTCAGTGGCTACAAATGACTGTTGAGAGGGGAAATGGGAAACTTGGAGGGTGATGGGTGGAATGGAAGAGATCATGGTCCATGGATGATTGTTTGGAACTCTGAACTCTGCACTGTAACTTTTTGTTGCGGGGCATACTGTTTATATTATCAGAAATGAATGAAGTTATAAACTAAAGTACATGTATTTTCATTCACTGGAAAGTCTTCCCTTCACACACATATCCCTCACAGTAAATCCCTTTATTGCTTGGCTCACAAGATATCCCACCACAGCATATAATACAGCCAATCTTCTTGGGAGTGGAATGATGTAAGTCATGTCATACTCTGTTGGATCCAGTCCCAGTAGTACTTACATAAGATCTATGATGGGATTTCATAATACACTAATAAGCAGCAGCAAGTTCCTCCATGCACATCTGTTAGGCGTGCTTATCCAGCTTCTAAGATTTAAGATCATCATTGCCAACCTCTTAAGTCTCAGGACACTTCACTGTGCTCAAGTAAACTTGCTCAGAGATGCCCAGATTTCACATTTGCTTCATGTCTTCTATATTTTTAGATTCTTTTATCTTCCTTCCTTATTTACTGAGTTTTCATGGTCCTTTCACTGATATTTTGTTTACTTAATGAAGAGGAGAAAGAGGAGACCTATTAATAACAGGCTTTGTTTTGTTTACTTGTTACAAGAAGCATCTTCACTAGAGTTTTGCTTATTTTCTTTGTATTTAATTTTATTGTGGGAAGTGGATAAACCGCCAGCCTTAATCTGAAAAATGTGTCTGAGAGGAGACTGATACTAATTTAGAATAAGATTTCAAATGTTTGCAACACATCAGTGGTCTAATATTGTTCTCATTGAACTGATATGAGACATAGACTAATATGATATATATAAATATTCAATGATTTATTTATTTATTTTAAAAACTGCTATTGAAGACCAGAGTTGAAGCTATCCCATGTTGGCCCAGACTTCTAAAATCCAGGAAATTGGAAGCTAAGGCTGATAACATGGGGCATCTTTGCTAATCCCAAGGACTCTACTTTCCCATCTGGATTTAAGCCTGAAGAGCCAAGAAAAAGAGTGTTTGCATGGATGGTAAGTAGCAAACAAGTACAATTTGTGACATTGCACAACACCATTACGGACTACGGAACATGTGTGTTAAGCATCAGCCTAAGCTTCCCATTTCCTGGCATTGTGAAGTTTGAGCTAACATAAGACAGTCTTGGTAAAATAAATTTATCATTACAGACTTGGCTATCTTACTACCTTCTCTCCAATGTATTTGAATCTGCTTCCTTTCAAGTTGACCTATATGATACATTAATTATCATGATTTAATTTCCATATTCATTTGAGTGTACACCAGCAAAAACAAACAAAAAAACAATAAATGCAGGTAACCATATTTCCTAATTAGAACAAATATAATAATAATGATGATGATGTAATACTTTTATTGGGTACAGCCTACAGTCACGAACTAAGGAACCAGCTTTTGAGTTATGCAGCAGGCTTCTTTGTGCTGAACTATAATTTCAGAAGAGGAGAGCTTAGAGTTGTTTATTACTTCTGAAGTTTATAATGAAGGGTGTGGATTTCAAATGGAGGCTGCAGTTCAATTCTGACTTATAGTCAGTAAGTTCCATTAAACAAAATACAAGTTACATTTGCAGAAGAAAATATATGGTGGAGGTTGTTTCAGGAACTTGTCCAGCTCTGTCAGTAGGGGTCACTTCTGAGTAACCTCCATAGAATTATACTTTATAGCCATTTCCACCCCCATTACTTTTTCCAAAGGCATAGTGCTTCTCAGTAAGGTTTACTTCAAGATTTTAGATCCTTTCCTTTCCCCTTAAATGTTCTCTTTGTCCGTCACAAAGTCAACAAGTGTCATTTGCCACTGCTCTTGTTATGTAAACTGTCTCACAAAATATTTGTTATTTATTAATATAAACTTTATTGCTTTGTGTAATATAATTTTTATTGCACAAAGTGGCGTGGCTTGTACCAGGGCAGCAAGGACTCAGGAAGCAGAGTTCCATCTCTCCCACCCCTTTCCCCAGAAACATACCTAGGATAGAATGGGCCCCAGGCAAAACAATCAAGATGCTCCCCTTTTCGTTTACACAGTCTCCCATACCACTACTTGGTGGTCAGGATCCTTACAAGTATTAGCTCTGGCAGAGTACTGATGCAATAGCCCTGCAGTACTTCCAGTTTATGAAATGATTATGAAAATCAATCCACACAATAGCTGGGAGGGGGAAATGAATTTTCCTAGCAACAATATATTGTTTTAAGCTATCCCTGTTGTAATGCAAAGTATTGTGGGATAGCTTGGTCTTGAATGAGCAATCAAGATCCATTTACTTTACAAAATGGTGGAGATGACCAGTGCTAAAACTGGTTTGTTGATATGGATCAACACAGCTGCCTGCAATTTTGGCCTCTCCTTGGGGAGCATGGCTATGGGGATTCTCATGACACTTTTTACCACTACAACAATGGACACTGGTGTTTGAGGAATCTCGTGATAAAGCACAAGGAACCATAGTGGAAGTTGTGAGTCAAATAGGTACAGGCAGGGACTTTTTGGCTTGCTGAAAACAATATTTATGACTTAGACTTTCCTGGGAAGATGTATACAGACCAGTTGTGGGCAACTCATGGCCCAGCTGCTTGAGACTTTGGCCTCTAGGTCGGAAGAACCCAAATGTTAGTTTTTCTGACCATTTTAGATGACATACTTCCACAGAGCCTATTGTTTGAAAGAAAGAAAAAGATGGGATTTTTCAGGGAATAAATACAAACCCAAATATTTGCTGAATGATGCAAATAGAATATCTGCCCTGGATAAAGGCTGGTTTGTTTCCACCCTTCCTGGGACTCCTGGCTGCATATTCCACTCATATGAACAGGATTTGGCAACACTGCCTGCATGAGTAAGAGCCACTCAGTGTGAGCCATAATGAAAGTAATTGTGTTCATAATATTTCTTCAGGGAAAAAGAACTATGGATCATAAAGGGATAGTGAAGGGGAAACCAGGATGCCTTTGTTCCAAAGGTCACACATTTTGAAGACCCTGATGAAACTTTTTGTCTCATGATTAAGTTAAGTTTTTGTTAGAGAGCACAAACTTACAGGCAGTACCAATTTATGTGTGCAATACCTAAGTTTGAATTCATTAAGGATATAATCCTATGCATGGTTAGATAGAATAAGTCCTATAACTCCCAGCATTCTCCAGCCAGTTGTAAGACTTTTTTTCTGTCTAATAATGCATAGGATTGTGCCCTTACTCCTATATAGTCCAGTTGACATCAGTAGCTCTAAAACCATTTAAATCCAAGCATGGCACTGAACTGGTTTGTGGAGTAATCTGCTCAAGGACATAATTTCTTGACAGCACGTAAATATTAAGTAATGATTATGAATGTTAATGTGTGCTGCAAAATTGAGAGGATGTATACATGAAGTGAATTGGCCATTACTCAGGATTTTCTTAAAATAAATTTGAAAATTGTCTCTTAATTCAAACTGAAAAAGTGCAGAGTTTGTGATAATGTTTGTGGAGAATCTATAAATACTGGGGGTGGGAAAGATGTTCAAATTTTTAAAATGAAACTTTAAAAAGTGTTATGTAAAATTGTAGTGATTATATAGGCTTAAAAGGTTACTCCAAACTGTAGTTTATTTGTGAACCCAAAACAAGGGAATATATGAGAAACCAAAAAAACAGATTCCAAAGAAACAGTTATAGGTCTTAGCAGGCTTACAATGTGTTCATATACTGGATAGGAGAAGCAAAATGGTTGTAACATAGGGTGTTGCCTTATACTGAAACAGAGCAATGATCCATGTAGTCTGTATTGTTGACACTGTCAGCAACTCTTCAGGGTTCCGGGCAAGAATTTTTCCAGCCCTACCTGGAAATGCCGGGGATTGAACTTGTGACCTTCTGCATACAAAGCATGTGCTCTGTCACTGAGTCATCTCCCCTCCCCTGGATTGTGATAGGTTGCTTAATGAACATTCTTTTTACTCTTGTTGGTTCATAAGTATAGGCAGCTGTGTACTTAAAGATTATTGGTCAGAGGGTTCTGGCTAGAGATTAGTTAAGGTTCGACAGGGGGGAAGCATTCTACCATTTTAAAGGGGTAACTGAGGGGTTGGTCATTCTAACATTCATAACATTGAGGTTTTTTGTTTTTTTCTTACCAATCTTCCTGAAATTTACATGTGCCGTAAGAAATGCCTATTTTACATAACCTGATAAATTCAGCAAGATTGGTTAAAGTCTGAGGGAGAAAGGGCAGAAAGGACAGTAAAAAAAATAAAAACCCTTGGTCATGCAAAAGTGTTTCTGAAAAAGTATTGCAACCATTTGTGCTCGCCTCTGGCTGGGCCATGATGGCTGCCACGTGTTAACCATTGCCATATTCCCTTTCTACTGTACTAGGTAGAATGGATTAACTTTTTAAAAAATCAATTTAGTGGGTTTTTTAAAGATATTTTTTCGTTGCTAATGAAAGCCTATGGAAGCTCGTAACGCAGCACTCGAAATGTTGAGGATGAGGGGAGGGGGAGGGGGCAATAATGACCACAGCAACCAGCAGCAGCTCTGAATTTCTGAGTGTGTGTGTGGACAAGCAATCCCCTCAGCATGACCAGACCCTACCACAAGGAAGCTATGGAATTGAATGAGAGTGAAACTTTAGTTTGTAAGCAAGCTTGGCTTTCCTTGAGGGCAGATAGTTTTGCTGCCTGAAGTCTGAGAAGCAGACTCAGCCTGGTTTTTGCCTTCCTTTTGAGAGAAGAAGAGTCCTCTTTCTCAGTTTTTATGCCAAATAAACTGCCTCATCTATGCAATTTTATATGGCAAGTTGTATTGTGAAAAATCTGGGCTCTTGAAACCCCACCTAGGACCATATTGCCACCAGGACATATACACAGGCGACATTTGGACAGTAATGTATCTGTTTCATAATCCTGTTTCTTAATCCAAGATATGCTTGAAGCTTTTCCCCACTTTCTCCATCTTCTCACTGCCCCTTCCTCTCTCCCTTCTTGACTTGCTGCGATAAGCCAGGATGTCTCTGGTTAACCAAAGTTTCTCATTCTGTCCAGATGAAGAAATTATGGTTATGAGATTCAGAACAAATCAGGATCTTAAATCATGTCTTGAAGCTGGTGTAAGAACTTTGCTTGTTCTGAACCTGGTGACCATACTTTTCCAGTTCAGATGAAATGGGAAACTATGGTTAATTGAAAACTTCTGGGTTTAATTGTGGCATGCTGAGAAGGAAGGAGGAAAGAGACTGTGTGTGGGAGCAGAAGGCTCATTCCTATCTCAGCTTATTAAGATGATACTTACTTGGGCTGAATGTGGCCACAGTGTTGCTGCAGTGTGGTATAGTGCGGGGGGGGGGGGGGTAGAAAGCAGAGCTCCAGATGTTGTTGACTTCACCCCCCAGTATTCCTGACCATTGGCCATGCTGGCAGGGGCTTTGCAATCTGGAAAATCAGCAGCAGCAACAACTATCACCTCTCATACAGAACTGTCAGTGGTATGAACTTGCTTTTGTTGTGCTCAGAAGCATTTTTAAAACCTTACAATTTTCCTTGTTGTACCTCTTATCATGCTTGCTTCCACTAGCATGCCCTTTGGAAGGTACCCTTTTCACCCCTCTGTATCTAACTAGCATCCTGAAGTGGTTTTCAGCAAAGGTGCCATAAAAGCAGGGGGTGGGGAGAATGTAATGATGAGAAAGCTGATCACTTGGTTTATTTATAAACCATTCATCTGATTTAGGGACAGTTTGCATGGTACAGTGTCTTTTACATAATCTGAGGGGGAAAGCAAGAAATAAAACAAAGGTATTATTAAATGTGCGGGGTTAACATCATTATATCTATAGATTTATTTTTTTTAAAAAAAGTCCTGCCTGAAATCACCTTTGAGAGATACTGACTGAAAGCAGCTGCCAGTTTGGACAATGGTTTAGAGGGATATTCTATTGCTAAGCTACTAAATAAATCCCCTTTTGCCCTGCACTGCCTCCAGCAAGCCCTTAGCCTTTCCCACTCTTGCTTCCCCACACTGTTCCTCTATTTTCCCTCATAATCTCAGTCCTGATTCTCTTTTTCCCGTTCTTGTGAATGTTGGAGTCATGACCTTTGTGGTTTATAGGCCACTAGAGACTGAGCTAAATGTGTTAGCACAGAGTCAAAACAAGTAATAGCTGGCCAATTAAATTAATAATCCATATTGTTACAATGTTTAACCATGGCTATTTCCTCAGTGGTCTGTTTAAATCACAGCCAAGTCCTGACCTATTAAAATGAATAACTGGAATTATGAGAAACTCCATTTAATAAACACAGCAAGGAACGCAACACAATCAAGTATGAAATATTTATTACAGCTTTTAACCAGCAGTTATCGGAGACTGGATTAATGAAGAAGATTTAATTCCTGGTGAAGGCTTGGCAAAATTTTAAACCCTCCATTTCCTCACAAAAGCAGTGCGGTGTAACAATGGCCAAGATGTCAGGCAGAAACAGGAGACTCGCAGTTTCTCTCACAAAGCTCTCCAGAGCAGCAAGGGATCAAAGCAAGCAGCTCCAGACAAGTGGCTCTGGATGCTCAGGGGGCTACAGCACTAGGAGTGAGCTATCTTTGATTTAACCATGACAACTTCTGCCAATTGCTGTTCTATAGAGGACGGGGTTTGGGAGAATCTATCCAGGTGAGATCACGTTTGTGTATTATTGACCTATTGCCTTGAGCCAAAGGGAGTAAGTAAGTGTTGAAAGTTTGGGGGTGAGTTTAAAGAACATCTCTTTGATGATGGAATCAAAATATTCCTTTTATTTGTCCTTCAAATATAACTTTGGGCCAGTCCAATCAGTCAGTGCACTTTGTAATGATTTCATCGTTTGAATTTCATCCATAACTTTTGTAAACTGCTCAGAGAGCTTCGGCTATGGGGCGGTATATAAGTGCAATAAATAAATAAATTAATAAATGTGTCCAATGTGATCCTCGCCTCTCCCTCCCGCTCTTCATTTCATCCTGTTTCCTCTGCTGCCTACATCAGGGGTGTTGTTGAACCTCAGGACACCCAGGACAAATCCAGCCCACCTGGGATCCCAATTTTGGCCAAAGGATGACCCCTCTTGCAACCAGCCACTGGTTGTTTGATGGTTTCCAAGCTTTTGCACATTTTCCCCTATTCTAAGAGCTTGAAATGCCATGCCCAAGGTTTAGTTGCGCCTGAAATATGCCAGCATTTTTGGCCATAGCCACTACTGGTATTCAATTCCCAAGAACTTGTTTGAAATTGAATTCAGCTCCCTCAGTTGTTCAACACCCATGGTCTAAATGGATATTGTAAGTAATGGGAGGAGAGAGAAAAAGAAGAAGAGCAATCAACAGGGAAAAAAGGGTTCCCCCCCCCACCAACACCCCCCCCCCACTCTTCTGCCCTGCTGATGCAAGCCCAGCAAGTTTTGGCATTTGGCAGTTCCTCCACCCCAGATGTTTTCTCTTATAGCCCAGTGGAATTGCTATGCCCAAGTGAAAATATTTCTAGGCTATTTATCGCATCTCAGGGCACAGGATATTCTCTATTTTTTAAGGAAATGCTCAGGTATTAGGAATTCTTTCCATAGCCTTAAAGGCAAAAGTATTGATGGGCAATATTTTCAGACATATAAAATTAACCACCACAGAACAGAATCACGTGCATATGTCTAGATTGTCTGCAAAGTTTTATAAAGGAAATATATTCCACCATCCTTTAAAATCATTTTTTCCTGATATTATGGATGATGTAATTATTAACAAAGGATTAACGAAATGAGCAGAATAAAATGTTTGTGTGTTTAAAACATTTTTAAAAGACACACAATGTGACTTTGCACAAAATCATAAAAATACAAAAACACAACCTACTAAATCCAAAGCAACATAAAAGCAATGAAATCATAACACACAACAGTAATAAAACATAGACCACAACAGTATAATATACTCACTGCCAGACCACTCAAAAGTGCTTTGGAAAAGGAACATTTTAAGATGCTTCCTAAAGGAGAAATGCAAATGTTTCAGATAGGAAAAATTCCATAAACTAGAGGCCACCACTGACAATACCCTATCTCTAGTGATCATCCATCTAGTCTCAGAAGGAAGCCGAACATATAGGAGGCTTTCAGATAATGACCAATGCATTTGGTTCATATAAAACCAGGCAGTCCTTTAGGTACCCTGGCTAGTGATGTAAAGGTCAAAACCAGAATATTGAATTGTGCCTGGAAACAGTTGCAATATCTGTATTTCATCAGCTTTATTTTCGTTGCTGTTTCTGAAAGTGTGTACTGGTGTGTTTATGGCTTTATTGTAAATTGCCTTGAGGACTCGTTGAGTGGAGGGGAGATTTAAAGATCTATTATATAAACAAATAACTATTTGGGACACCTCTGTGGGGCTTCCACTAGCTGCACAAAGAACGCTGGGAGGATGGCAAGATTCCCTTATCCCTGGCTCCTTTGACAGCATCCTGCGGCCATCTAAGCCAGGAATTCTCTTCTGGCTTGGCTTTTAATGTGAGCTGGAGCAGAATTTGGAGTCTGCAGCGTTTGTCTCCTCTGTGAGATGAGCATTACAAGCCACCACCACAAGCCACGTATCTGGGTCCAAACCCAGTGAGCTTTGCTGGCATCTCTAGTTGTCTCTAAGTGCAGTGCTTTCCATTTTCCCTCAGGACTGAATGGCAGCCAGGTACAACGGGTGCATCCAGACAGACTATTGGTGGGTGGATTAAAAAAAAAACCTCTGCCCTTGATGAGCCCAGCCTGGTCCTTTTACTCCATTGCAGGATGCTATTGTTGTTTAATCCTGTGCTGCAACACCAACAGGAGTGTCAGAGGGAAGCTATAGAAACAAAACCAAGAGACCAAGCCAAGAAGTCAGAGCCAACAGATCATGACAGCAGTCAGAGCTGTAGGGAAAGCCAGGGAGTCAAGCCTGAAGGACTGAGCCAGGAGTCAGAGCAAGAGAACAAAGCTAGGAAATTCAGAGCTGAGCAACACACAGAAACACACTGAAGTCAGGAAACCACATTGCTCACATGCAAACCCAGGCACAGGAAGCCAGGTTGGATAGCTCCTTTAGATTTCTGACTGAAACCTGGAATGGGTTCACCACCTCATTGACATAGAAGCCACCAGCCTCCACTTCCTTGTGCCAGTCTAGGTGGGCAGAGCCATTCCAGAGGCTGAGAGAATGAGGGGATCCGCACGTCGCTCCCAGAGCGCTTCTATGCGACTCCAGTGCAGCCCGAAAACGGTAGTCTGACTTCCCTGTAAAAGAAACGACGAAGAGCCGTCCATGCCGCCGCCACCGCCGATGAAGATGAGGAGAGCTCTCCGCCGGCGAGGAGAGCTCGGCAAAAGAAGGCGGGGTAGAGAGCTTCTTCCGCTCTTCACCCCGCCTTCTTTTGCCGAGCTCTCCTCGCTGGTGGAGAGCTCTCCTCATCGTCATCGTCGTCGGCATGGACGGCTCTTCGTCGTTTCTTTTACAGGGTAGTCTGACTATCGTTTTCGGGGTGTACTGGAGTCGCATAGAAGCGCTCTGGGAGCGACGTGCGGATCCCCCCAATATCTCACTGCCAAGATGATATTCCAAGCTGCAGTTCTTATGGCTCCCCACAGAGGGCAGTTGCCCACTAAACCCACGGTTCTTAGTTCCCCAGCAGCTTCTGACATGCAATTGTTTCGCAGAACTCTGCTTCCATACCTAGGCCAGATCTACACCAAGCAGGATATAGCCACACTACTGCTTTATAGCGGTATTGAAGTGCACTGACAACTGTTGGGGCCCATTGACACAGACCATATACCACTTTCATACCGCAATATCCTGTTTGGTGTAGATCTGGCCTTGGATTGTTGTTACTTGAGCAGAGCAGAGTGGTACAATGCCAGCTTCCAAAGAATCTTATCTGTCTATTTTCAGAACTGATTCTGCTTGCAATAAAGACTGGAAGAACTTGAAGTAAAAATAAATAAATCCCTAATTTGCAGTTCCTCTGCAACTGTTAAAGTAAGTCTTCCCCTCCCTGACCCCTCAGAATGAATTTTGGGGAATACCAGAGTGCATGTGTTTTAATTTATATGCGAAACATTTCCAAGAGTTTTAGTTAGTGGAAAGATTGCTCTTTGAAGTTAATAAACTGATGTCTTTTGAAAAGAGGAATGCCAGGTCATGTTAAATAAGGATTCAAGGGGACGTGTAGAACAGGTTGCAGAGTGAGAAAAATATTGAAGTAATAAGGAAAAAAAAGTCATTTTAAAATGCTACAGAATATGTAGTTAGTTACTATATATTAATATTTTTATTTATTTCTGCTTAGGTGGTAAGTGATCAAAAAAATTGTGGGGGGGCAGTTAGGACATGATGCCTTTCAAAAAATGAAAATGAGCGCTCAGAGAAATAATGCAGATGCTGACTTTTTAAAAAGAAAACATGGAAGATTATGTGCTACAAAAGTTGTGATCCTATGCACACTTAACTTGGACTATGCCACCATGAACACAATGAGATTTACTTCTGAGTAAACATGAACAGGATTGTGTTGTTCATCTCCTCCGAAACAGGACAACCTGGCTCTCCAAATATAGCCTGACAGAGGAAAAAAATGGAATTTGCAGATCAAAGATCAAAGTGTATAGCTCTCCACCTTAAATCCCTCCCACCCAATTAAGACCCCCCTTTAGATGAGGCTCAGAAACAAATTTCTCACACATCAATGATACCTCCGTAATCAATTTCAAATAGCCCTTTGCATAGGGATGCAAATCTTAGCTTTCTCTTAATAAAGCATTTTAGAAGATGGATGTACTGATCTGGTATTATTAAATGAAAAGTGGTCTCTTTTTAATCTAGAGATGCAGGGGCGTTAGTAACAGAGTGAATCAAAGGCCTGGTCTATTTCTCTTCCTAATTATCAATAGTGTTTTATAATCTTATTAATATTGATACACAGTATACTGAAGATCTGTTAACGTATAATGTATGTGGAGGATAATTAACGAGATCCGAGTCAGATCAATCGCCTATTTGACAGCAAACGGTGTGTGGCTTATAAATTATACATATCCTAGGTATGGCTAGAAATGTTTAAAGTTTCAGTCCAATCCTTCCACTTAGAGCACTGGGGGAAAAGTGATGAACTTAAAGGCGCAATCCCTTGCCTGCTAGGTTTATACTGTACACTCGGAGGAATAAGTCTTATTTAAAAATCAAAAGAGCTCCATTAACTGCCAAGATCTCAAAGCAGCCTGGAAAACACACCTTCTCCTTGTGAAGTGCAGCAAAACAAAAGGCAAAACCTTGTAAGAAAAAGGCTGATTAATGAAATTGAGAGGATTTTTTTCCCTCCCCCTTTGATTTAAGAGAGAAGGCAGCAGGCGGGATGCTCCGAATGACAGATCTCATCCCATGTCTTTGCACTGGCCTTTAACGAGGTTAGACTTTCCCAGTGCAGTAAATACAATTAATAATCCCAATTAATATTGCATGCTTTGGTAAGTCGGAGAGCATGAAAGCTTTTTTGCAGATTACTGTACATTCCCCAAAGCGCACATGTAGAGTGATGAGAGGGGAAATGGGAAAATACAACTTCCCTTTGTGTGTGTGTGTGTGTGTGCATGTGCGTTTGTTACTAAGGTAAATGGGCTGAGATGAAAAGAAATGTCAATTTTAACAAAAATAACATTATTACTATTAATAATTTACCTAAGGGATATGACCCAATGTGTTAATAACACTTCAAGGATATGAAATTTCACCAAAGATGAAAAAATGCTTCAGATTTCCTTTGCTGTTGCACATCAGACCCCAAGTTATGATCCAGGGGGTGCACACCACCCCCATGTAGAGAATATTGCATAGAAGCAAATTTTCCCCTTTACACATCAGCTTCATCAGACATACAGAACTGGCATGTAGGACCAAGCAGTAGCATCTACAGGGTTCTTAGGAGGGAGATAAAGTCTGTTCTGTGGCTCCCATAATTCATTTGAAAGGGCTGAACTAATGTGAATGAACCAGGGTACTCAATGAAAATTAAGCAGAGGAAACCATAGTGGAAACTAAGATAAAAATGTGCAAAGGATTGTTCCAAACATCATATCAACTCCCTTTGGCAATTTTGGCAGGATTGATCACCTCCATGATCCTCAGTTTTTAAAAAACTTTGCTAATATTTCAAATAATTTACATCTGTAGTATGTGCACACAATTCATGTTATGACACATACATAGGCCTGTCTATTTAAATTTAATTTAGATCAATTTAGGTTAGCAAGGAGCATCACATTGGGAAATATTCTTTCTTGTTAATCCCACCAGCCATCAAAGCAGATGGCACCCATTGGGTCTGCACATATAGCCTTGAATCAAGGTCAGAAAGCACACCTGCAGCACCTATTTGAATACGCAGCTCCCACAATTCTGATTAATTGTGTGATTAACTAGACTTGCTAGTTACTTAATCTGTTATCATCGGGCACATCAGTTCACTTGAAATCATGCAGCCTTACTCAGATATAGTTTGGGTCTATGAGATTGGCACTTGCAAAGATATTGGATAACAATAATGCAGGAAACCTTCCCATTGTTTTGTTTTGAGAACATAAGAAGTGCCCTGATGCTGGGTCAGACCAAGGGTCCATCTAGTCCAGCACTCTGTTCGCACAGTGGCCAACCAGCCATCAGCCAGGGATGAACAAGCAGGACATGGTGCAACAGCACCCTCCTGCCCATATTCCCCAGTTTTGTTTTATTATTGATTCTCAAGTCTACAGCAACATATTGGTTTAAGAAAAGATTGGGTTAAGAAAAGATAAATAATTTTACACTAGATAATTCTGGGTGGAGGGGGAATGGCAGTTTGGAACCATTGGGTAGTATCCAATGGTATCCCAGCACTGGTGATAATGACACTGAGCTAGCAGGATGTAACTAGCACAAAGGAAAAGTGCTAGTGCTGAGACACCATGGAAAATACTGCCCATTACCTGGACACTAGGGCTCCTCAGAATATTTTTTAAACATGGCCCATTTTTACCAAGTACTGAGAAATTCCAGAAGCAGCACTGACTGGGGGTTCAGGAGTTCCTTTCAAGAAGAGATCACTGGAGACATAAGGCTTTTATGCATTATTTTGGGTTGTGGTTTTTTTTTACAAATATACCTGTTGAGGATAGGTGGTGGAGGAAGACAGCATAGCATGCACACACAGCAGCAAACTCACTGCCCTACCTCAGATTGTTAGAGAGGAACCTCAGAGGTAAACAGTTCCCAGCTCAGTTCTTGCTCTGTGGGTGCTTTCACATTAGGTTTCAGAGTGAAATTGCAGTGATTTGTTCACTTGCTTTTTTATAGGGCATCCACACAATATCTAATAATTGTCCATCCAATCACAGTGTTTCCCCTCAGTTTTTCTGTCTTTTCTCATGCTGTGGGGTGTGCTGCGGGCGGGGGGAGAAGTGCTGCTGCTTGCTTATGCCTGCCTCAAACTAAGGAAGATGGCAGAAGAGGGAGACAGGATGATTGGCAGCCCTTAAGGTGCTACAGGAGCAAAAGCGATGAAGGGTCTTGTCATGCCTTAAAGACTAACAGATTTTATTTATTCTGGCAAAAGCATTCATGGACTCTGTCCACTTCATGATACACATGAAGTGTCAGCCTCAAATCAGCTGATCTAGATACACATCCAGGATTGGGGGGAGATGTAAACAGACGGAACTGAAATGCCACAAAAGTACAGACAGTGATAATTATTTTAACAGTTGTCATTCACAAGATAAGACAATCATTGCAATGGTAAGAGGATTTAACACATTGTGAAAATGCTAACATGTTTATTGGCTCTCCACTTCAATTATTGTGTTATCAATGTCTTGCGAATGGCAACTGTTAAGGTAACTATCATTGTCAGTACTTTTTTGCATTTCCCCTCCCCTTATTCTATTCTGGCTCATTGTGATCCTGAGCTCTCTCCTTTTTTTTAGGTGTATGATAAGGGATTCTGCATGGGTGGTGGGTTGGTAGGTGGGTGTACTGTGAGATTGTACTTGACCAGCCAAAGAATTCCACCCCAGAAAGCACTTTTATTACAGGAGAATTATTTTCTAGCACTCAAATCACTGAGCAGGACTGCAGGTAAAGAATGTTTTTTGTCCCCTGGTATAGCAAAAGTGGCTATGTTGCACTCACTGTACTGGGTACCTATTAATAGTGCCTGCAGTATCACAGAGAGATGTATTGCAAGTCTTACGTGTGCATATCCAGGCCATTTTGAATGATCCACTATTACACACACACACACACACACACACACACATTATTATTACTATTATTATTATTATTATTATTATTATTATTATTATTATTATTATCATCATCATTTACATATCACTCCATTGCTGAAGCCCTCTGGGCAGTTTACAAAAGTTAAAAACAGTGAACATTAAAAAGAAATATACAAAATTTAAAAATATAAAAAACATAAAATACAAACAAAAACAGACAACATCCATTTAAAAACAACTATTCTGGGGTCAGTTAAAAAACTCAGCAGATGCTGTTAAATGCTGTTAAATGCATGGAAGAAGAGAAAAGTTTTGACCTGGCGCTGAGAAGATAACAACACATACACACACACACACACACACACCCTTTAGAACTGAGGTTTACAACATGGTGCCATCAATGTGCCAGCAAACACCTCTCATTGTCCAGCAGCCTGCCTATCCCTCCTGATTTTTTTAATTGTTTGCATTTTAGTAAAATTAAACATTAACTGGGAGTCCGACATACTGCAAAGAGAAGTGCTGCTCTCCAGCTCCATCTTTATTTGTGTTTTGTGTTCTGGAGCTCACACCCCACCTCTGTCTTGTAATTAAGTTCTTAGTCAAGTTACTTCTTCTTTTAGTATCACCTTGGCAACCATTTGATGAATGGGCAAGCCTCCCCCCCCACCATGGAGGCCACCATCGCAGCATCTGCTTCGCTATCTGGGGTGATCATAGGACAGGGCTCCTGTATCTTTAGCAGTTGCATAGAAAAGGGAATATTTTGAATGTTTTTAATTTTTGTGAACTGCCCAGAGAGCTCCGGCTATTGGGCGGTATAGAAATGTAATAAATAAATAAATAAATTTCAGCAGGTGTTATTTGCATGCATGCAGCCTCTGGTGAAATTCCCTCTTCATCACAACAGTTAAAGCTGCAGGAGCCCTGCCCTCTTTTGTATCTGGTCACTCTAGTACAGTTCCTGCAGCTTTAACTGTTAGGATGAAGAAGGAATTTCACCAGGGGCTGCGTGCATACAAATGACACCTGCTGAAATTCCCTTTTCTGTGCAACTGTTAATGATACAGGGTTAATGATACCCTGTCCTCCTTCTCATTTGGTCACCCTAACTCTACCTCGCAATTCCAAATGTTCCCACCAACCCCAACAGGTTGGGGACACCTGGGGGGAATCCACACGTCGTTCCGAGATCGCTTCTAAGCTACCCCAGTGCGGCGTGAAAGCACGCATGTAACTTGCCTTTTGAAGAGCCGACGAAGAGACGTCCTTCCCCCCGCCGCCGCCACCGCCACCCAACTCTCTCCTCACCGGCTGGGACGGAGAGCTCGGGGGAAGAAGGCGGGGTGGAGAGCTTCTTCCGCTCTCAACCCCGCCTTCTTCAGCTGAGCTCTCCTCGCCAGTCGGCGAGGAGGTCTGCGGGCGGCGGTGGCGGTGGCAGGAAGGACGTCTCTTCGTCGGCTCTTCAAAAGGCAAGTTACACGCTCGCTTTCACACCGCACTGGGGTCACTTAGAAGTGATCTCAGAACGATGTGCGGATTCCCTCCTGCTTGAATGCATGCCTCATTTTAAAAAGGGGTTGTATTTTTCCTTTTGTGAGGATGGCAACATTGCTGCTAGTCTATCAGACAGATGCTACTGCCTCTCTGGAAAGAGCCCTATGCCTTAAAGGAACCTTTCCCAACCTGGTGCCCTCCCAGAATGCTCCAGCCAGCACCTCTGGAGGGCCCCAGGTTGGGTAAGGCTGCCTTAAAGCACCTTCAAACAAGCAATCACTTTAATCTGTCTCCAGAACATTGTTCATATCCATTTAAAAACAAACGAACAAACCAACACATGTATCAGCACTAATATATCTAATTTAAATTACTCATTTGTGGTGCTCCACCTAGTCATGCAGCAATACTATTTTTTTTTACCACACCCGATAACGTATATCTTATCTGTATTTGTACCTGATATCTGTGGCTGCCATTCTGAATCCACTCACTGGGGACTGATACATCTGCTTTCAGTAGGGATCCTTGAATGTAATAATTTAATAACAGTGATCAATGGAACGATAGTTATGTTGTGAGGCATGACTGCTAAATGAAAATTAGGAATATAGTATAGAAGTTGGTTCTGCAGTTTATTCATCTTTGACTTATGCCTGAGTCAGCCCACTAATTTATCAGTTTATTAATGTTTTTGAATATTCAGAAACTTTTTGTGGCTCAACAGATCTGCAGTTTGCTAGAGAAATGTTTCTTTCCTTAGTTTCTAGAGTGGCCAGTTATGTATCACCAAAAATGAGGAGAAAAGAGGATAAATATTTGCATAAAATTTGCATATGTTAATAGGAAATTTGAAATAATTGTTATAATTTAAAAAGAAACTCAGTATATCTCATCTTAGTGGCGTATGAAGTGTTGATGAGCAACTTTAAGTCCACTGCTCTTCCTCCTTATGGTTCTTTACTTTTAAATCAGGCTTGGCTGGACACCCTTCTCTTGTGCAGTGTAAACTCCAACATATTCAAATATAATGTCAACTAGGTGAGAAACAGGTGCACACAGCAGCAATGGAAAGTCCCATTCTCACCCACAGATCCATAAGAGCCATCAATTTCAGTGGAAGAGAATTGAGCAGATCCTTAATTTTACCACTGAAAAGGTTTAAATTATCTTAACTTTGGTTGAACCATGTCCTGGAATTGTTCTTAAAGTTACCTCTCTTCAGTGAGGAGAGTTAACAATCTGAGCCAGAATGAAACTACACCATTTTAAGGGATGGGGAGGACAAAGAAGTAGCTCAATGGCAGCACATGCATGTTGAATGCAAAAGGGTGCAGATTCACTTCCTGGTATCTCCAGTGGAAAAGGATCAGGGAGCAGATGAAGGAGAAGCTACAGTGAGCCCAGAGGAGACAATCAGCAGTATCCAATTGATGCCACTATTTCAGGAGTTTCATCCTGAAAACTCAAAATAGGGCTAGCAGAACTCAGCTGCTTTCCATTACACAAGTAGTTATCCAGTTTGCTTGTGCAACCAGTTGAGCAACCAGTAAAGTTACATTTGGGCAAGCACAGTTGCACAAACAGTTGTGCTTTGCACCTGTGCAACCCATTTCACATATCTCTTGTGCACCCCATTGAGTAAGCCATCGTGCAAACGGTAGCAAACATGGTGCAAACAGGTTGCACAAGAGATATGCACAATGGGTTCTGTAAGCATAATGCACCGTCGTTTGCGGAGCTGTGCGTGCGCAAATGTAACTTTAGTTGGATTCTTCTCTTGCACATTGTTCAGAATCTAGTTTGCACTAACAGAATGACAGAGTTGGATACTGCCCAATACCATTTTCTCTAGATAAGCAAGTAGTCTGATCTGGTATAAAGCAGTTCCCTAGGTTCCTGTCACCAAATTAGCTAGAACTTCAGGTGAGGGAGAGGCAGGATGGAACCTTTTCCCTCATCCACATTTCTTTAAACCAGTTATGCACTTCTCTGGGGTGCAAGGTTCAGGCTACAGGCAACCACAGAATATGAAATATCCTTTGAATTATTGTGGTTCGTTTTGTGGCATCTCTATCTGGAAGAAGCTCATCTTAAAGGGTGGCACCTTTCCCTTCAGTGTGCAGCTTAGCTCACTGGCAGAAGTCATTTTAAACTATTTGTTCTTTAAGAACCAAGTTGCTGCAATGTATCTGCTCGTCACTTCTCATTCTTTTGGCTAAGATGCACTGATCTGAAACATGCTCGCTGCTCGTAGCACTTCGTGACCTAGAATGAGCACCTTGCAGAGCACCTTAGACAACTCCCTTAGAGTTCTGACTGAAACCAGTCAGAGCGGATTCACCGCCCCATTGACATCGGAGACACCAGCCTCCACTGCTTCCCGACTCTGTGGTGCTATGATACAGAGTTCTAATAGTGGCATCAGTTGGATTTAAGCAGATATTGAATGTAACTTTTATCTTCTTCCAGAGTGTCTGTATATAGGGGATAATAATACTGATTTACCTTACAGGACTGTAGCAAAGATTCCAGCTAGTTAATGCATATGAAGAGCTTCAAACACTTGAAAGCAGTGTGTGTGTGTGTGTGTGTGTGTGTGTGTGTGTGTGTGTGTGTGTGTGTGTTAAATATGTTATGTAAGCAGCCTTAAAAATATTTGTTGAAGGATGGCAACACCCTTTCAACAGTAGTGCTTTTAAAACAAAATACTCTTAACACACAAGTAAAGTTTGCTTGGCACTGAAGTCTGATTGATTTTGACCCATTTATGGTTTTGCCATTTGTGAGAAAAATGTCCATTTTAGATCTATGCCACAACTGAGGTGCTTTGTATTCCTCCAGGTATTGCATTCTCTATGGGGACCATCTAGCAAACTACCAATTACTGTGGATGCAGTTGAGCAAGTTGGTTATCTCACTAACTCCATTGGGGTGTTTGTGTTCTTTCACAGCTTTGCTGATTCAGCAAGACAGCTCAGACTCAGCAGCTTCTAGGATTGAGCTTTATAATCCACCACAGAGTGAATTAGGAAAAAACAGCAACACAGAACCTTGCAATGCAAGCGGAGAAGGAGCATATATATATCCTACATGCATAGATAACTAGTACAGATTATTTATTATTCCTATTTACCTTTGCAAGACATAAATAAACAAAACATTAACAGTTAAAATTCAAAGAAAAGTTCTAATAATGTATCTATTTTTTTCTGTACAAATGGCTCTTTGCATTAATGTTATCTCTGTCAATATCTCTAGAGAAGCTTGGAAAACCTCTATTCCCACCCACTCCCAAGTATCTAGGTGAAAGTTCACCCTGATAAAAGAAGTTTAGTATTGGGAGAGTTCTAAAACGGCATTAAAAGTTAGGGTCACCTCACATTTAATTGATATCTGAAGCTAAGTTCAGACAATAGGCAGAAGGAAGAAGCCAGCTGTCTTTGTGGTTAGGTGCTTGGGTTAACCTCGCCAGACAGTGTTTTGGGGTTGAGGTTTGGAGTCTAGTCAGATCTGAATCCAGCAGCAATTAGCAAAAGGTAAAACTAAAAATGTTTTTGCATTGTGCTAATAGTTAACTAGAACAGGCTTCTTAAGGCTAGCATAGCAGTATTATACTTGAATGGAAAAACCTGGGGCACCGTCCTGCAGATCTAGGGTGCTTTCAGATGAGGCTTTTAATGTGCAATTGCCCTAACTTGTTCATGGAATTTTAGGGGGGGGTCCATCCAGATGATATATTATCATCCACTGGTAACTCTCCAGGGGTTCCCCCCCACTCCTGTTTCTGTCTTTTTTCTTATTTCAGAAAATGACTAAATGAAGAAAAGATGGAATAGTTGCACAATAAGAGCATAAGAATATAAGAAGAGCCATGCTGGATCAGACCAAGGGTCCATCAAGTCCAGCACTCTGTTCATGTGGTGGCCAACCAGCTGTTGACCAAGGACCCACAAGCAGGCCCATGTTCCCCAGCAACTAGTGTATATAGGCTTCCTGCCTATACTGGATACTGTACAATACCTTCTGATACTTAGTTCTAGGAGCCCCTGCCATCTGAAAGCAGCCCAAATCTGTTCTCACAAGCAGAGCTTCTTTATTGTCATCTAAGATCAGGAAAAGACTGCTTAGAGAGTTGTACCTGCCATACTGGGCAATGTGACGGGGTCTCCTTTAAGTTCTTCGTCTACACAAGAGTTTTGACAAGATATCAGTGCCTATCTGAGGCATGCAAAACTGTCATCCAGCAAGAAACTGTGTCATCTCACTCTTGTTTTGCTGTGAATTATGCCTGTTTGAATGGGAACAAATTTCCTGGCTTTAACGAAGTACACTTTTAAAAGGGGCGTATGTGTGTAAATTTAACAGTTGAATTTGGGAGGTGCCGTGCTTCAGTGGTAGCTTTGCATGCAGAATTTCTGAAGTTCAATCCCTGGCATCTCCAGGGAGAGCTGGGAAAATTCCTGACTGAAAACCTGGAGAGCCATTGCTCCCAGTTTGTGTCAACAATAGTGGGCTGGATAGGCCAAGGGTCTGAGGTGGTGTGTGGTAGCTTCCTATGTTCCTAACCATTGTAGCTGGCTCCTGTGAGTAAGTCTGATTATCTATAAAGGATATTATTCACCTTTTCTTGGTCTATTGCTACTGGTTAAAAAGTCGACAGGTACATAGTGGAGATGGTTTTTCTTGCAGACACCATTTTGCAAGAGACATTTTATTGGTCTGTGTGGCCAGCCTCTGTGACGTCTATTATTAAGCCTGTCCTTCATGGCCATCACCCTATTCTTTATCTTCTAAAAGAATGAGGGAATAATACATCTTTGTGTGTGTGTGTGTGTGTGTGAGTGTATTGTCCACCTGAAATAGTATTTATGATTGAGCAGACGTGGTTGTTAAACAAAATAAGAGTACAGTTTATTTGTATAGAAAAAGATTTTTAAAAGACACTTTAAGATTATTCTACTTTATCCACATACATCTACCTCCCTCAATCTCCCAGGGAATACTAACCACTTCTAAATCCTATAACCCCACTTTCCTAATACTATCCTGAAACAAGCTTCTAATAAACCCCACTCACTCCAACCCTCACTAACACCCTAGCCCTGACTGACTCTTCTAACTGCCCCAAAACTCCTTAACTGTCTCTCACTCCCCCCACTCTTCAAATCAACCAACTGATCAGACAACACCATTCACACTGCTCACCATTCTACTCCCCCCTCCCACTTACTTACCATTTCCTGAAAACCTGAACCAAAAACTTAAATATACACGTATAAACAATAACATAAATTATAATTTTGTCACAGTCTGTTTCATTGTTTGTATAACCTGTTCCAGCCCTGGAGTAGCTTACAATATTATTATTTTTTCAAAATTAAAACAAAATTAAAGGGGGAAGCAAAGGGGAGCAGGGTGTCCTTCCTCTCACCTCTGCAATCACAGGGCAACTCATCAACTGATGCAGCAAAGTTCACTCTGGAAGAGAGGGTAGAAGTAGGCTTCCAGCCACTGTCAGTCCTTTTCTCAATGGCTGGGGATGGTTTGATCTTGCTGGGATGATGTATTAGTTTTACCGTGGTGGGGAAATAAAGCTTTTATTTTATTTTTAAAGAATTTATATAAAAACAGTAATTGCATGCATATTTTCAGCCCTATTGCTTATGTTTGTTTACCATTCACGGCTCTTGGATTTAGGCTGTAAAACCTGATAACAGAAGGGTGTGGGTGCAAATAGCAAACAGAACAATGGTGGTGCAGCTAATTGTGCAGCTGAGACGCATAACATAGAGACAGACAAACTTGAGAAAAGACATCAACTAAGAATCCATTCAACTAATAGCCATTGTACCGAAATTCTAGCGGTCATAGCTGTTTCTCTTAAAGAGACCACATGCTAGATATTCAGCTGGGTGGATACATTACACCTGGAGAGAGACCTTCAGGTCAGGTTCAAAGGGTTGGAGAGGCAGGGTGCAGCTCCTCCCCTGTTATCTCCTCTTTAGCCCTCGTCCTTTGGTCTAGGCAACTGCCCAACCACCCAGTATGGTTTCCATGGTTGCCATTATTATTTTTTGAGCCATGTAGGAATGTTTTACCCTGTTGGTCTGGATTGGCTGAGTGGCTGGCAGAGGGGGTGGGGTCAAGGAGGGGGTGTTGCCTACACCACACTGATCTGTCAGTGATGCTGTTTGCCAGGCAGATGCTATTGTAGAACAGGTTGATGGGAAAGAAAACAACAACCTGAATTAACAACCTGGTGAGTTTGCCAAAGCATTTTAGGACACAATATCCTACCCCTGATAGCAGTGTTAAGTGTTCCCCACTTTCTTGAGCAGAGAAAAGTCTGGGGGCAGCACTATGTGTTTTAATTTCCCTTGGATGACAGAGTAACTGGGTTCACACAACATGCTAGCCTATGATGGTTTATTTCCTGGAACAACCTATGATGGGTTAGCATGTTGCCTGTGGGATGTTCCCCACAACACACAGTGGGTTATTTTCCCCAAATAACCACCCTGAGAACCCATGGTCTGCAGTAATGATTATTTTACTTATGTGTGTTGTCAGTTATGTGGCATGAGTTACGGAGATCACCTACAAAGCTGCTTGGCAAGAGCGGCCAAAACACTGTTGCCACCACTCTGCTCCTCTCAAGTGATCTCTATGCCCACTGCAAAGGAAGCTGGATACCTGCCCAGCTGGGTGGGAGGACTACAGGAGGAGGAGGAATGAGGGGGTTGAAATAAACTGTGCAGCTTGTGTATGTAATTGTCTGATAGGAGCACAGTAGGTTGTAGGCATAACCACCTACCCAGCATAGCTTGCCACCCACCATGGGTTAGTGTGATGTATGAACCCAACCAGTTGAGTGAGCACTGGAATCTATGTTGATTTTGTAATACCTTTTTATTTATAGATATACAAGTAGGGTATTTAGGAAGAAAAGAGACTCCTAAAGTAAGTGATACAACTCCTAATACTGTATAATGTTCCCAGAGACAGCAATTGTACCCCTAGGTGTTACACCATCAGCCGACTCTTCCTCTTTCTCTCTCTGCCAAATTGAACTGTAACAAAAAGTTTCTCTTCCAAACTGAAGAGTTTCACTTTCCAAAGACAGGAAAGAGAACTTGCCATATATCAAGGAACACTTAATGGATGAAATCCAATCCAACAGTGTCCATCTGCCCAAAGAATGGACACCATGGGTGGAACAGATTCCTTCTCCTTCCTGTAGTCCCCACATGCCCTCAAAATATGCTCCAGATGGTTCAGGAACCTTCCAGAGAAGATTGTTCTGAGGAGGGGGGGCATGGACGAGAGGAAGGGGAAGTTGTGTGAGTTGAAGGTTCCTTGTGCAACATTAGAATTCACCAATTAGTTCTGCCTATTTGCAGTAGTCAATACAGCCACACTCGTAATATGTTCTTTTTGACTTCCAGTCCTATAGATCTAGGAGTAATGGAACTTACCTCTGAGTAGACATGCATAGAATTGTACTGTAATAACTATTGTTTTACTTCCGGTCTTTGTATTTACACAACTTTCTACCCTCCCATCCCTATTTATGAAACCCAATCCTGATACTCCTCCTTTCCTGCTTTTGGTCCTTAAATTCAACAGGCCTAAATTTGTACTTTGGGGAAATATTAGTAATATTTATTCTTTGTTTATAGACAGAAAACCAGAGAGATTCCTTGCTGTTTTCAGAACACTGGGAAGCTCAGTTCATCAGCGCTTAAGAGATCAGAATAGCATTACATAAGAAAGTGAACAAATAATTATTGGGTCTGCCCCTGCCAAAATTAAGAAATTTTAAGGCGAAGTGATTTCAGTTAAGTGTATGTTTAACTTTTATCCCTTTATTTTGATGGGAAAGACTTGAGCTCATGGTTAACTCTTCTCTGTGCATAACTCTTCTGATGAAATCAATGGAATTTGAAAGTATTTCACTGCGGCTGGCTCATGCTCTAAGTTCATGGTTGTTTCTGAAAATATCATGTGACTGTGTGAGAATTGGTATTCCACAAATTGTTCCTCTTAATAGGCATTATTTCTTTCTTAACTGCTTGTCTTTTGCTTGAATGGTCCTGATAACTCCATGTGGAAAGTACCTCTTGTTCTTTTGACTGTACCAGGTACAGTCCGTTCAAATGCTTCAGTGGAATGTTAATAGATGCTGGCATCAGAGGCAGATGTAGAGGACCACCAGTGAAAGAATCTTTGCAAAAGGGATTTTTGTTTTCAAAGTTTAATTTTTGTATCCTGACTTGTAGACACAGCACGGTGTAAATTTTCGTTTTTTAAAAAGGGGGTTTCCTCACATATCTATCACAGAATTATAGAGCTGGAAGCGGCCATTTAGGTCATTGAGTCTAACCCCCTGCTCACTGCAGGTATATAGTTTAAAGTGTCCCTGACACATGATTGTCTAGTCTTTACTTGAATATCTCCAGCAGTGGAAGCCCACCACCTACCTAGGCAGTTGGTTCCATTTTTTAACTGCTCTGACCATTAGGACATCTTTCCTGATGTTCAGCTGAAATCTGCCTTCCTGTAACTTCAGCCCATTATTTTTTGGATAATGAGAGAGAATTAGTTAAAGCCTTCTTCTTTGTGACAACCCTTTAGGTACTTGAAAAGTACTATTATATCCCTTACCACAGCCAAGTCTTCTCTTCTCAAGGCTAAACATACCCTGTTCTCACTTCAAAATATCTGACACAGAGCAAGCAGACCTTCAGAAATCCAAGTATAATCAAGCCTGAACCCAAAATGGCAGTCCAGAAGGATAATATAGCAAATGGGATTGAAAAACTCTGTGTTAGGAGCTGCCCTAGAGCTCAAAGTGCTCCTTTAGATCTATATGTGGCTGCCCATGTAGTGACCCATTGAATTCTATATTGCAGCATCAGCCTAGGCAGCTTAGTATCAGACCCTGCCTGCCCAGGTTGTTCATTGGATCTTCCTGGACAGGAAAGATGATAATGGGGATTTCTGCTCCAGATCAATTTCTTGATCAATTTCTTGCTTGATCAATAAGGTCTTCCTGAGGTCTGCAATGTTCCTGTATCCTTGCATTATCTTTTGGTTCTATCTTCTGGCTTCCTTCTCCATCCCTCTGGCTTGCACTTAGATTGTCCCTTGGTCCTGTATTGCTTTTTCATCCTGACTACTCTCTTTGTCCCACAGCTCCTGGTTTCCAGCTCATCTCAGACTGCTGCCCATGGCCCAGCCCTGACACACTGAGATGTCCAGGGGGATTCCTTCAAATCCCTCCTCAAAACCCACCTGTGTATCCTTTGACACAAACCTCTAGTCTTCATCCCCTACTGAAAATAAACCTAAGTGCACCCAGCTTTACAGAACACAGATATCTCCTCTGTTTACAATTGTTTAATGGGGGCATGAAAGCAGTGGTGCCCATTGGAGTTGCTGGAGGGCGGGGAGATGGAGAAGCACCCAAAAGTAGCCTCCCCTGCATCTCAGGAGTGTGTGTGTTTGTATGTATAGGTGCACATGGACACTCATGTGTGCCCCCCAGCCCAGTGGCAACACCAGAAAAACAATGGGGGGCACAGAACGGGCAAAGTATATTTCTAGGTGGCCAATATGTGATATCCATATGTTAAGATCTCTGAAAGAAAAATAGTAGTATATTTTACATTAAAACTTCCATCCTAAATATATTATTTCTGAAATAAATGGGGGAAAGGTTAATTTAGGCCTACAGCACAGAAGGAGAAATTGATTTTAATTTTGAAAAATATTAATTTGTGGTTAAAATGTCTTTTCTTTTTTTCTTTTCTTTTACTATTAGGCACCCTGTATATAAATAATAAATTAAGTTAATGCTCTCTCCTGCATGTCAGATGTTTCTTCTTTCCCCTCAGTGGATGGCCAGTGGTCTGTTGGCGTCTTGAAGAGTGTGTCAGTAGCTGCAAAATGCGTAGCCTTTGTTGGCTCGTGGGCTGCATCTGAACTGTAGAAGAACTACAGAGTTGCTAATATATGAATGCATATATTATGTGTGCATTCATATCATGCATGTATGTGTGGAAAGTGCCTTTCATTCAAGTCAAGACAGGAAGGAGCTCTTTGTTTGGGGAGGTGCTTGCCGCCCCCCTGCCCCCTCTAACACTGGTCCTGCCCCAGCCCCCTGGTACCTCCGTCAGGACTAAAAAGGTTGTACACCCTTGCCTTACTGAAACTAAGCCAAGAACACGCAGCAAAACAGAAAACACATTCATCCCCTTATTTACTTTCACCATCTTCCTCTACAGCTTCACTTGTGTTGAATTTCAGATTGTAAGTGCCACAAGGCAGGGATCACTCTTTTCGTTGTTACCCTGTAAAGCAAGGTGCACATTGATATAACGTATATAAATAATAAATAAGCAACCGTTAGGAAATACTTGGGGGGAGGGGAAACCCTCCAAAGAAACCCTCCAATTTTCTGGAGCACTTTATTGTTCACAAACTTTACCCAAAACAACTACTCTTAGATGGGATAGGTACTACTTTCGGAAAGAGAACAAATGGGATATTTGGAAATGAATTCATAGACCTTTTTGTCCCTGATGAAGCCCTATGTCTTGATCCTCAAATCACACTTTCTTAATGAGGTAAAGCAAGATTATGGAGTTCATTTTTAATGAGAATTCAAGAACATTACTGGGTTAGCTGAGAAGTATGAAAATATTTAACCTCAGTTCAATGGGCTGCCCTTTATTAACATTTTCCTTCTACAGACAGTCATATAATTGCTGTTTCCAAAAGTCCCATCTCAACCATTTGGTCCTTATATCAGTTCTTTGCCAGAAGATACAAAATCAACCTTAGAATACAAATTGGCCATAAGCATCATATCTTCTGACTAAATGATTCAGTAGGATGTGCCGTTATGAAGACAGACATTTCTGAGTAAAAGGCTTTAATGGAATAAAGTGCAGAAACTTGTATCTGGAAAGACAGTAAAGACCTTGGAGTTGGAGAAGACAGTCCGAGAAAGTGGAAAACAAAGTGGAGAAGCAGGAGTAAATGGCACCAAGAATTTGGAGGCAAAGTATAGGAGTGGAATCAAATGCTAGCGAGGAACAGGATGGACTGAGGGATTTATTTATTTATCTTGAGAATGTGAAAACAAAAATAACTAGGGAATGCAATAGGGAAAGGATGCGATAGGGAAAGAGCCTAAGAGGGATATATATTTTGTTGTGGAGAATAATAATGATAACAGTGAAGGCCAGGAGTGGAAAGAGATACGGTCAATGAGGAACATGTAGACGGGTGTAGAACCTCAGGCCCAGGGGCCAAATATGGCCCTTGGGGTTCTCCAAAGGGATATGCCCCTTCCCCCAGCTCCACCCACTTTCCCCCAACCAATGCCCATTTGGTGATTTCCTGGCTTTTGTGGAGTTTTCGTCCCCATTCTAAAAGGCTGAAATGTTTCTCCTAAGGCTTGGTTCTGGGCAGTAAAAGCTTTAAGCTAAAACAGGCTGGCATGTTTGGTATTTTGGCCGTTCTTCTTTTGCATTTGATCCTCCCAACCATTAGAATGTGGCCCCTGAGAGTTTTTCTGAAATGGAATTCAACCATTGGGCTGAATGGGATTCAACATCCCTGATATAGGAGTTGTATGAGGACAACAGGGGACGTGTCTTGACATCAATGCCTTTGCTGCTCATTCTGGCTGAAAAAGTCACAGTGCTGGTGGCCATTTGGCTCATCGGCCTCCTGCTCTCTGTCCTGCCTTCCCACGTCCTATCCTGGGCCTTCATCTGCCCCTTGGAATGCCCCCAGCTTGAACCCGAAGTGAGGCACTACCAATAGATGGCAGAAAGAAGGTGGTGACCTTTCAGCAAAGGGAAATTCTGTGGCAATTTAGCTACTTTTGAAGCTCATAGTTTTGTCAAAAAAGCCTGTGAATTGGTGTGAATTGGTGGCTGCATCGTATAAATGACGGAGCACTGCTGCACAGCTACCATGGGGTATATAGGATGCATAGACAGTCCCAGGGAAGTCAATTCATCAGGTGAACTGGGAAAAGAGGAAAGGATTTAGGAAGGTATAAGAGAAGGAGAGCTGGAAGAGGAATGGGTGGGAAGGGAGGATCAGAATTGCTAGTTTCAATCAGAGATGCTGCCAAAACTCAAAATTACACAGTTTGTTGGCAGAAACCATTATGCCTGCAATGCCCCTAGGTGTACTGTGCCTGGATGGCTAACAAATGTTAGCCTTTTCATTTTTCAAATTGAGTGTTTATAGCTTTATTCTGCACCTGCCACAGTCTGAATGATTAAGCACCTAAACACCACCAATTCTGCACATGTCCTGAAGTTGATTGGTTTAACTTTTTTACTTTCCAAAAGAAATGTTACTGTCTCATTTGCAATGCTTGTGCTCAAGGTATTATGTCACATAACCCTTTACTGTTTTCCAAATCCTTCAAATCCAACCAATGACATTTAGAAGAACAACCACATTGGTTAGCATCCCCCACTTGTTCAACGTTTCTCTCTCATTCATGGCTTGGTTTCCTTTCTGTATCCAGCTAGTCAACCAAGGCCATTTTTCCCTAGTATTGGACAGATTATTTTTCTTGTTTGGTGCGTAAAAGTTTTCTTTAGATGTGGGTGCTGGTCCATGAGGGGATAGTGGAAAGAGAATCCAAGGAAGAGGAGGCCAGGAAGGAAGCAGCACAACCTTGAACGGTTGACTGGCAAAGAGGAGATTTGGACTTTGGCAAATGGAGATTCCTCTTCTGTAGTTCCTACTTGTTCTGGTCAAACTGTAGCCATGTGTGCTGTAGTCACTCCCTCAGCTCCATACTGAATCTAGAGTAAACAGAAGGACACATAAAAACAATGAATCAGAGAAGGGAACATCACATGATGCTTTACTACAGTTCCCAAGATGCACATGTGCAGCAAGCCACTGTGGTCAAGCATTTGAGCTCAATATGTGAAACATTCCTAACCATCATGGCTACATAATCATGGTTTAAACATGCTCACTAACCATTTGCTGCAAACAGGTTAGTGACCTAGCCATGGCTTAGCATGTCGTCTGAACAGGCCCAATGAGATCCTAAACTGCCCAGAGAGCTTTGGCTATTGGACGGTATAAAAATGTAATAAATAAATAAATAAATAAATAAATAAATAAATAGCAGAGACCTTTTGTCTGGGATTTGACCAAGGAATTTGAAATTTGATGAACAAATTATGATTCCTCAGGGGATAAGTTTGTCCATCATTAGCTTCAATGTGATTATCGAAAAGAAGGCAAACTCTTGGACAGAGAGGGGAGGAGGCAAAGTAGGTGCCAGCAAGCCATTAAAGTAGACAAGAGGCTTTGAGGATCCCTAGTGCTAGTGTGGATCAGGTTGGTACAGTAGCCAGAATGGTGACAGTGAAGAAGGATGAATTTATAGTGAACAAAATTAGCTGGATCTGTTGTTCTCCTTCAGAGTCATTAAACTGTTGAGAGTATGAATTAAAATATTGAATGGAGGTGCTGAGGCAGGGTTTTAATAATAGGGGTGAGTTGTTTGTTGAGAGACTTGAACAAATTAGTCAAGAACTGTATAAACTCTATAAAAATACAGAGTTAAGAACTGTGTGGAGATTACAGATGAGAGCAGAGTGAACCACACCTTCTGAAAGAACCACTGCATCAACTCTCTCTTCCTCCCACTCCTTATGCTGATCACATAAGGAGCATGAAGCAAAGAGAGGAGGAAGGCATGGTGTGCACATCGTTGAAGAAGATAAAGTGATTGTCAGACAGATGCTATTCTATATTGGAGAGAAGTAATCTTTAAGTCACAGTCCTGGGGGGGGGGGGGAAATAATACCAGACATATTGGGGAAGTCAACATTTCTTAAAACCTTATTTTCAGAGTATGAACTGCAGTAGTACAGAAGATGTGATCCGTTTGCTTACCAGTCAGTAGGTGCCTCATCAAAACTCACTTGGTTTCTATTTTGGTTTATGCATTTAATATTTTTCAGTAGCACTGAAAGGACAGAATAGTGCCCATGTGATATTTCTTGTCCTTGGCTTTTGGTCTTATATTCCCTGTTTCCCCCCATCCATTAACCACCAAGTAATCTACAGTCTTCTGCATGCTCAGCTCTTCTTCACAAACCACCTTCTTCCCTGGACAGGGAAAGGAAACACATCTTAACCCTCTTTTAATGAATTGGCAGGCTTCTTCCAGCCTTTTACAGCTGGTTGCCATAGTTGTATGTGTGAAGATGTCCATGTAGTTTGGAACCCCAGTCATGCAGGGTCCCAGAACACGTGGAAGGCTTCGCAACTACAGTTGTACACATGAAAGTTCTGTCCTTCCAGATTGTTGGTCTGTACACACAGACACCAAGGGATTGGGTGCTCAATAAGCATAATTTCAGGAGCATGGCTACTTTGCAACTGAATGAGGCTCTGGGACCATTCCTCTTCCATCCCTTTTTTCCTTTGTTCCACAGATGGACAAAGTTTGTGGCTAGGGTCAAATGTGCCATGCAATAATCTGCATGGCCATTGGAATGCCTATCCCTTCTGACTGCTATCCCTGCCCCACAAGCTGGATGTAGAGTTGCTAATGCAATGTCAGGACCTGAGGTCAGAAACACTCATACGCACTGGTCCCTTTAGTAAAGAAAATTAACAAATGCTGGGAGGAGGAGGAGGAGGAGGAAGAGATCTTTCCCCCTTCAAAAGCTTTACAAAACAAGTATTTTATGTCATAAGGACATCTATTGTGCTGCTGTTGTATACGTTCATTTTATCTGACTTCCCCCCCACCAAAATCCAGCAAAATATATGAAATTAGGTTGCAGTGATTCTCTTGATCTGTTATTTTTTCCTTTGTCAAGAATAATACTGAACAAACTATTGTGTAAATGCTATTCTGCATTGATCATGGTGTGCGAATTACCATCCGTTAGCATAGCTTTATTTAAAACATATTTTCCAGCGTTACAAGAATGTATAAATATCATGAGAAAAACAGAAATTCGGAGCCTCTATTCCTCCCTCTCTGAAGCCCAGTGCCTGATGCATAGCTGTCATCCCACAACTGCCCTCCTTTCCATGAGCTGCTCTTCCACAATGTCCTGTTTATCCTTGGAGGAGTTGAACTCTGTCGGCTTTTTTTTTTATCTCACATGGTAGAAGCATAGCTCGGGGCATTGCTTCATGTGTGCATTGTAAAACTTTCTGGGGAGGGTTTCTGGTTTGTTTTAGGGATGTTTGATGCTAACTTGGAGCATTTTGAAAAACCAAATATTCACACACATATACCTTAATATCAGGGATAGCAATCACTGGAACTAAGAACATGTGTTTTTCCTACATCCAGCTTTCCTGTAACTTCAGAATAGTTCTCAAATGGCTCTTGTGTCTCCATTTTTCAACAGCTATCGGTGTGAAGGGGATAGTCCAATGAATGAAAAACCATGGAGACACTGAAGTTATGATTTTATTTTACTATAAGGCTGTAGTCATTAGGGTAGCAGAAGGAGTGAGCAGCAAGTAGTAAAAAGCTTAGGAGGGAACTGCAGCTATCCAGGAACAGAAGATTATTATTTATTTATTTATTTATTTATTTATTTATTTATATATATAGCACCATCAATGTACATGGTGCTGTACAGAGTAAAACAGTAAATAGCAAGACCCTGCCACATAGGCTTACATTCTAATAAAATCATAATAAAACAATAAGGAGGGGAAGAGAATGCAAACAGGCACAGGGTAGGGTAAACAGGCACTGGGTAGGGTAAAACTAACAGTATAAAGCCAGAACAAAATCAAGTTTTAAAAGCTTTAGGAAAAAGAAAAGTTTTTAGCTGAGCTTTAAAAGCTGCGGTACTAGGAAGATACTAGGAAGCTTCCAGATGGATGGCTTCTAACACTACCAATCAAAAGACATTGTACAGCTATTCTGTCTTTTCCTACTCAATGAGTTTTCTGTGGAAAGAAGGGGGGAAAGGCCAAAGAAGCAGTGGAAAACACGAGAGGGTCACAAATGGAAGACCATGTTATTTGCACCCACCCATGTAAAAGTTTGTGCATGAGGCATGGCAATTGCATGATAAAAGCCTGCCTGGAAGCACCCTACATAAATTATTTCCCAGCGTATATGGCTGTGACAAAAGGCAGCATCAATATCACATTCTTCCGATGTTCAGTACCACCACAAAGCAGGCTGTTTGGATCCTCCTTGGTGGTAATCCCTTCCTGAATGTGGAATGCTCTCTCCGCTGAGGTCCATCAGATGCCAACACTGGCATCTTTTGGCACCTGGTTAAGATTTTCCTCTACATCCAGGCATTTGATGTCATATGATCATTGTTTTATGAAGTCTCTGTATTTTGTTTATGAGCCCGCAACTCACAGGGGCCACTGGCAAGAGCTCCCTGAACTTACTCCCTCCTTTACACCGCTGCAGCCTGCCTCTTGCTCTGGCCAACACAACAGTGGTGGTGGAGAGGATGAGCAGTAGATGCCACTGCCTGCTTGCTCATTGGTTCTCTGTCTGTCAGTGATGAGAAGGAGGATCATGAGCAAGAGTAACTGGTGACAATGGTGTTAAGGTGGAGGGCCTAGCTGAGAGTGTTTTGTCCCAGGTCTCTCAAAAACTGAAAGCTAGCATTCAGCATCTGTCTGATCTCTGATGGTGAGAGCACCCAGAGAAAGGCCTTAAGCAATTATATTAATAATCAAGCAGATTCACATGGGGAAAGGGTAGTTAATCAGATACCTATGTCTTAAGCCATATAAGCTTGATTCTTCTGCTCCCAGCAAAGGCATATTTCTGCCAGTCACCTTAGATCCAGAAACCTTCCCCAGTTCTAAGGGAAAGTAGCAGAAACTCATGGCATTTCTAGATGGGCTTTTATCTTGCAATCAACCTGCCTCATTCATTGAATGTTACAGAGGATCCAAATGTTATTTTCCACTTATAACCACCTCTTGTTTTCCCACCTCTTCTTCCATCTTTTTTTTTCATTGCACATTAATACATACACCCATTAAAGAGAAGACAGAATAGTTGCACAATTAATAGTTGTGGTAAATGTTGAAGTCCATCGCTCATCATGATACTCCCTATAGCCATGTCTCCAAGGAGTGTCCAAAAATGAAGGCAGTTGTGTAGATTCATATCAACAAACCAGTTCTAGCAGTTTTCATCTCTACCAGGAGCAGGACTTTTGTAAAGCTAATGGATCTTAATTGTCCATTCAAGACCAAGCCACCCCAAAAGACATTGCATTGTGTCAGGGATAACTTACAACAATATATGTCCCAATACTTCTGTAAGAGGAAAAACTGAGGAGAATAAATCTAATTCACCAGACCCCCTTTTTACTAATGACAGGCCCTTAGTTCCTGTCTATATCTGGCTTGGGTTCTGTTTATTCTACAGTTCTGTAAAAAATTCCCAACTTGTTCTCTGTGGTTAGAGTTGTCTGGTGCATGAACCCATAGTCTATTCTCCTTGATTTCTCCTTTTTTCTTAGGTCAAGTTGACCTTACTTGCTTGTAACCAAGGCCCCAAATCAAAACTTTGTTTCATATTACTTCTTCGCAGCATCTTCCATGACCTCTTTGGCTTGGCCTGTATAAACCATTGCCTTATTGAGCAATTTGCATTTGGATTCCCCTTCCCTTCAACTTCACTTTGACCTTGCAAGCTCTGGCTCCACTACAACACTGTTGGTAGTACTAGGAGCTCTCCATCTGGAAATACCCTCAGCGCTTTTGCTAGACTTCAACTGTGTCTCCAGGGGCGGATCCGCACGTCGGCCCCAGAGCACATTTATGCGACCCCAGGGCACCCCGAAAACGATAGTCTGTACTTGCCTGTAAAAAGAAACGAGGAAGAGACGCCGACGATGCCGCCGACGCCACCCAGCTTCCTGCTCCCCGGCCGGCTCGGAGAGCTCTTTTTGAAGAAGGCAGGGTAGAGAGCTTTTTCCGCTCTCCACCCAGCTCTCCGTCCCGGCCGGGGAGCAGGAAGCTGGGTGGCGTTGGTGGCGTCATCGTCTCTTCCTCGTTTCTTTTTACAGGCAAGTACAGACTATCGTTTTCGGGGTGCCCTGGGGTCGCATAAATGCGCTCTGGGGCTGACGTGCAGATCCGCCCCAGTAGGCCCAAAGAGTGCCAATCGATACTGCTATTCACCTTGGATTCAGGGCATTCTGGGACAACGAGTTGATCCTTGTGCTATACTCCTCTTACACAAGGCTTAGGAACCACCATTTCTTGCCTTGGACCCAGAAGCAAATTCCATTTTAACTCGTAGCTGGATGCATTCTGTTCAGTGGTGGAAAGTTCAGTGCAGTGGGTTTTGCACAGCTGGGCATATGAGATTTAACAGGTTGCTTCTTAAAAAGAAACTGATAAGAAAAAGAAAATAGAAATAAACAGAAAATGAAGATTCCTGTTTCCTTTCAATCATAATCTTATACTAGCCATAATTAGTAAATTTTGTGAGGGGAGAGAGCCCTCATTCTTTTCTATGCACCTCCATTTTCCTGTCTATTTTTCTCTTCCTTCCTGTTTCTTTTCCCTCTTCTTTTTCTCCTCTTTCTTTCTTTCTTTCTTTCTTTCTTTCTTTCTTTCTGCCCAGAAGCATCCTGGACAAGCCTGCAACGCAGGTGATAGAACTGAAAGACCATAAGAGCACCTGTGCTGGATCAGACCAAAGGCCTCTCTAGGCCAGCAGCCTGTTTCTCAGAGTGGCCAAGCAGGACATGAGGGCAATAGACTTCTCCTGCTGTTGTTCCCCAGCAACTGGTATCGTGATCCTGCATGCAGTATATAGCAGTCATGACTAATAGTCACTGAGAGCCTGGTTGCCAAGCATTTCCTTAATCCCCCTTTAAAGCTGTCTAATTTGGAGGCCATCTAACAACTGGTGCGAAAATTTGACACACCAGGTGTTGGGAATGTACAGTCAACTATAAAATACAATATCGCATAGGCTGCATACTGTATGTGTTCTTTTTTGTGTCCCTTGAAGTCTGAAGGGAAACAGAGATCAACCTACATACTGTGCTGCATTTTCAGGCATACTAGCCCTATGATCTAAGGTTTAAACCCTGGCAACTCCCCTTAAAAGAATCCCAGGTTGTAAGAACCTGGAAAATTCCTCTACGATGCTGCCAGTCAGAATAGGCAAAACTGGGCTACATAGTCCAGTAGAGGTCAGCTTTGTATGCTCATAACCCACCCACCCCATTTTTTACTTGAGTCCATATTAGCCACAGGCATTGTTGGGAACACAACCTTCCCAATGGTTAACTCAATTCTTATTTAATTCTATGTATAAATCACATTCTAATAAGGTGCTATACAAATAAATGAAAGCACTCTACAGGTTTTTCAAAGAAAGAGCAAAAATGAAAAAGTTAACAACAAAAGTGTAATTTCATTGAGGAAAAACACAGAAATGCAAGCCATCCTATCTAGTATTCACTTTGTGTGTGTGCCTTATTGTTTTTATTTGAAGGTGACAAGACCATTTCTCTTAATTTCCTAGCAAAACCTGCCATCATAATCACATTACTCGGATGCTGTAAAGCAAAGAGAGAATCTTCACTCCATCCCTTAACAAATCAATCCAAAACTGAATATTTCCCATCTAGGGTTTCTACCAAGTCTCAAGCAGGGGGTAACTTAATATGCTCCCCAAAGTCCATGATGTTATCCTTGTCCAGGAAGATGTTTGTGCCCAGACTTGCTTGAATCAAAGCAAAGTCTGCCATTCCTTGACTACAAGCCTGCTGTGATAGATTCTCCCCCCCACCCTTCCCAGTTCCTGGCAAAGAGATATCTGGCTCAACTACATGCCAGATTGATGCTCTTTGCGACAGATCCCTTAATAATATTCAAGTCTCCTAGGCCCGGAACAGAAAAGCTCAGCAACAGCAGAGATTTCTATCTCTAGTATTTTGCTGATATATGAGAACACCCTATTATTTCTTCTCCGCCCCCTTCCCCAATCAACGCACTCACAAAATGCAGCCACACACCCATGCCCTTAGGCCGTACAATAAGATTATTTCTGCCTTTATGCAGGACAAGCAATAAAGTGATTTATTTTTAGTTTGATCAAATTTACAGGCAGTGGGAGAAAGTTTACACTTGAGGCTAGATTAAAATGGTGCAATATTTTCTAATACAGATATTTAGATGGTGTACATGTCTGTAGTAGTGCTGCTGTGACAATTCTGTCTGCTTCTCCAAGTACAACATGTTGATCTACTTCCCACGTAATGACAACCCAAAGTACAAGTTGAGTCTAGGTTGTGGGTGAATTGTGGGCTGTTGTTGAAATATTGGTTTTCATTATGTGCAAACCCTGCACTATGGTTTAACTATGGGTTGTTAATCACAAACAACACACAGCCCAACAACAAACCGTGAGTTCTCTTCCTGGGTTGTTTGGATTCATTTTCATTTAATGAGCCTCGGTTCTAGGATTATGAGCTATCCATTTTTTCCACACAATGAATAATTTTATACTCCATCATGTCCCTCTTACTCATCTTTTTTTTCTAAGTGAAAAAGCTGCAAACATTGTACCCTTTCCTCATAAGGCAAATGCTCCAGCACTTTGATCATTTGGGTTGCCCTTTTTTGCAATCAAATTACAGTTCTACAATATCCTTTTTGAGGTACAGTAACCAGAACTGTATTCAGTATTCCAAGTGAGATCACGCCATAGATTTGTATAAAGCATTAGGATATTGCTAGTTTTATTTTGATGCTTTTCCTGATGATTTGAAATATGAAATTTGCCCCTTTCACAGCAGCCACACAATAGGCAGAGTGAGTTGTCACCATAGTTAACAAACCACCCACAACCCATAAACAGCCCATGGGTTGTGGGTGGGTTGTTAACCACAGCAACAACCGAACCTTGGCAGGTTAGCATGTCATAATAAGCCATTAGCAGTGCCCACCTGACACAGCTTGAATATTCCCAGTGGCCACCAACAGGCGCCACAACTCACCATGGCTTTAAAAAGTCATGGTGAGCTGTGCCAATTGTACAACCGAAGCCACTAGATCAATGTTTTCATCACCACCCAGCACAACTGCAAGATCTCTTTCGTGGTCAGTCATTGATAGCTCAGACTGCATCCATGTATATGAGAGGTTGTGTATCACTTTACACTTGATGGCACTGAACCACATTTGTCAGTTTAATGCCCATTTTCCCCATCCATTTGAAGAGAGTCTTTTGGAGCTCTATGCTATCATTTTTGTTTTACTATCCTAAACAGTCTGGTGTTGGTCATTTATGAAGAAAGTAAGGGGTATTGGTCTCCATTCAGATCATTTGTGGATGTTCTGTTTACATCCCTCTATTACAAGAGCTGTCCATTTATTCCTATGTTCTGTTGCCTGTTCTTTATTCAGTTACTGAGCCATGAAAGGACCTCTTCTCTTATTCTAGGACTGTTGTTTGATTAGGAGTCTTTGGGAGGGATTTTGTCAAAAAGCTCTTGGAAGTCCAAGGAAACATCTACTGTATCAACCCTGTCTTCATACTTGTTGATCCCCATCCCCTGCCAAAATTGAAGAAGGTTAATGGAACATGTTGATTCTTCAGCGGCATTGAAGGTATGGTGTGGGGACTCGATCCAGACTTGGGGGTAAGTGGGCCTTTAACTCTCCTCCCACCCACTGTGGTCATGATCCAGATTGGGGCCTCAGTGTCTGGTATTTGCATTGTGGAGAGGGGAATCTTCCATTACAGCAAATGGGAGCTTCCCCCAGTGCAAATTGCAAACATAGGAGGCCCAATCTGGAGCTGGAAACAAATGGTTAAAGCCCTCTATGCCCCACACCAGGGTCCTGAATCAATTCTTGCTCCTGCACTTGCAATTTATTTTTAAAATGCCATTCACTATTGCATGAATGGCATTGAATCTGGAGGGCATCAGATTGGGGGCGGGGGGGGAGCTGCGCTAGCTTGTATCCAATCAGTGGAGGCTGGTGACTCTGATGTCAGTGGAGTGGTGAATCTGCTCTGGGTTTCAGTCAGAACCAGTCACAACCCTAAATGAGCTATCCAAGCCTTGGATACTCCATCAGAGTTCTGACTGGAGCCTGGAGTGGATTCACCCCCACCATTACTCACATCGGAATCCCCTGTGTCCACTGTATCTAACATAGTATGAGCACAAGGGGAATTCTTCCCCACCTCCACTGCAACCTCCCACATTCCTTCTTCAAAGCCGCTCCCTTCCTCTGAAACCAACAGGATTTAAATGTGCTTAACTTTGCAGTCATAGAGGAGGATGATTCATAATTGGAGTAAATGTGTAGCTGTATAAAAGGTGTGTATCTTAGGCTGCAACATGTGAACTATACACCAGACTGGTGCCTTCAAGATGATTTGGACTTTAATTCCCATCAGACCCAGCCAATATGGCGAATGGTCAAGAATGCAGGGACTTGTAATCTAAAACATCATGCTTATCTGGTGTAAGGCCCAGGGAACTCAATGGAATGCAATTCTTTTTCTTTTTTAAAATTTTTATTATTTCCAAACACAAATAGGTAAAACACACTACAAAGCAAAATGAAATACATAAAGACAAAACAAAACAAAACAAAGAAAACACACAAAATATGTGCTTTCAGTTTTCTCCCTGGCAAAGGTATGTGACAATATTTTTTCTTACTCTTATCACTATCAAATCCAAATCTCTAATTTCGCTCTTAACATTTTCTACATTACTGGTTGAATCCACAGATGTACAGGTCATCTTTTTCTCATCCCTTCATAAAGTCTATAAAAGGTTTCCATTCAGCTATAAATCTAAAAGTCAATTTTTCTCTCATTATTGCTGTAAGCTTCGCCATCTCTGCTAGCTCCAATATCTTCAGTAGCCATTCTTCTGTTGTGGGCACTATTTTGCCCTTCCATCTTTGTGCGTATAGTAATCTTGCTGCTGTCATCATATATAAAAATATAGTCCCATAGTTCTTTTTCATCTGCTTGTCCATAAATCCCAAAAGGAAGTATTCTGGTTTCAGTTGGATATTACTTTTTAAAATTTTCTGGATTATTGAGTGAATTTGTATCCAGAAAGCTGTTGTCTTTTTACAAGTCCACCATGCATGGTAGAATGTTCCTTCCTGCTCTTCACATTTCCAACACATTCCTAATGCCCCCTTATACATTTTAGTCAATTTCGCTGGTGACATATGCCACCTATACATCATTTTGTAAAAATTCTCTTTAAGGTTAGTACTTAACATAAATTTTAGCCCTCTTGACCACATATTTTCCCATTGTGCTATTGGTATACTATGTCCCACAGTCTGACCCCCATTTTATCATACATTCTTTCACTTGTTATGCAATTATGAGTAGACATGCATAAGATTGTACTGTTAAATACATATCTATGGGTTTTAACTTAATTAGAATCTCATGATCATTCCTGTACTTTCCTTATATGCTTCTGTGGATAATGCTATTAATGAGTATTTTAACCTGAATACTTGGCTCTAAACTGTGATTGAAAAATAATAATTTTAATATGATTTTAAGCATAAAATATATGTTAAGTACCTCATTTGAGCAGCTGCTTATTGGATTAGTAGCCTATTTATACCAATATACATCTATAAATACATAAATATTTTAAAAATTAAGTTTGCAACTTGGTGTACACTTACTGAACTCAGAAGGATGTACTTCTGATACCACAATACATGCCTTCTCAGAAGTAGGTCCCATTGAATTCAATAGGGCTTCTTCCCAAGTAAGTGGGTATAGGTTTATAGCCTGAATAAACATGATTAGAATTGAGCTGTACATGAAGGTGCAATAGTGTTTCAAGTTGGTATGAAATTACCTTGTAACCGGCAAGCCTGAAAAGTATTTAGAATCTCTTGTATTGCTTAACTGTTTAAATCAAAATTGTAGCATTCCTCACCTTACTTGAGCTTCAATCCAACGTACACTTACTTACCTGAAGTAAATGGGACTTATTTCTGAGTAGACATGTATAGGTTTGCAATGATAGACTGCTATTGTCCTAATGAAATCATTATATCTATTAAACTGCAGTTTAATTATGCTTACTTGGAAAGGAAATCTTTATAAGAGTTTAAAGAGCCTCACCCTTTAATTTACCTTGCACGTTTATAAATATGTCTAGACAAGACTTTTCCCCCTTAAAGCATATTACTTAAAATTTTTGAATTAACATAGCCTACATCTCAAAATAAAATACTTTCTAAATGCATAGTATTTCTTTTCAAGCATTTATTACAGGGCAATAATGCCAAACCTAATTATTTTCTTTACATGTCTCATATTCACCTTTAATGGTCTGTGCCAGCAAATAATTTCTTAGGGTTTCTATGGCTTAAGTGTTCCTTCCTTTACCAGCACTGCAGTACCACAAAACACACCAGAACTGTGGTTTTCTCCACGTCACATGTTGCGCCATCGGTTATACAACACATTTCATTAAAAAGTACAGTCATGAGCTGTAAGAGCTTATGTCTCATGGAGTTATTATTATACCTTACAATTGTCAAATTGCTGTTTTCTGATGAGTGTCTCCTCTTTGCTTTATTAGCTGAGAAACCTGAGAGATTGTAGCCTAAGGGTTATAAACTATCCTTTTGTTTGAAACATGCAACACCTCAATATTGGAAGGCCAGAGGAAGTAGCCTATGTGTTAAGGACCCCCAAACTGAGAACTACAGAGGTAGTTTCAGGGGGTGCAAACTTCTCAAGTCATGCTTGGTTCTATAAAAGGAACTGTTCTTTCTCCCTCCCCCATTTTTGCCCCTGGGCCACCATAATGTCAATGTGCTTTATAGAGAACAGATGTCTATCAAGTAGGTGGAACAATGTAAAGCTGGATGATTGTCAGAAACACTAGTCTATGTTATTATCTCTCTTTTCTGACTTGTGGCAGTTTTTCTAGATGGACATGACAGGCTTTGTCATGTCATCTTGTCTTTTACTGATACAGAATTTTCATGACTATTGAACATGCTTTAAGTTGTTGTTGTTAGTATTAATCATTATTATTATGAATAATAATAATAATAATAATAATAATAATAATAATAATAATAATAATAATAATAGATCTTATGACATTATGCTTGGGACACTTGTTACTGATTGCTCACCACTAGCTCAGGTTATACTTTGCTCCAATGTGCATCACTTTATACTTGCTTACATTGAACCACACTTGCCATTTTTATGCCCATTCTCCCAGTATGGAGAGATCCTTTTGGAGCTCATTGAATCCCTTTTTGTTTTAACCACCCAGAATAATGTGGTGTTATCAGCAAACTTGACCAACTCACTCCTAATTCCAGATCATTTATGAACAAGTTGGAAAGCACTGGTCCTCATACAGATTTGCAAGTCCAAGTAAAAAAATGAAAGCTAATAAATCACCAGGCCCAGATGGTATCTATTCAAGAGTTCTTAAAGAACTGAAAAATTGCTGATATTTTAACAAAAATATGTAACATGTCCCTAAGATCAGCCTCTGTACCAGAGAACTGGAAAATGGCCAATGTCAGTTAAAAAATGGTTTCAGGTATATTTTTACTTCTGCATAAAATGGTTGAAAACATAATTAAAGATGAAAGCAATTACCATGTTGAAGGACAACCCCTGCTGAAGGACAATCAACATGGCTTCTGCAAATTTAAGTCCAGTCTCACTAACCCTTTAGAGTTCTTTGAGAGGACTCAATAAACATGTGAACAGGGATGTTCTGGCAGACAATTTGTCAATTAGGTTGAGAACCTCATCTTTTGTCACCAGTATTTGCCTCAGACTCCTTCCTGAAAATATCTTCAGCCGCAGCTGTCTTCCTACATCTTCTGCAGTGAAGACAGATGAAAATAATTTGTTCAGGTCCTCCACAGTCTCCATTTCCTCCGTCAGTACTACTTTAACTCCATTGTCATTGAATGGTCCAACTTCCTCCCTAGCTGGTTTTGTTTCTGGTATATGTAATGAATTTGTTATTATTGGGCTTGATGTTGTTAGCGATATGCTCCTCAAAATGCTGTTTTAAATCTTTTATTGTCTACTTGCATTGCCTTTATGCAAGTTTGTGTTCCTTCTTGCTCTCCTTATTTGGGCAGGCAAGTCTTCCATTTTCTAAAGAAAGCTTCCTTTTCTCTAATAACTTTCTTGACACTGCTCGTTAACCATGCTGGTGACTTCTTGGACTTGGTGCTACTTTTCCTAACCTGTGGTATACATTCTAGCTGAGCTTTTATTATTGTGGCTTTGTGTGACCTCAAGCATTTTGAAAGGAGTTAGCCCTCTTGATTTTCAACTTCCTTTTTTTGTTTCCTTATTTTAGAGAAGCTTCATCTTTGAAGTCAAATATGACTTCTTTAGCAATTTTCCACATAAATATATATTAAATCTGATAGCACTGTGGTCACATTTTCCAACAACACTCACTTCTCGCATTAGGTCCTGGGCAGTTCCTTCCCCCACTGGTTGTTTCCATGACCAATTGTTCTAGGGCATAGTTGTTTAGAGCATTGAAAAATCTAACTTCATGCATTTATCAATGTGGGGGTAACTGAAGTCAACCATTATTACAACACTTCCTCATTTGGAGGCCTGCCTGATTTCATTTTCTATTCAAGATCACCCTGAATGTTCTGGTCTGGAGGATGATAGCATGTCTATAGTACTAAATTACTTTTGGAATTTGGTAAAGTGAACCACAGCACATTTGTGGAAGAGTTTGCCCCTTTTAGGTTTTCTAGTCTGCTTGGCACTATCCCCTCTGGAGCAACACCTCCAGTATACACCCTTCTCTCTCCTTCCTATTGAATTTATATCCCGAGATGACTGTATCCCATTGGTTCTCTCCATTCCACCAGATCTCTATAATGCTCAATATACCTAAGCTTTTCTTTATAACCACATACTCCAAGGCCATTTCTACACCTGCCTTTCCACCCGGGATCATCCCTGTGCATCCAAATGACACACAGGGGATCCTGGGAGCAGTTAGTGATGGTCCCTCCATTTGTTTGGATAATCCTTAGGTGTAGAAAGGGCCCAAGTCTCCCATCTTGGTTCAGAGGGTTCTAGCATTAGTATAGAAACACCTATACATGGTGTCCCACCCCAAATGTCTCTGATGTGTGCATCTTCTACTATGGCCCTTAAGCCTTCTTTGGTGTTTATGTTTCACCATATGCTCATGGTCTAATCCTTCCCCATCTCCATTTGGGCAATTGGAAACATTTTAACATTCATCCTCTGGGGATAATTCAGACTGAACCAGATGCTTCCCAGCTCCTGCCAGGATTCCCCTACAGGGTTGAGTTTAAAAGCTGCTCAGCCACATTTTGTGTTATGTGCCAGTCGTCTGGTTCCATTCTGGTTCAAGTGGAGCCTGTCCTTCTTGTACAGGTTCTGCTTCTTATGCAGGCCCCTTTATTCTCCCATGATATAAATATAATTCTCAAAGGTACTCTTGATATTGATCTCTCTGGGAATACTCTTGATGTTCTTACTGTACATATTACTTGGATAGCAGATTGACACTTAACCATACTACAGGAAGGCCTGTCCATTCCATCTCCTCTGCTTACTTACGCCCTCAGGCTACACATACTGAATATGCCTGAGACAACAGCAGAAACCAGAAAAAACGTCTCCCTTGCCACTTCTTTTTTGGTATTCAGGAGCTTCATTTCCCAGCTGCAAAGAGAATCATGTATCTCAGCATACTGGTGACAGACTACTTTAAAAAAGCAAGATGCTGTTCAAATGCTTCAGCACAATTCTGTATATCACACATTTTAGCTGACTAGTGTTCATCAGTGCTCAATCCATCAAATAGCAACATGCATAATATATTTTACATTTAAGGTATACGTGGATAAAAGAGAGGAAATATAATACATTTATTTAAATTAATAAATTACTTCAATAGCGATCCTATGGCCCCTAAATATCATGTGACATGCCATGGGATACTGGAGATTTATTCCTCCATGGCTGTAGACTCAGAACTCAGTTTGCAAAACAGAGGATAGAGAAGCTTTTCTTCTTCTTCCTTTTTAAAAACCCTTTGCTGCTGCTCCATCCCTATTTGGTTCTTGGTGGCCAGGCTTATGATAAACAGAGGGCTCAGTCGTGTATGATTGCATCCTTTCATGACAATGGGACTTGCCAAATATTATACATTTAGGCCTCTGTCCAGCTAAAGCTAATCATGACTGAGTCCCACTAAAAACAGTGGGACTTAACAATAGCGATGATTAACTTGTACCATTGGTTTCAATGAGACTAAGGGTGAAAATCTATACTCATGTAAAGAAGTCCCATAGAAGTCAATGGGGTTTAATCCTGAATAGGCACATGTAGAAATATCCTTAAGACAGTAAACCTCACTGGGCTTGGTGGGACTCAATTCTAAGAAAACAGGTTTAGGATTGCTCTGTTAATCATGAGTACATTTTGCTGATTTATTCAAAGAATATATTTCTACTGAAGTATAGGCATTAATTGTATTATTTATATATTCTGGGTATGTCTTTTTCTTCATATATATATATATATATATATATATATATATATGAATGTCTCCTTTGCAATGTCAATTTGACACAATTAAGGTGAATATTACTTTCACATTTTTAACGTGTTGCCTTCTTTTATTATATTTAAATGTGGCTAACTGTGTCTTTCCTGGAACACAGAGGGCACAATCCAGTGGAAGATAATCATACTTCAGATTCATTGAAACATTTAAGTGCACCCTAATTCAATTGATTTGATGCTAACATTTGCTTCATTGCACCTAGCATCTAACTGAAGGAAATTCTGAGCATTTACTACACACACACACAGGCCTGGTTCAGACGTAACATTAAGTTAAACCACAGTTTAGCATTATCCTCTGGCAAGGCTGCGAGGAAGAGATTGGAAGTATCCACTTCTGTTTTAAACTAACCAGAATGCTTTGACAAGTTAGGAACTCCTCATCTTTACTGGTTTCCTGTCAAGGTAAGTATTCCCAGCTTACTGATGAAAGTGGCTCTTTTTGTTTTTATCTGTGGAGAATTTTACCCGGCTGTGTTATAGTTTAACTGCCTTGGCTGTTTCCTGGTTTTCAATATGTCTTTTTTGATTTACAGTTTTGTGTTTTATCTTTTCTTTTCTTTTTTTTAGCAAAAAGTTTTGTTGTGGTTGTGCACTGCTTCAGGGTTGACAGGGAATGTGGCAAATATTTTTTTTAAAAAAAATCTAAATAAAATAAATATGGAAATTTTAGTGCTGTCCTGTGAAAACTAATGTCAGAAAGCATGCAAACGATATATCAGTATAGTACAAATAAATCAAACTAAAGCAGTCCAATGCTTGTAGACTGGCATTAGGATAAGTATATCTTAAGAAAGTTCTTATTCAGACTTGGCTTCAGGCAATGAAACGTCATAGATGTAGAACTCTAGTGAGTGAAATTTCTAGGGAGCAAATTAGGCTAAAAACATCTTCTAGAGACAGCTAGAAAGGAATCACACACCACTTGAAAATAAGGCAAGTTATGCAGTAAATGTTTCATTTATTGGGTTTCTTCCATTGCTGTTAGGGTTAAAAGACATGCTGTCAATAAAAATGGTAAATTTATGGCTGGCTTGGTTTTTCAGAGCCTTATTTCTTGTTACATACATGTCTAAGAGTTGGTATCACCTCATGATAGCATGAGATTATTCATCGACCACTGCCCATTTCTTCCTATCAATCTTTTTGCTGTTTGGTAAAAATGACAACCAAATGTTAGAGGTATAACAGAATCTGGGTACAAAAGATGTAGATGTTTCTACATATGTATGACTAGTGAAAGAAAGCTTGGCTTTTGAGAAGTTAGGCACCAGAACAGAGTAAGGTTTATTTATTTATTTTTAAAGTACTTATTCCTTTTCATAACATTCTAACAGAACACATATCATAAAAGCAGAAGCAAACAGGGAATGCTCTTGACACACCCTGTTGGGAATAATAATAATAATAATAATAATAATAATAATAATAATAATAACAACAACCACCCGCCACTACCTCTGGATTGAGGCGGGGTACAACACAAATGCAAACACCATAAAATACATATAATGTATTTTATCTGTCAATTGCTGATTCTCTGATTTCACTTGAAAATTAAAATGCATAGAATGTTTAAATAATAATAATAATAATAATAATAATAATAATAATAATAATAATAATAATTTTACCCACCTCTCCCTCTGGATCGAGGCGGGGGACAACACTAAATAAAATATAATACATAAAATTAGTTAAAAGAGCATATAAATCCAATACAATATTTAAATAATAATCACAGCATCTTAAAATTCTTAGGTTTAAAATTCATCTGGGTAGGCCTGCCAGAAGAGACTAGTCTTTACGGCTGTCTTAAACTCAGAGAGAGCATTAAGATGAGGAATCTCCTCCGGCAGGCCATTCCACAGTCTGGGGGCAGCCGAAGAAAAGGTCCTCTGGGGCAGGGTCTACACTACTGCTTTAAAATGGTTTATAACCGTTTTGACAACTGTTGGGGCCCAGGACACACAACATAAACAGTTTACAAAACATTTTCAAAGTATTATAACAGTTGCCAGCCTAGTTGTGGCTGACTGGAGTAAACCCTTCCCAGAGGATCTAAGAGTGCGGGGCAGATTCAGGGGAATCCCTGAATATGATTTGAGAGGAAATTACATTTGCTCCGAATATGAACACAACAGGAAAGCTTTACTGGATCAAAAACCTCCCACCGATGGAAGGAATCCTTCCTTAGCAGGAGGCTTTTGCTTGATCCAACCCAATGTTGGAAGTAGACAAAGTAGTGTAGCAGATTAGGTGCTGGACTTGGAACTGTGTTGTCATAGGAGATTCCTCTCCTCCAGATGTCCCCACCCCAGTTTCTGAGGTAAGGCAGGTGACAGGGAGAAAGGCTTCTCCGTTGTGGCACCCCACTTCTTAATCCAAGAGCCCATGTCAAAATATTTAAGTCATAAGGCTTTTCTTGAAACCTTTGTATAACTCCCCCCGTTTTTTTTTTTTTTTACAGTTTATATGATGGAATTGATGATAATTCTATATACACAATCTATGGTTTTTTTCCCCATTTTCATGATGTATTTTCTGTTTTGTTTGTTGATATTCACAATAAAATTAAAAACATTTTTTTAAAAAAAGTCATAAGGTACAAAAGGTTTGACTACCTGGACATCTTATAAAAGTTGTAGCATCTCCAAAACTGCCAGTCTTATGCGCAACTGATGAGGCATTTAGGAGGTGGTAGTTCCCAGGCCCCTTTTCAGGGTCAATAATTATGTGATAAGGTACATGGAAGAAACAATTCTTTGAGGGAATTAATCATTCCAGACTGTCCAATCTGACTAACTTTGTGAGGGCATACCCCTCTCTGACATCTCCAAAAAGGAGGCCTTAATTACATGATATGATACATGACCAAAACTTAAGCTCTCTGGGTGGTACACAAAACCAAACTTAAAAACATAAAATACAAAAGCATAATGAAAAATAGAAATGGGAAAATAAAACAGAAAATGCCACAATAGAAGCCACAACAGCACTACAAAGATCTAAAAACACACAAACATAGCTTTTAAAACTGAAGGCCCCCAAAGCCCTGGTAGAATAAAATGTCCACCTGGGATCCAAAAGATCACCAGATGAGCCTCTCTGGAGAGGACATTTTACAAATAGGCTGTCATTCTGAATTTAGGGAGTGGGCTGGTGGTGTGAGACCTTGACCTTGTACAGTAGAAGAACCTCTTCCATGTCAGATGTATTTCTTATCTATGCCCTTCCATGCATGTGAAGAGAATGTGTGTGTGTGTTTACTTTTTATTCAAATAAAATATTCAAATAAAAAACCCAGCCCAAGTTTAAGCTAAGTAGGCACAAATAAAACCATTCTGGCAACAATGACCCACCCCCGCAAAGTGACTAAGCTAGTCAAAACCAGTTGGCTGCCAATCCTAGTAACAGATTAATTGAAAACATGGTATTGTTCAGTATGGTGAGTAGAATTTTAAATGGCTGGAATAGCAATATTTGATATGCATTCTCTTGTACTGCGGTGAGGTTTTGGTCTGGTTTTCTTTCCCTGCACATTTTAGTGGCCTAGCTAGGCAGACTTATTTCTATGATATAATCATAGATTATATCTTTTCATATTTAATGCTAGTCAAGACTGATATCTTCAAAACACTTAAGAATGTAAGAACATAAAAAGAGCCATGCTGGATTTTTATCTGTTTTTAATGCTCTATGTGTGTATGTTCTGTGTTTTAGAATTTTAAATTTTGTATACTCATTTTTATCTTAATTTTAGAATTTCTGCAAACCGCCCAGAGAGCCCTGGCTATGGGGGTGGTATAAGTGTTATAAATAAATAAAATTAGACCAAGGGTCGTTCTAGCCCAGCACTCTGTCCACACAGTGGCCAACTAGCTGTCAATCAAGGGCCCACAAGCAGGACATGGTGCAACAGGACCATCCCACCCATGTTCCTCAGCAACTGGTCTATATAAGCCTACCACCTCTGATACTGGAGGTACCACAGCCATCAAGACTAGTAGCCATTGATAGTCTTCTCCCCCAGAAATTCCTACTTCTTCAGGAATGCTCTCACTGCATTGCCATTGAACACAATGGGACCACTCTTGATTAAGGCTGCAATCTTATACACACTTACCTGGAAGTAAACCCCATTATTTCAATGAGACATACTTCTGAGTCGACATGTTTGGGACTGAAATGTAAATGAAGTAAATGCTGAAAGTCTAAGAGATGTGTGAAAGTGGGTTTTGTTAACAGAAAATGTGACTTATTTCCATGTAAAATATTAAGGGCCTGATGTGGTTATACAAAACAGCTTCTGACAAGTTATAGGATCAGCTCAAGGCTCCTTATCTTGCAGAGATAGAGAGCTTGTGTGCATTTCTGCAAAAAGCAAAGGTCGACTGCCAGGTATGCTAGGGGAGCCAAAGCAAATTTAACAGATCATTTTAAGCATACATAAAGAATTCTGGCTTATATCCCAGTTATATTGAGGTCAATTGCAAAACTCCAAGTGATGTCAAAGGAGTCCAGCTTTACCTGCTGTATTACTTTCCACAGGACTTTGAGAGAGCTTACCCTGGTGCTCTTTAGGCACCTGCTTATAATACAGTATAATGTAATTGATAGGTGTAGGTACTTGAGTACAATATATGTATTTCATGTCAATTATTATTACATTTTTATGCCATCCTCAGGGAGCTCAGGGCAGCAGACACGGTATCCACTCCTTTTTATTGTCACAACAACCTTGTAAGGTAGGTTAGGCTGAGACTGAGCTTCTTAGCTGTGTTGGGATTTGAATTCAGGTCTCCTAGATCCAAGTCTGAGACTCATCGTGGCTTTACTTTTAGAGATATGCAAGTGGGATCCAGTCCTTTCCCAGCTGTTTCTTGTGGGTTTTAATGGAAGATGAATGCAATTTGTTATTTTAAGAGTTTATATTGTAGGGGTGTGCACGGACCCCCCGATCCACTTCTCTTCCAGATCCGCAACTTCTGGATCAGGTCCGGTCTGGTCCGGTCCGCCTATAGTCCGCTCCGGTTCGCTGCAAAGCTCCGGATCCGGATCGGAGCTCCGCTTTTCCGTCCCATAGGCTTGCATTGAAATCCAAAAAACCCTACAACTTTTTTTCTGTTAAAGTTAGAAACCTCAAGTTTGGCACCATGACACCTCATGGACGTATACACATGCATGCCAAGACTCAAGCAAATCCAAGCATCCTCTGATTTTTGGGGAATTTTTGAAAATCGGACACCCCATCTTCAAACATGGGACTTGCTCTGACATTTTGACAGATAAAAAAAATTGAAGTGGGCACCCTCACAGATGCCATCTAGATCCACATTCATGGCAAGTTTCAAGCAAATCCTATCATCCCCTGATTTTTGGCAGGGTTTTAACCTTTTAACTCACCCCAAATCAAGTCCCATGCTAGAACTATGTCAATTTTCACGTTAGAAACCTCAAACTCGGCACCATGATAGCTTATCCATGTATACACATGCATGCCAAGACTCAAGCCAATCCAAGCCTCCCCTGATTTTTGGGGAATTTTTGAAAACCGGACACCCCAGTATCTCAGGGATTTAAAGCTGAAGACAGCTCAATGGGGCCATTTCAAAGGAAATCCCAACATGCCATGAATTGGGGAGTAGATAACCCTATATGAATCTTCTTCCACACTTGAAAAATTGATTTGGAACTTCAAAAAGTCTAAGTGAGCGCAGGAAGGACTTATCCTCTGAGTCAAAGCAAGACACACACAAACCATCCCTGCGAGGCGGGCAGGGGAGGAGGGAGGGAAGGCAGGCAGGCAGGCAGCAGGCATTTCTGGGGGCACAAGGAAGTGTGGCAAGGATGGCTTGTTTCTTTCTAAGCCAGCAGTAATGCATTGCAAACCAACCCTGCGAGGCGGGCGCAAGGAATGAGCAAAGGATGGCTTGTTTCTTTCTAAGCCAGCAGTAATGCATTGAAAACCATCCCTGCGAGGCGGTCACAGAGGAGGAGGACAGGCGGGCAGAGAGCCAGGCAGAGATATGCCATAGATCTAGTATGGGGGAGTCAGTCCCGGCAGATGCCCCACCACAGCAGCACCCCGGGGGGAAGGCAGGCAGGCAGCAGACATTTCTGGGGGCACAAGGAAGTGAGCCAAGGGTAGTTTCAAAGCCAGTAATGCAAACCATCCCTGTGAGGCGGGAGCAGCACAGAGAGATGCCTTTTCTTTTGCATCCCATAACTAGGAGGCTAGGAGGATAAAAGTAAAGCTTTGTGATCCTTGCTTCAGAGTTGATTGACTGCACTGTGATCACAGCCATTATTAAACAACAACAACAATAGTAACGTTAATAACAGCAGTACTAATTAATATTAATAGCAATAATAATAATAATAATAATAACAACAACAACAACAACAACAACAACAAGGAGTTGAACCACAATGAAAGCCTGCCTGAAGAGGAAAAGCCAGGAGAGCTTGGGCTATGGGGTGTAAATATAAAATGGAATAAATAAATAAATAAACAAAGAAGGGGTGGAATTAAAAGCAGTAGTGTTGCTGAATAAACAACAAGAAGAATTTTTTTAAAAAGGCTATGTCTATCTTTTACCAGTAAGAGGAAAGTGGACGTGCCCAGGGGGAGGGGGATATGCCAATTGTTGACTGGCCCTAAGTAAGTACCAGTCTTAAGAAGCGACCTGCCACTTCAACTCATGATAGGCATTAGTCTCCACTGGTTACTCTTTGGAGGGCTCTAATGACCCTCCAAGGGTGGGAGAGTGTGTGCACTGGGCACATCCACATGCCCTAGGGGACCTCATCCCCTTGCACCACATCTATTCAGTTGTTCACCAAGGTTAGGGTGGGTAGCAGTGCTGTGTTTCCTATCTGTTATTTATTTGCTTAGTATATGATTTCAGGTTGTGTTTGTGCATTTGGTGGGGCTACTGTTTTAAAAAACACTGGGAAAAGTCCATTCAGACTAAGAAAGAGAAGTTTCCCAGTATCCCAAGTTACTAGTATCCCATTTTGCCTATCCCCTCCTCCAACTTTGGGATCATGTGATCATGAACCTGCCTCTCAGCACTTCAAAAAGGTACCTCTCCCGCTTTTTTTACCCAATTTTTTTAAAAAATATAGCAAGCGAACCGCACCACGCAGAGTGCTGAGAGTAGGCTCAAAATGACCCCCAGCCACAACTCTCTAAGCACAAGAAATTTCAGAAAGATAGCTTTAAAAACAACACAGTTATACTTTAATATTTTCCGCAATGCAATCCTATGGCGAAATTATCCAAAATGGTGGGCGGATCGCTCCGCGAAAAGAGAAGCGCTTCTCCTATGGCCGCTTCTCTTCGCCATGCTTCTAAGGGTCCGTGGTTCGCTTCTACTCCGCCTCTGGGCAAGGTGGAGCAGGCCAATTCGCTTGTGATTCTCCGATTCTAATCGGAGCGGAACACATCCCTATTATATTGTATTTTTCTTATGTACTTAATGTGGTTCACGTGTACCTTATAGTTCACACAAGCACACACATCACTAGCTGTCTTAGCACTTGATGACTGACAACATGTGGTAGAATCCTGAAGTGGTGGAACATTGTACCAGTTGGGAGAAAACATTTTTGAATGATATGCTGCTCTTTGTAGCGTCCTTTCCTCTTCTATGTAATTGTTATAGACATTTAATTTTTGTTTTTGTTTAATTATATCATATGTAGCTTCAGGTACTACTTTAGTGGCAGGCAATAAGATAGAGGTTTTCAAATAGATATGAATGAAGAAACAGTAGCTTTCTTATACCACAAAGATTATTATTATTTTAATCACAAGAGAACATTTTAAAATGCCATTACCCTAGCAGCAATCTGAAGAGGTATGGTCCTCTCTGGCAGTCAGGAGTTTACCACTTGATGCTGGATGTGTAAACCAGACTTCAGTGTTGACACAAGGCAGCTATCATTTCATACTGAAATAATCAAAACCAGTACTCTATATCTGCATGTGCATTGTTGGGCCTTTTCGGGAGTGGCACCACACTTTTGCAACACTCCGCAGAGGTTGGCACCCTAGTATACTGCCATTTAGGTGCCATTTGAAAGCTATTTTATTTCTTTAGACTTTGTTTAATATTTGTGTATTGTTTTGCTGCTGCCTTTAATATTTGTTCTTAAACAATTATATTGTTTGTTCAGTTTAGTACTTATGATTCATTTAAATATTGTACACCGCTTTGAGCTTTATTGTGAGAGAAGCAAGCTATAAATATTTCAGATCAATCAATCCATCTGCAATATGCATTTGTTATGTATTCATGTATCTCTACCTGGATAGAAAATACGTAAGAAGTGTCCTGGACAGTCGTTTGGCTTTCCTTGCTCTATCATCCCTCCTCCTCTAGTTTGAGGCTATTTGTGAATAATGTGGGTGCAGTCCTAAATGTATTTGCTCCCATGGGACTGATGTAGAATTTACTTGTGAGTTAGCAAAGACAGGAACAAGGTGTTTGAAATGGCATATTTTTTTTACTGCACGGGTGCAGAAACTCTTTCAGCCTGAGCGTCGAATTCAATTTCAGAGATGCTCTTGGGGGCTGAACATCAGGAAAAACGTCCTGACTGTTAGAGCAGTTACGATGGAACCAATTACCTAGGGAGGTTGTGGGCTCTCTCACACTAGAGGCATTCAAGAGGCAGCTGGACAACTGTCTGTCAGGTATGCTTTAAGGTGTATTCCTGCACTGAGCAGGGGGTTGGATTCATGACCTTATAGGCCCCTTCCAACTCTACTATTCTATGATTCTATCTATGATTCTATGATTCATTCCACTTATGGGTGGGGCTGAAAGCAATGTAAGTGGGCTAAAGGCAAAAGGGGTCAGGGCCAAAATACCAAACATCCAGCATAGTTTAGCTGAAAGCTCTTAATGTCAGTAACATTAAATGTTGTAAACCGCCCAGAGAGCTTCGGCTGTGGGGCGGTATATAAATGTAATTAAATAAATAAATAAATAAATAAACCAAATCTTAGAAGAGGCTTGTGCGGGGGGGAAACACACCCAATTTAGAAACCACTGAATGATCAGATGGGGTGGAGAGTAGGAACCATCCGGAGATGTGAGGAAGGGATGTGGTCATTTGGGGAACCCCTGAGTGCCAGAGGCTCAAAACCCCTAGTTTACTGGAAAGTATAATATGAATTTGCTACATAAAGGTGAAATGATCCTCACACCTAAACATCGGGCAACGCTTGTATGTCTTGTGCCAACACAGGGAATGCACTTTGGTGTCCAAAACAGGGCCACTTCCTCAGTTTTAGCAAATAACAATCCAGCCTGCACAAGAAGTACTTGTAGAAGCCCATGTTCCAAGCACTTGTTGGTTAAAATTTAACCAACAGCAGCTGTTGGGTTAAAATTTGGTATCGAACCATAAATCACACCAGCCGCATAATGGATTAGCTTGAATTTTCCCTTGAATATTGTATTACTTTAGCTGTAGCAACTGATGCATTTGTTTTCATCTAGAATACAACCTGAGGACCCCAGTGCAAACAGGTGTTTTTGATCTTTAGAAAGTTCCTGTTTCCTTCTATAAAAATAGTGCTGTAATGCTAAGTGCATTTATTTGGAAGTATGTCCCATTGAAATCAATGGAAAAAGGTTGTGAAATTGTCAAATGCACGCCATATACATATATGATTATATAATACTGCATGTTTGGTTCCTTCTATAAACTTGTCCCTAATAAGGACATTAATATCTAAAGATTATTTATTTGTAAATAATGTTTACAAGTGTCATTTTTATCTCACAACTCTGCCCACAAACCTAGTGTAAACATATTTGCAGAACAGTAAAACACATTTTTACTTGTTGACATGCTTTATGGAAACATATTTGGAGGTTTTTTCCATGAGGCAACCCCAACACCCCAAAATGTCTGCATCACTTTTTACCACACTTCCCTTACACTTTGTGTCAGCAGCACCCAATGTCTCATCTAAGTGAAAATTACCTACCTACAAAAATCTTCAGACAGTTCTGCATCTGTGTGTGCGTGTCTGAACAGGCATGCTGAAACCACATGCCAGCATTGGGTTTGTCTTGCCCACTTTGGGTTGTGCCCCCACCTACTGCTGGCATGCAGCCCCTGACATGCTCAGCTGGAGCCAATGTGGTCCTCTGGCCAAAAAAAAAGTTCCCCACTTCTGTAATTGTGTGAGAAGATCTTGAGTATTAAACTACTATGATATAACCTCAAACGGGTATCCATGTTGGTTTGTTGTAGCAAAATCAAAGGCTAAGTTAATCATGCTTTAGTCTTGACTTCCCCAGCCTGGTGCCCTCCAGATGTTTTGTACTTGACCCTACTAGCATGGCCCTACTAGCCCCTACTAGCATGGCCAATGTTCAGGAATGTGGAAGTTGTAGTCAAAAACACATGGAGTGTACCAGGTTGGGGAAAACAACCTTCGTCCATTGAAATAAATGGGACTTAAACTAGTCATGACTAACTTGTCTCATAGTTTTCCAGAGGATTCAAGCATGGCGAACTTAGTCTGGATCCAACCCAAAGAATCCTGTGGCAATGATCCTATTTTTACCCCATACTTCAGCTGAAAAGGTTCCTACAGTGACTTACAGGTCAATAAAAACTGGGCAGCCCTTGCTCTCAGGCTTAAAATTGAAAAGACATGACATGAAGAGAAAACAGAAGGGGGGAACAAAGTCAGACACCTGTTTAAAATGTTAAAGAATTCTTACAACAACCAGCTGGGATGGAAACAGTTCTGGGAGAGACGGAGCCAAAAGAAGCTAGTGTCTCAGCAGAACTGTCAAGAGTAGCCCAGCCTCTCTTTTCTCCCTCTGTTGAATCCTGATCATAGAACTATATATGGGTTGGATCCAATGTTGTCATCCTGCCAGAGGAACAGAGGACTTCCCTGTCCTTCTCCTCGCAGTCCCCTCCACAGCGGAGCCCTGGAGCAGATTTAGGGGGCATGCAGAGGGAGGAAAGGATGGGGAAATTCTGTTCTGCTGGCAGTGGACTAAACACTCTGCATTGGGGCAAATACGATTCTGAAATGTCATGTGATAAGATACATGCTGTATGGGTTGTATTTTCTCACATGTCTAGAACTATGCTGCTTGGCCAACTGTGTAAGAAAAATGATTCCATTTCAAACTTATTGGAAGATTAATATTAATACACACCAGATCCTTTAAAAACCACACATTCTCTTCAGTGAATCAGCTTCCTCCAGCATGGCCAGGTCAAAGAGGGATTTGCCAGCTACACAGTTCTTGGAAAAGAAGCACTTGAATACCGTGACACATGCTGTGGTAACCTCCCAACTCAGCCACTGTACTGTGCTTTAGGTGGCATTGCCCTTGAAGGCTGCAATTAATGCAGAATGTGGCAGCCAGATTAATTTCTGGTGTTAGCCTCAGGGAGCATATAACCTCTCCTGGTTCTAGGCTAAACTCAAGGTATATTTGGAATCAGTTCCACAACTGAACATGACAGAACTAAGAGTACTTCTTTTAAGCTGGCTGTCATTCCAGGTTGTTATCCTGAGAATACAATTCTCTACATGCCTACTCAGAAGTATGCCCCATTGAGGTCAATGGTATTTATTCCCTGGTTAGGTGTGTATAGGTTTGCAGCATTAGACAGGGTTCAAACCAGAGATGGGCAACTTGTCGTCCTCCAGAGGTTATTGGATGGCAACTCCCATTAGCCCCAGTCAGTATAGCCAATGATGAGGGACAATGTGAGTTGCAATCCAACAACATCTGGAGGACCACAAGTTGCCCATATCTGATTAAAACAGTTAGTACTTGTTTTATCATTAGTGCCTATTGGCATTGATTTTGACTAATCAGTTTTGCTAATTTCTGTATTTATTATTTAATGCTGTGAGAAATCTGACTGCAAAGTGGGTTATAAATCTTGTAGATAAAACATAGTTAAACAGAACCAACGAAATGTTCAGCATTTCATTCTTTTTTATATCGTCCTCATCCTATATATATCAATACTGTTAAAATACTGATAACTGGAATATGTGTTAATATGTCAGGTACATTATAAGAATTGGGACAACAGGATAATATGTATCCAAATCATAGCTGTTTTTCAGAATGTAAGAAAGCAAGTTAGTCAAAAGCACAGAAGAAAAAGAAACTGTTAAATCCATTTGTACATTGATTTATCTGAGAAGTATTTCATTCTTCATGTGTGTGTTTTTCTGGGTGTCTTGAAATAATCCTTTTTCTGTCTCCATCCTCCTACTTAGACATTGTTCACAGACTTACTTATTTATGAAGTCTGAAGGTTAGCTCCTACCTGCTGAGAGTAATTAGCCCTGTTCTTTGTGTCCTATGCAATCCTGTCGGATTAAATGTACACATTTGTTTTACTGCTTTTCATGTTCCTTCTCTCTCTACTTCTGTTTTCCTGATTGTAAGTTGCAGTGATTTTTTTTAAAAAAACTATTTTGCCTGCATCTTTCCTTTAGTATGCAAATTTCTATGTGAACTTTTTATTATATATAATGCCTGAGAATTGGTGTTAGCTGTGTCAATCTCTGTATTATTTTGTATTATTCTTTCCCAGAGCAGACAGTTTTAGTGAATATCTCCCTTCCTCTAAACTCTCTAAATATTGCATGACAGATTGGCTTTGTTTTGGAAAGTCTGAATGCTCCAGCGGCCCTTACTTAGAGCAGCAGGTTATGCATCTTGGGAAATGCTTGTTTTTAGTACAGCTCATCCTTTGCTTTTTGACACCATTTCTATTAGGCAATCTACTAATTCCTCTTGCATATACTTCGTGTGTGTCTTTCTCTCCCGCCCCTCCACCCTTCCCTTCTCTCGCTACTTTTGTTCCTTGGCCATGTTAAAGTTTCCAATTGACTCCTCCATTGTTACAATTTGTCACTGCTGGAAGATCAATTTGTTTTACTCCACTCCTCAGCACAGGAGAATCGGGTGCCAGATGTCATTTTTTTTAAAAAAGCAGCCACATTCTTCTTCTTCTCCCCAGTTTATGCCTGATTGCTAGCTGGCAACTGCGAAAGAATGTTATGTTGCACATTCCTTAACTACAACCCCACCCCCACCCCCAATAATCTATATTTGGCAATTCATTTACTAGCTCGCTTTGGGGACCACACAGCTGGATCTCTCACACACAGACAGCAGTATTTATTCTTAGAACTATTTCATTTTCAGCCTGATTTTTTTTAAAAAACTTTGGGGGTGGGGGTTGAGAGGGACACACACACACAAAACAACAAAGTAAACTTCGCACCTCTGTCTAAAGTCTCGCAGTCCTTGATTCTCCCGCGCGACAATTAACTTCTCACCATTCCTCTGCTTCCTACTAATCTCAACCAACCCGAATAAGTAAAGAGAGTGGCGTGTTGTTCTTATCCATCTTTCCCATTATTTTGGTAGGCGATGCCTCCCCCACCCCCGAAGAGGTTTGGCGCACTTCACCCGCGGCTCTTAAGACCACAATCCTGTACAGGCTTATACTTAGGAGTAAACTCGGTGAAACAGAGTGGATCTTACTTCAGAGTAAACACGCGTAGGAGTGCGCTGCAAAGCTCAACGCCTAGGCACACCTACTGGGGAGTAAAACCCATGGAAGTCAGTAGAACTTCCTTTCGAGTAATAAACACAGGACTGGGCTGTACGTAGACGCCTCCCCCCTACCCGAGTAGGTTTCAAGTCCCGTAGAAACTATTTAAAAAAGAATAACAAAACAAAAAGCCGGAATATCTTCGCCTTCGGCTTCTTCCCTCCCCCCCCCACTTTCTGCCCTCTTTCAACAACTTAATTGGGAGAAATGAATATACACTATATACCTAGATATTAGAAATAACACCGCTGCGATAACAAACATATTTTAGTGCAGCCTTTAAGGAAAGAGAACAACTCCCACCCCCCGCCGCCAATCCCGGCATGCAGGCAGTGTCACCGTTACGCAGCTCAGCCCGACGCGTGTTCACTCAGAAAACAAACGCGCAGAGAACCTTCCGAGTAAAAGGCGCAGGGGATTACAGCCGAAATTGCACTACGCTGCGTGTGAAAGTTGAGTGCTCAACAAAGTGTGTACGCGCGCGCAGACACACGCAGAGGCGAAGTGCTGCTTCCACCCGCTGCGCGCCTAATTTTTGTGCGAAGAAGCTACTGAGGCACAGCAGTGGCTATTTTATTTTATTATTATTTTGCAGCCTGCGTTTTGTTTGCTCTGGTCATTCCTCCACAACTGATGGATTCCCCTCTCCTTTTGCATTGTCTCAACTAAACCATTCCCTTCTTCCTTCCCCGGTTACCCGCCTCCTCCCCCCTTCCTGCTCTCTCCAAAAAGGATCATTGTTAGTTTCTCCACTTCCCCCACCTCCTGTTTATTTATGCATACGTCACCGGGGAGCCCCCGCCCCCTCCTGCATCTCATTAAGTGCCTAGTGTGTTTCTTTTTCCCTGTCAATAATCCTGGATCCAGACTACTTCGTTCCTCCGGATTTCGATCGCCCTTTTTCTATCTGTCAATCAGCGCCGCCTTTGAACTGAAAAGCTCTCAGTCTAACTTCAACTCACTCAAATCCGAGCGGCACAGGCTCCCTATATCTGCGGCTTCTAACCCCCCTCCCCCGGTTTTACAGCTGACTTGTTTGGTTTGTTTGCTGCATTTTTTTTTATAGTTTCCCCCTCCCCCGTTTCTCCCTCCCTGCTTATATAATTTTTTTTATTATTAATTTTTGTGTGTGTGTCTGCCCGCGTGTGTCTGCGTGCGCGCTTTGCACGCTGATCTGATCTTCGGAAGAAAAGAGAAAGAGACAGAAAAAATCCAGAAGAAGGAAAAGAAGAAACCAAAAGTCACTGGTGCAAAAAGAAAGGAGCAGGGACACTGCCCTCCCCTCCTCCTCCTCCCTCTTTTCCCCTCCCCAGGAGGAAAGAAAAGGGGAAAAAACTTTCACCTTGGGCTCTCTCTCTTTTTTTAAAAAAACTGCAAACTTCCCCCTTTTCTTTCGTTCTTTCCCCCCTTTTTTTTTAATCCTTCCCCCTTTCTTTCCTTTTTTTCTTTTCTCCCTCCCCTCCGTCCTTGCAAAATTGCTACTTGGTGGGGTAAGTCAGGAGGAAAATGCCGCAACTCAATGGCGGTGGAGGGGACGATTTGGGGGCGAACGATGAATTGATCTCTTTTAAAGACGAAGGGGAGCAAGAAGAGAAGATCTCGGAGAACTCTTCGGCAGAGAGGGATTTAGCCGATGTCAAATCGTCTCTAGTCAATGAATCAGAAACGAATCAAAACAGCTCCTCAGACTCGGAGGTAAGAAGGGACCCCCCCTTTCAAAGACACCTGCCTTACTCCACCTTGGGGGTTCCCGCGGAGAAGGGTTGGAGGTCCGGGATGGGGGGGGGAGGGAGAGAAGAGAATTGTAACGGATGGCGGCGGGGGTGCGGGGAGAGACGACGACGGGCGAGTTTTCGCCCTGAATTGCAACTCTGTTTCTTTCTTCTTAATCGGCGATTGCCCTGTTGCTACTGTGGTGGGTTTAGTTCTATCTTTGTTGTGTCAAGTTTTGCACAAACTTATAACTTGTTCTCTTTTTCTCTTTCTCTCCCACCCCCCCTTTCCTCCCACCAACCTGTCTTTCCCGTCCACTCTTCTGCTGGCTTTTTGTTTGTTGTGTTTTATTTTTCACGCTTTTTGGATGTAAGGCGGAGAGGCGGCCTCCGCCAAGGTCCGAAAGTTTCAGAGATAAATCCAGAGAAAGTTTAGAGGAAGGTAAGTTGCTGATCACTCTTTTCCAGCAACCCCCTTTCCCTGTGATAGTGGGAGGGGGGGGAGAATAGAGCTGGAACTCTTCAGTGACCCTTCCCACCCCCCAGAAGTGCTCTCTGTTAACTCTTATTTGGTTTTCCGAAACACTTTCTAACCGTGATTTCCCTGCCCTTCTTTTATTTTCTCCTCGCTGCCCCGCCATGTTAGCTGCGAAAAGGCAAGATGGAGGGTTGTTTAAGGGCCCACCGTACCCTGGGTATCCCTTTATAATGATTCCCGACCTGACCGGCCCCTACCTCCCCAATGGATCCCTCTCGCCAACGGCAAGAACGGTAAGTGACATCTTTTCCCCGACTTTTTACGCGGCGATCGTGCGCTTCCGGCCTTCCCACCGCCACCACCGAAGGCCCCCCCGTTTCTCCCCCCACCCCATGGCTCATACATGTTCTACCCGCTCCTTCTCCCCCAGTCCCCACGCCTGGTCATGGCAGCGCTGCCAGAAACTTTCCCAAACTTTTGCGCCTTCCGCAGGCTGGGGGGTGGTTTGTTTACACGTCTCCATGTTTATGCGTTTACTTTCAGTTTGGGTGTGTGTATGATTTCAGCCCTAAGACATAAAAAGTGGATCCAGCGGTTGCAGCCCTCCCCCTTCATCCAGTAACAGACCCTCCGCTCTAATTTCCACCAAACTATGTGATTTCTATAGTGCTCTGTTTTCTTCTGCCCTCCTGAGTGGCGACTTGGTTTCTTTCTCTCTCCCCTCCCCCTTTTCTTTCCTCCCACTTAACCCTTTCCTTGCTACCACAACCTTCCTGAGTTACTAATTTACTAGTACAGTTGCCATTGAGTGATTAATTGGTGTTAAATTGCGTCTTTCTTTCATTATTTTTTTTTAAAGGGACTCTCGTTTTAAAATATATTGTGGGCAGCAAGTAAACTGTCGGCGTCTTTCTCTTTATGCTTTTCTGCATTTGTAAGCATTTCTGAGAAGTTTATGGCATCTTTTTTGGGGGTGGGATTTTTTTTTTATTTGCATTCTTTTGCAAGGCAGCTCTTCTAAAAGACACAAGCTCTTTTTTGTTGTTCATGGATGTGAATCTCATTCGACACAGAAAAGTCGTGGATGTGAACCCTCACCTCCTATCTTTCAGTGTGCCCTCCCTTGCCTAACTAGCAAGAGCTGCTTTTATTTTGTTAGGAAGGCAAGATTTGAAGGGATCTCTCTCTCTCTCTCTCTCTCTCTCTCTCTCTCTCTCTCTCCCCCCCCCCCCCCGGTTGTTGTGTGTGGCTGAGCTGAATTTTCAGGGAGGGCCAGGACATGGTATAAAAAGGCAGATGGAAACAGTAAATAGAAACTGCCTCTTCCTTTAAAAACCAAACCCAAGCCATTAACTAAAAAAAAAAAAACCCCTCACTTAAAGTTTTTTGTAAAAGAAATAAAAACCAAACCAAAAAGAATTCTTACTGAAGGATGTATACTTTTATGGGTGTGGCAGAAGAAACAGAAGGCGGGGCAGAATGAATGGAGGGAATAAGTTGCCCTTATCCTCTGATTGTGGTTTAATTAAACTTTTGAGAGGTGTACAGTGTTGGTTACTATTCTCACACAACCTCATGGATTTATGCCAGCTCTACTTCCTCTGTCCAGAAGTAATATATTCTTCATTAACCTTGTTTAAAAAACAAAACAAAACTTTTTAAAAATATAAGTGCCAATGCTCCCAGGGAGTACAGAATTTGTTTATTATTTGATTTGCTGTCACATTTTCTATTAAATAATTTAGTTGAAATGATTCCCCCCCCTCAACCTACCCCATTTCTCTCTCACCTTCAAACTACTATTTGTCTGCTCACCTCTTTTGTTTTATGCTGGTAATATGAGACATCAATTTGAGAAAGTCATTCACTGTAAAGTAGATGCAGAATCTGTGATAGTATTTACCTAGAGGATGGGATGTTTTCAATCTACAAGTGTTTTAAAATATCAGATCAGGTTTGTTTTTACTTAAGTCCAAATTCAGATGACAGATTACAGAGGGGAAGGATGACAAAATAGTGTTTACTTGTATATTTTTAAATGTTTTCAAGGATGAGGTTAACCCAGACAAGATATTTCATAATTTACTTTTATTTTGGGGGCCATGGTTATAGCAAGAAGACAATTTGGTGACCACAGTTTTAGCATAGTGGAAAGGAAAGGTGACTGAATTTTGTATTTGGAGAGATGATGGGACAGGTAAACTGTTACACATTAGAAGGAATATTGTGGTTATTTTGTGGCTTCTTAAATTGCTTACCTTGAAAACATAACTTTATTTATTTCTTGAATTGTTTTTTATTCAAAATAGAAATAATTTTGGAAATTTAAATTAGGTTGGCAGGTGAGAATAGATATACGTTGTTGATTTAAAAAGTATGAGGATGTCATGCCTCATATTTATTTATATCTTTATCTAGTAACACTTAATAGTTATTACTTTGTTCTGAATCATATCCACCACATTTTGAAATGATTGGGAACAATTTGTATGGATGTTTGAACAGACTTTGGATCAGGCCCTCAGTAGTTATCAATTAATATGAATTTATTTTGTTCCACCTCTCTGTAATAATACACTATTTCTGTGAATTCAATGCATTATCTAAAAACTGTTATTTTACTGTTAGTATAACAGGTGAACTTGTTCTTTAGCATCACAGGTGAACTTGTTCTTTAGTTTTAAAAGGGATTTTTCATATTCAATAGGCATTTTTATTATTCGTACATCTCTCAACTACATCTTTCAGTTCCTTCTACTGCCATAGATTTGTGAATGCAGGTTAAATTATTATGATTTTAAAAGAAATCATTATTCATTTTTGCTGCAAAGCAGAATAATTTAATATTTAAAGAGTTGATTTTCTGTTCTACTGTTCAATGTATATTCTAAGAATTAGGGCATTATTTTTTAAAAAATGCAAGGTGTGAGGAAATAAACAATGTATAGATTTTTTGATGTGGGTATAAATATCACACTAATGCTTGACCTAATGATCCATGTTGATCATTTTAGTTTTAACAGTTTATTTCCTTTTTCAGTGCCAGGCTGATCTTTTATTTTTATTTAGAAGATTTATCTATTCTTAAATATATCCTTCACTTCTTTGATATTCACAAGGTACCTAGCAACAATAATTTCTGATTTTCCACTTTAAAAAACGTAGAGAATTCTGAATACTCATTAAAAGTGCAATCCCCTACATATCTACCCAGTTGTAAGCCTCATTGAGGTCAATAAGACTTACTGCCAGGTAAGTGTGTATAGGATTGCGGACTATATCTCTTTATGATGAATAATACATTACCTCAGAAATAATGCTTTAATTGCTGAAGTCTCCATAAAGCTTGATCGTAATAATGTTACTCTGAAATGACAGAAATTCTTCTGCATAATGTTCATTTTGCCTTTGATAAAGTAATGTGTCTGGCTCTTAAGAGGACCAATATGCATTAGGAAAAGCTGTATTAGAAATGAAATAATAAAAGAAACTTCATTTCAGAATTAAATGGTAAAACAATTAAGTAGTTATATGTAATCCTGGTTACGAAACTAATGTTAATATTAACATATTCTTTTTTCATGAGTGTTGTTGCATGTGCCTATGGTCCTGTATTGTTTGTTTCAGAGATTTGTTTCAGTGTGTTTAGTGGGGAAACATCTTGCATTTGTTGCTGAATCTAAAATGGCTAGGATAGTGAAATATGGGAGCAACTTAATTTGTGATTTGGCGAAGACTCATTGATGGAAATATTTAAAAAGTAATGCCTTCAAAAATGTAGTTTCTTCTTTCTTTTATCCCGTGAATCAAACTACATAATCTTCTGTACAAGAATGTAGGTGCCAGAGTGTGAAGAGTTAATGGCATCCCCCCTCCCCTTTCCCCTGTCTTGAATTGTTTTGACAACACTTTTCAAAAGTGTGACATTCTGAGCCCCTGCAATACAATGTAATATTACTGTAATTACACAGGTCATTACATTTTAAATAGAGAACAATGAAATGCTTATCATGGTGAAAAAAAGAACAGGTGTTCCTGCCCTTCTTTGGTATTTATGCTAATTTGTTTTTCATCTCCTTAGAAATATTTATGGCTCAGCATTGTTAAGATTTCTGCTTCCAATGTGATGGTTTGATTCATTACTAATCTTTAGGGTTGAAGGCTTACTTGATTTAGAAAAAAGGGTTATGGTGTTAAACTCGTTGGACGTTCATAAAGTACATACAGTTTTCATATGTCACTGTGTTTGTGCTTCATGGCATAGATAAGCTATTCATTGAATTGTACTGTTCATCTTCTTTATGGCATTTAAACAATAAGCGGTCCCATCCCCCTGATACTGGAACTGTGTAGCTATTTGCAACAGATTCTCTCCTGACATCAATCAAATGAGAATCAGTTCTTAGCAATGTTAAAACACTGTTCCTGCTTCAGATGTAGCGTGTCAGCCATATAATAAATAGCAACTAGCGTTATTTTTGTAAACTTTGTCTAAATAAAGCATTTCAACTTCTCTAGCATGATTTCATTTTAAAAGGAAACAAATCAGTGAATGATCATCAGCCAGCTTCTAACTTGATAGGTGTGGAATGAGAGGTGAAGATTACGAAGCTCTGTAGAAGTAAAGTTTCATGCTTCTTCACTATAGTGAAATTCATGCCATCTTTTTACTTGCATGTCCCAAGCGTTGCTGTTTGTTGTAAAATAACTTTTGAAACACAACATTTAAACCAGCCTACCAAATATTTTGGTTTAAAAATTTCAGCTTTCATGTATTTGTAAGAAAATTCTTTTCTTTCTTTCTTTCTTTTTTTTAAAAAAATCAGGCTAAATAAAGGACAGCTGCAAGGTTTTATTTTAATTTTCATTTGCATGGATGTGTGTTTCTACACCATGACTAAAACTGCATGGCCCCCATTTCCAGCTGTCTGGCTGTTATGTGGAAGTTGGATTATGGCTGTTAAGCATGAGACAACCTGGATTTAGCAAATGCTTTCTTAAACAGGGTATAGGTGACTGTTGCGGGGTGGGGGTGGAGTGGGGAGAGAGAAAACATTAGGGCAGTAGTTCATGGTTGCTCTTAGAGCATGTATTTTGGCTTAAAGAAGACGAAAGACTTGCAGATAAGAAATCATGGATGTGTGTTTATGTTTTTCTATTCTGGGTTGTAGGTGGTATTAGCATGTTCTTCCCACACCTTACCTGTTGTGGGAACTTTTTGTCTCTTGCTATTGCAGACTTTTAACTACTGCAGGCACAGCTGCTTTATTGTTTGCACAGTAAGAAGAGTTTGTATTCTTTCAAGCCTCTCTCTCTTTTGGTATTCCTGTGTTCTCTTTGTA